>NC_045732.1:9022317-9347251 GCF_009834535.1 Camelus ferus
GCCATGCGGCGTAGCAGAGAGCCCTGCGTCTTGGAGATTGAATATGTCCAGTTCAGGTGGTAATGACATCGCATGCTTTTTAGTAAACGTCCCTGCTCCGTGAAACGGAGAGGCAGCTAGAACGGAGGAGGCTGTGCTCCGTGAATTAATCCACGACGTGGATTCTGATCCTGACCTCGGCACTGACTGGGGACAGAAACTGGGGACAAATGACCCATCTGCCTAACTGCCTATTTCATCTGCTGCAAAATGGTGACAGTAAGACTGTTTTCTCTGCCTGCCTAACTTTTTTTTTCTTCCTTTAAAAAAGAAATAAGACCAAAACTCCACAAGAGCTCAGTAGACACTAAAATGTCATATTCTCCCAGGCGGGGTTTTGTAGTTTGCCTGAGGCACAGTCTTACGGATCACAGTCAACGCCAAGACTCTAGCCAGGTCTGAAGAATGATCGAACAATGAGACCGTCTACTCATGGAAGGCTTTGATGCGTACAATTTTCATTTCCGTCTCTGTCGGTCTTGGGAAATGCTTCTGCTTTTCCTTTCCGCGTCTACAAATTTTTTTTTTTTTAAAGCGCTGCTTTGCTTTGCACTGTATGAGGCACTCCAACGCTTGGGAAAAGCAGTCATGCAAACATCCAAATGGAGTCACTGATGCATTGTGTCTGCGATGCTCCAGTCTGTCCTTACATCCAAACGCAAGTGTTTGGGGAAAGATTAACATTTGAGGACCACCCTTGTTTTCCTAAGGTCAGTGTGTATAGACACTGAATATGCCACACAAGATGGTAAATGACATAAAGGAAGTTTGGGTCACAGGAAACTTCGGATGGGATCAGCTGTTCAGCTTGTTTTAGCGAGAGGCAGTGGGAACGCAAAAATCCAGATGTGCTCATGAGTGACAGCGCTTCTGAAGCAGTCAGGTGTGGCCGCTCAGTTATTTGGGAACTTTGCGATTAATCAGAGGTTGATAAGATTAAAAAAAAAGTAAAGACCTTAAATCTCTCTATCCTGCTTTCATGCTGTATGAATGCATTCACCTGCTTGGCTCTATTAAGGATTTTTGTGAAAAATCTTACATTTTTTCCCTCCAGCAATAGAGCAATTTCACAATCTTGAATTCTCAGAGAGTCAAACCCCTCTCTCCTCTTCACTGGTTCATTAAGCCCCTCGAACGTTCCCCGAGAACATACGTGACGGCCGTCGCGTTTTCTCTCGTCATCAGCTCCAGGAGCTGCAAATACTCAAAAGCAGCAGTGCACCCAGGAACAGTATTTTGAAGAAAACCCGAAGGTATGTAGGAAATAAAAAGACATATAATATAAGATTCTGGAATGCAAATCACCCCCTTCGTGGGGTATTCAAGGTCTGTTTTTAATTAGGCCAAAATCTGGGATTCAAAGCCATGATTCCGCAAACAATGGCCGCGCTAGAAATAGGCAATGGATCACTTTTTTTTCCCCCCTCTTTGGCACATTCTAATGAGAAGTTCCTATATTTAGATTTGTTTTGTGAGTTGATTTGCTATTGATTCCTGTTTCTTTTTTTTTTTTTTTTAACCTGAGCGTAGAGTAATGATTAACTTCGGAATGCTGGGAATAAAAACGTAATTGTCAGTTGATGTGTGTGACTAGTGTAAAGAAGGCTCCTGTTGGGGATAATTTTTACTCTAATGCTAAAAAATCACTCAGATAAGTCGTGCTTTTCAATTAAATTCCGTAGCATAGTAAAAGGAGCAAACTATGGCTGCTGGCGTTGCATTAATGTTATGAATATACCCTTAAATGAAAATTGGCCATGTAAGCACAGATGGATACATTTGGAAATCTGAGTGTAGGATGCAATTTTGTAAATTATAACAGACACTCCATTAGCAACATAGAGGCGGCTTTCAAATTACTCCATGCCAGGGAGCATTAGGGTTAGAGAAAGACGATCGTGGTGGAAACCGACAATTGAAAGACGTTCGTGGTGGAATCCGACAATTGATAGGAAGAATCTATGTATTATGGCAAGTGTAACCTGGTGAGACTACCTTCAAATAGGACACATCACCAGACACAGAGGAACCGGACAGTAACGGCCCACTCGTGAGCACAGCACAGAACAGCATTCGTTTCTCCAAGACGGTCTGCAGACGGAATGCATTCACACAACGTGGTCTGTAGACGGAATGCATTCACACAACGTAGTAGAGACAGTCGATACATTCTAACTACAGACCTCCCTGTGAATACATTGATCAATCGTGACATTGAATTGAAAAAAAAAAGCAAGTCAAAGAAATTGTCCAGTGGGATCCTGTTTATATAAACATTAAAAGCACGAAAAGCTGAGTAGTATATCTGTATTAGTAATATATTATGTATATATATGTATCTACAAATGGATATATCCATACAAATATTTAAAGACATTTGAAATGATACTGGATACAAGTACTATTTATGTATATATATGTCTGTACAAAAGATATGTCCATGCAGATATGTAAAAACATTTGAAATGATACTGGATACAAGTACTATTTATGTATACATATGTCTGTACAAATGGATATGTCCATGCAGATACGTAAAGACATCTGAAATGATTTTGGATACAAGTAATATTTATGTATATATATATGTCTCTACAAATGGATATGTCCATGCAATATGTAAAGACGTCTGAAATGATACTGGATACAGAGGAGCACGTACGCCAGGTGATGGGAGAACACAGACGAGGAAGTTGGGGTGTCCGGTGAAATCTCCCTGCAGGGGAGAAGCTGGGGTTCTGAGTCTTCTGAGATGTGGAGAAAAGTACCGGACAGGAAAGCCATGTGGTACAAAGGTACAGGAGTGGGAGGGAGACTGCAGGGAACTGGGCAGGCAGGGAAGCTGGTGTTTCGGGTGGGCTGGGGAGATGATGAGACGGAACGGAGAGGAATGAACCATGGAGTGTGTGCTCGGGCCGAGATGTCCATGTGACGTTTTACGAGTATCGGACGCGTACCAGGCAAAGTGCCGTGTGGTGCTGGACACCCACGTGCAAAGTGTCTGCCCGCGTGGAGCTTGCATCCCGAAGGCGGAAGTTACATCCTCGAGTCCTTTTACTCTTCCTATTTTATTTTGCTTCATTTCCGACGCTCCCCATCCCCAGCCGGGCAGGCTGGCAGTGACTTAGGGATGATTCTGAGGAAGGAGGAGGCCAGGAGGAGGAGACGCACCACGGGAGGAGGCTGGGTGCTGGGCAGACAGGACGCACACGTGAGAAGAGCGGGCACCCGGCTACAGACCGGGTGGCAGGGACTCCGATCAGCAGGGAAGGCGCACCCGGGGCACGCGGGCCCGGGCACAGGAGTCCCCGCAGGTGGGCGTGTGCTCCATGTCACGGTGAGATGAACGGAACGTGGCCCTCACGGGCACAGCATGGAGGCGAAACTTCTGATTTAATTTCCGCGCTTGTACTCAGCGGGTCTCAGCCAAACTTGCTGTCTTTTTCATAGTAAGGAAGCATGAGAAAGAGAAATCACCACGCCTCGGCTAAAAGGAGACAGGGACCGCGTAAGAGCCCGGCGCACGTGTCCACGGGCAAGGAGAGCAGCTGTGTGAGATGGGATGGTGGCCGGAGGGAGAGAAAACAGCCCGAGGTGAGAGTTTCCATGTCAGGGGGAAAGTGTAGCCGATAAGAACGACAATGGCCAGGTAGAGGTTTGCTCGAAGATTTGACCCAATGACAAGAAATGGTCAGAAGAGCAGCCTCAAGTGTGTTCTCTGTTAACGCTGCATTGCGTGCCGTATTTTCGGGGGAGGGGGGCAGGGGAAATGCCTTATTGAAATTGCCCTACAACGCTCCTCATCAGAAGGGGTCAGGACCAGAACGTGCCATGGCCAGGCGCCTGGCGTGGAAGTGGTGACGTCTCCGTGAGTGAATTCCCACCAGCCCCCTGAGGTCAGGGGGAGGTACCCAAAGTCACCGCAGGGAAAACAGGGGAGGAAGTCAAAAGGCGGATTTCTCATCGCGGACAAGGACGAGACGCAAAAGGACCATGGTGAGGATGGGGGGTGGGGGTACAGCAGCGAAAGAACAAGAGGGAAACAGATTCCCAGATGCCCTTCAGGAAGGAGCATGGCCCCCTTGGAGATCATTCCACACAACTCATCCAAGGGAAGTGACTCAGGGCCAGACTGTCTTGTATAAAAATGTTAAAGGCTGTTGCTAAAATATATATATGTTCATAAATGTGAAGAATGAATGAAAACATCCCCTGTATGGGACGGGGCTTGAATTGTCCATAACATGTAAGCATGGTCGTTGTGAGACAAGGAGAAAGGACCAGCGCATCTGATCATTGTTCTAAGACACTGAAGTTATAAAAGGAGTTCACCAAGAGCACAGCCGTGAAGGCTGCATCTTAGAGTTCACATGTTGGTTCAACATCCTTAAAGACTGTAGTAAGAGGGAAAGCAGGTAAGCCCACAGTGGGATCTCTGCCAAAGAACGGAATTCGGGCACGTGAAGACTGAGGCTTGGAAAGTTAAACATAGGATTACCTGGGACACAGCAATTCCAGTCCTAGGTGGATACCCCAGAGAAACGAAAATATACATCTATGCAAAAATCCGTGCATGCATGTTTGTCACAGCAGGATTCGCTGTAGCCCAAAGGGGAAAGCCTTCCAGATCTCTCTCAACAGATGAGTGGATAAACAAATCAGGGTCTGTGCACACGACGAAATAGTATTCAGCCTTAAAAAAGGAATGAAGCACTGATAACACGTTACAACGTGGATGAACCTGGAAAACACGACTCTCAGTGGAAGACGCAGACAGAAAGGGCCACGTATGGTACAATTCCATTTACATGAGAATGTTCAGATTTACACGTTAAATCCATAAGGCAGGAAAGCAGGTAAGTGGTTGCCCAGGGTTGGTGGGAAAGCACACAGAAATGGGGAGTGACTGCTCAGCCGGTCCTTTTGGGGTGATGAAAACGTTTTAGAACCAGGTAGTTGTGATGGTTGCACAATACTGTGAACATATTAAATGTCACTGAATCATACAGTTTAAAATAGTTCATTTTATATTATGTGGATTTTATCTCATTTTTTTTTAAAAAAAGAAGCTCCACAAAAAAGAAACCCAATCCAAAAATGGGCAGAAGACCTAAACAAGGAATTCTCCAACGAAGACACACAAATGGCCAATAGGCACATGAAAAAATGCTCAATATAACTAAATTATCAGAGAATTGCAAATCAAAACTACCATGAGGTGTCACCTGACACCAGTCAGAATGACCATCATTCAAAAGTCCACAAATGACAAATGCTGGAGAGGCTGTGGAGAAAAGGGAACCCTCCTACACTGCTGGTGGGAATGCAGTTTGGTGCAGCCACTGTGGAAAACAGTATGGAGATTCCTCAAAAGACTAGGAATAGACTTACCATATGACCCAGGAATCCCGCTCCTGGGCACATATCCAGAAGGAACCCTACTTCAGGATGACACCTGCACCCCAATATTCACAGCAGCAGTAGTTACTATAGCCAAGACATGGAAACGGCCTAAATGTCCATCAACAGATGACTGGATAAAGAAGAGGTGGTATATTTATACAATGGAATACTACTCAGCCATAAAAAAGAATGAGATCATGGATGGACCTGGAGATGATATGATATTACTTATATGAGGAGTCTAAAAAAACCAAAAGAACACAAATGAACTTATTTATAAAACAGAGACAGACTCAGACATAGAAAATAAACTTATGGTTACCAGTGGGGAAAGGGGGTGGGAAGGGTTAAATCGGGAGTTTGGGATTTGCACATAGTAACTACTATATACAAAACAGATAAACAACAAGGTCCTACTGTACAGCACAGGGAACTATATTCAATACCTTGTAATGACCTATAATGAAAAAGAATATGGAAAGAAATACATATATGTATAAATGAATCACTATGCTGTTCACCAGAAATTATCACAACAATATAAATAGACTATACTTCAAAAAAAAATTAAAAAAGTCTTTTGTGCCTTAGAAATAACATGAAACAAAACCCAATAATCTGTTAGCATCTAAAGAGTAACAGATAAATGCTTATACAGCATTTTTTAAAAAACTTTCAACCAAACAAAGGAAAAAGAATGAATGTCCTACTTTTAAAATGCCAGAGAGTGAGCTGCAGGATTTTTTTCCTGTTAACTTCAGCTTTACTTACCTTGTAACGTTTTGATTTTAAGGTAAGTATAAACTTTCCAAAAGTTGCCAAAGTAGTCACAGGAGAGAGGGGAGGGGAAGTGGGGGAGGGGGAGAGGGGAGGGCAGAGGGGAGAGGAGAGAGGGGAGATGAGGGGGAAGGAGTAAGGAGAGAGGAAGGGGAGGATGGGGTATGGGAGAGGAAATTATCATTGGTGCGACGCCTTGAACTAAAATTAGAGATCTTATCACGGTTTCTCCAGTTCTGCCCCTCGTGTTCAGTTCATGACCCGGGATGCAGTGTGCGCTTCCACACCCTACTTAGCTGTCTTCTGAGTCTCCTCCAATCTTGGACAGTCCCTCCGCCTTCCTTTGTATTTCATGCCCATGGGTGACCCTTCTGCAGAGCCACAGTCACTTATTTTGTGTCCTGCCTAAGGGGTGTGTTTATAAACCCTGAAGGTCTCAAAAGAAGATGTCAAGAGTTTTCATCTCCTTTGACCTCAGGGTATTCATCTGAGAAATGGTTGGTTAAGAAAGCAGGTGAAAAGAAACAGCAAAAATCAGATTTGGAAAAATGGGGAGGGGGGGGAATACCTCAAGGCGTATCGCGTGGAGCTGCAGAAATAGACGTGGTCTCTACGAAACGGTGGAAGGTATGAACTGAGAAGGTGAATGAAGGCTGACACAGAGGTGGGGAAAAGGAAGCTCCGACAGATGTGACTCCATGTTGGCTGTGTGCAGTGAGCTCTGGTAGGAGGTTCTCACGAGGAGTACGGGTCCAGTTCTCAGCATCTCAGCACCTCGGCATCGCGTTGGCGTGACAACACCACACGTGGTACGACCCCTCTCTGCTTCTTCATAGGTCACGTGGTCCCTAAACTCTGGGGGCTTCCCGGAGCCCTGAACGGCCACTCTCCCATCCCCTCGCCCTCGGAGTCGATCCACCTGGCCACGTCGTGCCTGTGGATTCCATGCTTCCATCGCTTCCTCCATCACCGTCTCCCCAACTCAGCTGTAAGCTGGCTACTATCTCCAAGCTCAGCTTTTCTGGTATCATGCTCTCTACCAATGTTATTTAGTTTAATCAGGGATGCATGTTTCAACTTCTGCCATGCGTATTCTTCAAATCTGCTATATTGCTCTTATAATACAATACAAATCCAATTTGTTTTGAAGTAGAGGGCTATTTATTGCTAAAAATAAAGACAGTTTCCTCTTAGGTCATTACTGGATGCACCCCGTCTACACAGTCTAAAACCACATTTATTCTAACTCTGATGGACTCTGATTCACACTCAACTACCATTGCCCCTCACTCCTACCTCTGCTTCCAATGTGCTGACGCACGACCAGTCATTTTCCAAATAAGTTATCTGCAGGGTGATTTTTCTCTTTGACACCCCCACCCCCGCCCCAATGCACACTCGTCGGTAGCAAATCCCAGTGCCGTCTCTAGCTGCGTAAGGGTGTGTCTGTGTTACAGTCCAACCTGCAGAGTATGAGCTGTTGGCTCATTTTTCTGATTTATCCAATTTTTCCTCTTAGCCTGGGATATAAAGCAGTCAACACGTTTCAGGAAAGCTTAGAGAGCCTCAAGGCGAAGGTATTTTCCCAGAAGTCCCACGTAGTATTTGTCCTTGCTACGATCCACTCTTTGGGAAGCTCTCGGTCAAAGAAGTGTGGGCAGAACGTTGAGCCAGGTTTGAACATCTCCCAGTGCGCAGATGCACACACTCGGGGCTGTGGGGCCCACTGACGTCCAGACGCAGACCCCGGCCGCAGTGCAGCCCACCCCACCGCCTAAGGATAAAGTACTGTCCGCCATCCAGCAGGTGCCTGACCTAGGGGAGCTGACCGGTCTGGGTCGGATCTAACCTTATAATACCCCAACGCCAAAATAGCTGGCTGGTCTGAGCGCACGCCTGGACCTTGTCTAAGAAGTACTTGACTCTGAGTTTCCCCGCCACACACCGCTCTCTTACCTCACCGACGCCCAACCAGAAGCTTGCACACGAGCTGATCACACAGCCCGTCGCCTCATTACACGCATTGGCCCATCCCCAAAAAGGACCGCTGTCTATGACAGCGTCCCTGATAGACTCCTTTCCTGCTTTGTCTTTGCTAAGTTCTCTTACCGCCCACGCACCGGCCCGCCGGATCCCACGACAGACGCCCCATCAGCTAACAAGTCCGCTCAGCGGTGACATGTCTACGGTGGATCAGGACAAACTACGCCAAGACAAGCCACGTCCAGACAGTTCGCAGGGCTGGAGCTCTGCTACAAGGCACCTTTCCGTTGCTTCCCAGCGTCTCCTTTCGTGCTTGGTGCCCACAGTCAAGGGGGGCTGACGAGGATCCTTGGTGGCCTGGTGACTGTGCTCAGCATCACCAAAGACAGAAGAAAGTGCTCTGGAAAAAGCCTTGTGTGTGTGTTTCTTATAACACACACAGCTCCAAAAACGTGGAAGAAAATCCCCTGTGTGTTCACCACAAGGTGGGATGTGCAGAATTTACCATCCACTCGATCATGTATCACTACCTTCAAGTGTTTACACTTGGAGGATAAAGAACTGACCAGACAGGTGTCCAACTCTTTCCTCCTCCTTTCCTACACACGTCTGAGGTTAGGCGGACAATAAAGACAGAAAAAGTTCAACACAGAAAAATGAAACCTTCCCTCTTTTCCTCCAACTTGGAAAAGAAATTCTTTATGTTTTAAGGAAAGCCGTTATGTTCAAATGATTCCTAATCGTTTAGTTGCCCGATGCTAATATGTTTTCTCCATCTAAGATAGCCTTCTAACCCAGAATATTCTTCTTCAATTTTATTTTATTGAGTTGTAGTCAGTTTACAATGTTGTGTCAAATTCCAGTGTAGAGCACAATTTTTCAGTTATACATGAACATACATACATTGTCTCATTCTTTTTCACTGTGAGCTATCACAAGATCTTGTACATATTTCCCTGTGCTATACAGTATAATCTTGTTTATCTAGTCTACAATTTTGAAATCCCAGTCTGTCCCTTCCCACCCCCCACCCCCTTGGCAACCACAAGTTTGTATTCTATGTCTGTGAGTCTGTTTCTGTTTTGTATTTAAGTTCATTTGCCTTCTTCTTAACCCAGAACCTTTTAAAAATTCACACCTGAAACACCAGTAGCTCATCGACTTAAAGGGAAAGGCAGCTTTTAGGAGAACATTATAACCCTCCAAGTGTCTGCACGGAGTTGACAACCCCTTGTCTATCAAACTGCCCATCATTCGCAGGGATATGATTGAAAATATTGGTCTAGAAATGGAATTATAGACCATTCAGCTTGGAGAGGTTGGATGATAAATGTAAGAATATTGAGGTGGAAAATAGTTTTGCCACTTCTCCTGTCAGCACGGAAATAACACCTCCACCCTAGTGTTAGAATGAGATGTGTTACAAAAACCACGTTGTTATCGCAATTGAGGTGGAAGATATTTGAAAAAGGAGGGGGGCCAAACACTCCCAGCCCCCGGGGGAATATATACGTTCGAGGCATAGCCATCGAGTAGCTCTCAATTGAGGAGACCATTCAAGATAAGATATTTCAACCTGTAAACCTGAACCTGTCCAATAGGATAACCTCCTGTGAACATTTTCATTTCCCCGACATGTGTGACGCTCTGGAAGAACTGATTAATTATCCGTCTCTCTCATCACAACTTTGCGGGACAATACTGTTCCTTTAGGGCTGATAACCTTATTTACCTCTCATTGAGAAAGAAATGTTTTATGTGTATTATGATGCTTTGAAATGATTAATTAGGACCGTTGAGGAAAAAATGGAGTGCCTGGGTTCCGGCCAAGGAGCAGACAGATTACCATTATGCTGTGTGAGTAATACTTTATAAACCCATTTGTCACACGGAAGGGCTGTCACGTGCAATCTGATTCATTGCATGTAATGGATTAGGTGAAATTTACTTAGATGCTCAGCAATGTGTGTGAAAAAACTAACTTAACCCATCAGCAAACCGTATTTTATCTTTTAAATCTTATTAGCACCCCCCTCCCAAGGCCAAATGGATAGGTCGTTGCATTCCAGCTGACATCAGGAGGGGACAAGGTCTGAATCTGCTACCACAAATCTTAGTCAAACCAGCCCCGTGTAGGCTGTTTGCTTGACTTAAGAAGGCTTGTGGGGCCAAATACACACGGTATGACTATCTACTTGCGGACTTGTGGTCTTGTGTCAAAGAAGCAGATCCTTACTTGAGGCAGATCTTGTACCGAGGAAGTATTGATCCCAGATGGTCTAAGTGTTTGATTGTCTGATAGTTCTCAATGCTTTTACAAGGACAAAGCCACATGCGGTGGATAGGTATTTTGGCTTCTGAAGATCTGCGAATTCGGGAGGCTGGGGAGTCCAAGATCAGGGTGCCAGCGTGGTTAGGTTCTAGGGTCCTCTTCCTGCTTTATCGATCACTGTCTCCTTCTAGTGTCACATGTGGCAGAGAGAGTGACAGAGTGGACCTCCAACCTCACACGATTTTCAAGAACCTTCCTGATCATCTTTCTACCAAATTCCAAAATGAACTTCACTTGCTTTCAGCCAAACCCCAACCTGATACAGACATGCCCAGCTGGAAGCGATGAAAAGCTGGAATACTTGACCATAATTCTTCCCGTGGTTATAAATTCCATTCATAAAACATGACTCTAATGGCAAACTTTACAAGGAATTAAATATCTCTTTCTTGTTTTGTGCTTTAAAAAAAATGGCCACATTCAGCAAAACACCGGACTGAGTGCTAAATTGTGTAATTTTTTAAAAAGGTAGCAACCTAAATGTACATCAATGGATAAATGGATAAACAACACGTGAGATACACACACACACACACACACACACACACACACAATGGAATACTACTCAGCCATTAAAAAAAGAACGAAAATTTTGCCATTTGCAACAACATGGATGGACCTGGAGGGTATTATGCCAAGTGAAATAAGCCAGCCAGACAAAGACAAACACTGCATGTTATCACTCATATGTGGGGTCTAAAAAATATAACCAACTATTGAATATAACAAAAAAGAAGCAGACTCATAGATACAGACAACAAAGCAGTGGTGACTGGAGGGGAGAGGGTAAGGGAGGGGGCAATATCAGGGGTAGATCAGTAAGAGCTAGAAACTATTATGTATAGAATAAGCTACAAGAATATATTGTACAGCATGAGGAATATAGCCAATATTTTATACTTACAAATGGAGCATAAGCTTTAAAAATTGTGAACCACTGTGTCGTACACCTGTAACAAGATTGTACGGCAACTATACGTCCATAAAAAATTTTTTTTAAAAAATTGGAAAAATGGTAAGCTTTAACGCTGATTCAAATTTCAAGATGAAGATTGTTGTTGGACGATTTGGATGAAAATTTGAAATTGTGGTGCCAACTCTGGTAGATGAACACGAAGGCTGTTTGCCATCCAAAGGATGTCAGGTTTTGGTTTTGATGGGAACAGAGGGTGAAAACCATGACAGAAAGTGGTACTTGAGGAATAAGATGAGAATCTCAAGGTTCTCTTTGCCAGGGGAGAACAGTGCATGCCCAGTAAAAGAGTTCTCCAGGGGACCTTCACCGGACGCTGTCACTTCTACCTCATTTCACGTATCTCCTGCCTCCCGTACCACCCCCCAGATCAGGTCTCCATCATCTCCCACTCAGAGTATTATGACACTGCCCCTTTTCTCCTTGCTTCCAGCCTTATTTCTTCCCTTCTGTTTTAGAAAAAAAAAAAAAAGCTGGAGACATCTTTACTAATAGAAATGCAACCATGACGCTCTTTGAAACTGATCATAACTGTGACATCGTCCCATATCCTGTAGGACAAGTTCCAGAGCCCCTACCGTGACTTTCAGAACCTGGTCCCTGCTCCTGCCCAGCCTCCCGTCCACAGCCTGTTCACACGTCACCCTAGCCAGCCACGCCGCATTTCCTTCTGGGTCCTAACAGCGCCATGGCCTCTGACATCACTGGGCTCCCTGACGCGTGGCATATGCAGCCTGGAATTGCAGCCTGGAATACTCTGAGCCTCACCCTCATGCCTCCCAGCCCCACGCCCGCCTCCAACACCCACGCTTTGAAAATTTCTGCTCATTCTTCCTGCAGCAAGCATATCCTGTCTCCTCCCATCTTCCTTCCATGCCCTGCCCTGTCACTTAACATCCCACCATGGATTTCACTCCCCCAAGGTCTCTTCGTAACCGCAGAGGCCACCTGACCATCGTCTTACAGCGAGAAGTCACCAGTGATGTTATCAGAACCGAGTGTCACACCCAGCTCCTAGCAGGCGCCAAGAAATGGATTTGTGGTTAGTGCATTGTGGACGGAACCCCAAAGTCCTGTCTACCGGGGAGCTCAGAAACGGTGCAACCAGTGGCATCTCCTCCTTCCAAACCTTCCACCGCCAACCAGCTTTTGAGAACACAACCTCAATGGCACATTGGGAAGGAAGTCTGCCTATTTATCAGATACAGGGGGGGGGGGAACAGTCATTCAGAGAAGACGGGCTATTTGTCACCTCCGTGAAAATGTTATCATTGTCGTGCACTAAAATGGCATTGATTGAGGACCCCTCACCAGCACACCATGCACAAACTCCGCCGCACAACTGTGCAAAGGAAAATGCTACCTGTAGGTACTTCAGCCTCATGCAGGGCCACGAGAACACGCAGACGAGTATGGGTAACAGCAGGGAGCCAGCAGGGCAGCCGGCAGACACGAGCAGCTCTATCAGTAACTGCGAGATGGATGTGTGTTCCAGACGGACGCTGTTCCCTCCGAACGTTCCATGATTATATCCTGAGAAACACGATCCTCTCTGCACAATTTTGCTACAAAAAAAAACCCACCATTTTAAATCTCTGCTTAAACACGGGGCCAGACTGACATGTTTTACGTGAAATAATTAGGAGGCATTTGAGAACTAGTAATTTTGGTAATTACCAAATAGTGCGGTTCTCTCCCAATAAAGCATATGTCAAATTACATTCAAAAAACATCATTAGGTTGTTCTCCCTTTGAAAGACTTTTACATGTGTAGCTTACAAGTTTAAACATGCGAATGCTTTTGCCCTATATTGTAATGAGGTAATTTTTAAAAAAAAAATAAAACAAATGAGGTTTAGGGCTGCTCAGTTCCACTGCTTCCTGTGAAATTTCCAGCTCTGGAACTTTCTTTTGATCTCTACCTGGTGATTTTTTTTTGACCGAAATGGCTTTTTTTTTTTCTTCTTTTTTGGCAAGGAAGTAACACAGAGGAGGGAAGGGGGAAAGGTGGCACTGAGGTTTGCTCTCCTAAGAAAGAAAGAGGTCCCTGCACATGCCACTCCTGCACAGGACGCTCTCCATCGCGCGTCTTCTAGAAAGAGGGCCGTTCGTTGTGGCGACTCGCCGTCACTGAAGCGCTCCGGAACTCTGCGAACTCTTTAAGTTTTCATTATTCGTCCCTTGCTTATTGGTAGATTGTTGGTAATAAGCTATTCTTTCAATACAAAACCACCAGTAGTGAACGGATGTCACAATGCACGTGACTTTCCGTGCTGCTCCGTTTATCCTTCTGAGTGACGGGGATGGTTCCAGATTTGGACCAGCGTGGCAGTCCCCGATATAAATACCGTCCACGGCCACGAGCAACAAGGAAGAAACTGGCCAAGGCACGGGGAGGACTATAGCTTTCTTCGCCAATACTCTCAAGGGTTTATACTTTTTTGAGCTAATTGGGACTGACCTTCCCTAGGTCATCCGAATAATTCAAAAGAAAATAGAAGCTACTCTCCTGCTATTTCGGAAAGGAAATGTCCACGGACTCAGGTTCACAGAAACAAGGAAATGGGAACGCGGTCTCTACGGGTGTGAAACACAGACCACTGTCTGCACACACCTGCTTCTCAGGGAACAGCAGACGGGCGAATAGTTTCCACTCAATAAACGCTCGTGTCAAGGACGGCGCTCGCCTAGTCAAAGGCTCGGCGTGTGCGAGTAAACGTGCAGCTCAAAATTATGACGCTGAGATTAAGACAAAGGAATGTTTTGACCTATAAATGGAAAAAAGCGTATAAAGAATATATGTGTATATGTAAGATTGAATCACCTTGCTGTACAGCTGAAGCAAAACGTTGTAAGTCAACTCTGCCACTTAAATAAATACATACGTACATAAATATTTGTATTTATAAGTCACTGGAGTGATAAAGCTGCACTTTTCAGAAGCAGCATCCATTCTGCTAAGGACTGAGCTGCGTCTCCCCCAAGTCTGTGTGTTGAAGCCATAACCCTCAAGGTGACGGAGTTTGGAGGTGGGGCCCCAGGAGGTGAGTAGGCGATCCTGATCTCAGGTCCCCCGCCTCCAGGACTGTAAGAAACACACGTCCGCTGTTAGGTCTCCGGTATTTTGTTACAGCAGGTGAAGCTAAGATAGAACCACCACAGAGTGACTTGAACACGCCCACCCTGAGCCGTGCTCAGCTTTTACGCGTCTGCGGAAGTCTCTGTCCCAGGGAGCCGGACCGTACCCTGAGCTGCTGGGGTTCCAGGTTAATGGTCTGAACAGAGGCACAAATATACTGATGACAAGGGGGTGGGAGTGACCGTGTTTACTGGTGGCCTAACTGTGCGTGAGGAGAAACGGGAGCCCAGAAGGGTCGAGTGACTTGGGGAAATCACACGACCAGTTGGTGGCAGAGGCTCAAATACAATCCACCCTCCTGGCTTCCAGCCAGTCAGGTTCCAGCTAGACTCAGTGAGGCACGTGAGTCCTGGAATTTCCCTCTGGAGGTGACGACACAGATACGGCTTCAGTGATTCCACTCGCCCTAGAACCCAGCAGGACCCTAGGGGACAGACCCTCGCTCCATGTCCTCCACCTGCCTCTTGTCTGTAGAAGAACTTTAGCTTCGTAGGCCTTCCTGAGTTCCAAGGAATACGTTTAACCAGAAAAGTGAGAAAATGCAGAAACTATGGAAAACAGTCAAGGAAAAACAAAGTAATCACAGTTCAGCCACTCAACAAAGTCAAGGACATCTGGCTGCTCCTCAAGGGCTATAGATAATACCCCGAGGGGCCATGTCCTTTGAGCTGTTTTGCAGGCACTGCAACCCTCACCAGGTGGGAGACGTTAACCGTGTGCTGCCCACAAGCACAGAGACCCCAGACCATTGGGACCAGAAAATTGATGGCGCTGACTCCCAATGACCCCACCACCCACCAGGCAGAAGAATGTCCACGAGCTGGTCACACATTCCACAACCTGCCTCCCTCACTCTGTCTTTAAAACCCTTTTCCCGAAAGCCGTCAGGGAGTTTGGTCCCTTGGAGCACTACCGGCCCGGACTCCTTGCTTGGCACCTGCAGCAAACACTGCACTTTCCTTCACCACAGCCTGGTGTCAGGACATCGGCTTTACTGCACACGGGCAAGTGGACCCAAGTTTGGTTCAGTAACAATCCTGTGAATAATGAAATATGTACGTGTGTGTATGCACGCATGACTGTGTATATGTAAGTGAGCACACCCACATATGTATCCATAATTCAGAGGCGTCCGTGTGCCCACTTGATAACAAATTTCCAGGCGGTAATATCAAAACTGTCAACCATAAAGTAAGAGGAAGGTGACGCCTTGGCTTCTCGGACTGTGGTCCCTTCCAGCGTTTTGTACTGGTAAATCGATCTTCAAAAACAGACCAAAGTCACCTTTTAAAACTATCATGGTAGTTAAAGCTCGCCAGCGCCGCACAAAGGAAAGCAGGACCCACCGTCCACACCAGGGACCAAACTAATAGGTCCGTCGTGGGGGTGGGGGTAGCCTACGGCCCGGGAGTTTGAATCCAGCTTGTTTTAATCTTCACAAGACTGAGAGCCTCTGGAACCGGAACAGCATGGGATTTATATGTTTAATTGAAGTATAGTTGATTTACAATGTTGCTATAGTTGCTGGTGTCCAGCATAGCGGCTCACTTATACATATACATATATATATATATATATACACACACACACATATATATTCTTTTTCAGATTCTTCTCCATTATAGGTTATTAAAGGACACTGAATATAGTTCCCTGTGCTGTATAGTAGGTCCTTGTCGATCTATTTTATGTACAGCAGGGGCGGTGTGATTGAGAACGTCCCAGAGGAGAGGCCGTATTTCCCTCCCGTCCTTCCTGCCATGCTGACGAACTCATCGGAGGGGAGGCGGGCGGTGCAAAGCTGGGGGACACTGCCGCACTCTGCACCAAGCTTCAGCAAATCCCCGGTGTGCAGAAGCATGCAGCACGGGAAGGTGGAAGAACACAGAAGAATGAAGCCACGTCTGGTCCCCCCCACAACCTCCCCTCCGATCTACCCCCACGGCCACGTTTATAACAACAACGTCGATGGCCTCAGAGCCTAAGGACGTCCGTGGCACTTTGTAAAAACCGCCCTGCCATTCCAGGGTGGGGGCTACGGCAGGACATGGACACTCTGGTTTTTTGGGTTTTTTTGCAAAGTAATCACATACCTTGAGGTGCAAGGTGTAAACTAATTAAACTTGTTTTTGTCGCCACGTGGTTCCGTGCCAAAACATAAAAATAAGAAGGTTGTGTGAAAGGCAAGCTTATTTTCAGCTCTGTCCTGTGAATGCTTGGCTCTCACCCTGGGGTCCTGCGTGGGATCAGCCAACTTCCTCCCCGCGGAAAGAACACACACAAGAAGCAGTTCAACCTTCCGGGTTTGCCAGCCCCTGATCCTAGTCCCCTCACTCCCCTTTCTGCCGATGGTTGAAGGATTCCAGGCCCTCTGGACGCATCGCAGGGGTGGGGTCCGGACGCGTGTGTGTGGTTTTCAAGGACAGTCGAGCTCAACAGAAACGCAGGAGCCTCTGGGGTTCCTGGAATCGTCTAGCTTGGAAGGCAGCCTTTCGCCAAGACCTGCGCAAGGCGTGTTGGCGCTGTCCGAGGTGCCGGTGTGGAGGTGCATGTCAGTTTGCCCTGGTAGCCACAACTCATGATCACAACCGGAAAGTCTCGAAACAGGAGAAGTGCAGGGTCTCAGAGTTCTGCCCTGGGAACCAGAGTCCCAGACCCAGGTGTCAGCAGGGCTGTACCCACTCTCATGGCTCCAGGGAGGGCCTTTCCTTGAGTCTCCCTACTTTTTGCAGGTGGCTGCTTGGTGTTCAGTGGCTTGTGCCCTGGTGGCTCCAACAGTCTGCCTCTGTCTTTACTTGGTCTTCTTTTCTGTGTAAATCCCGCTCTCCTTTCTCTCATAAAGACATCAGTCACTGGATTGAGGGCCCACCTTAAACTGAGGACGATTTCCAATCGAGATCCTTAAGTTATGACGTCTGCAAAGACCCTATTTCCAACAACAATCCCACTCTGAGATTCCTGGTGACCTAAATCTGGGAGGGGACCCTCTTCCACCCACTGCACAATGTCCCTTCCCCTCTCTCTGCCACCTTTCTGTGGCTCACCTTGTCCTGACCCCCAAGGAGCTGAGAAGTCGTCTTGGGCAGCAGGGATGAGGAAGTCTGCTATTCTGGGCACAGCCTGTTATTTATAGAGGGGCGTGCCCAGCGATCACACGGCCAGAGAGCTCTGCGATCAACATTCAGTGAGATCGAACGTCAGTTGCAGATATCAGAACGAAAATTAAAACCCGCAGCAACGGGACTGGGAGCCCATGCCGCTGTGCTCAGGCATGGTCCTCCTCTGATTCATTAGGCTGAGTGCGAAATAGCAGGTCTTTTGTCCCTGTAATTGGATATTGTTCTCTCTCTGCAAACTTAAATCAGCTCTGCCAGGAGCGCCTGCCCCAGTTCCTTCTTTTCTCATTTGTGTTTACCTCCAGGTTGGAAAGAATACTTAGCAGATCCCCTGTCCCTGCAGAGCTGCTTTCTGGGAGCTGGGTCCTGGGGGTCTGCAGGGACCTGCCCATCAAACAGACACACACACAAAAGGTTTGCTCGGGGGGCTGCCAGCCAAACCCGGTGGGGCCGTTCCGGTGCTGAGCTCGCATTCAGGCTAGATTATCTCCGCTCTGGGGGACAGGGTATGAGGCCAAAGAAATGTGTCTGGAGGATGTCATGGGATCTTGCTGCCGGTGGTGAGAAGGCACCGGTCGTGGCAGCCACATGCCGGCTGCTGCACAAAAGCAAAGAGAGATCCAGTGTGCGCTGGCCGAGGCGGGGAACGGAAGTTACACAATGGCTGGTTCCATCTCCAACGGGTATTGATTCCAGTCGAGTGAAATGACACTCACATAAGCACGAAGGTGTGACCGAGGATGGATGACAGTGTGAGAAACACGTGGCATTTGCCTGCCTTTCCGGAAAGAGAGACCCGAGAAAACATGACAATCAGAGTGACTGTGGGGGTGCTGTGTGCATAAGTAGCAATTGTCTTTACAAGATCAAAAGTAATGGGTGTTCTCCATCCTCTCCTCCCCTTGGCTTAGAGGAAATGCATCCTCGTATTTCTCCTCACTTGGACCTTCTTCTTCAGAATCCCTTCCCTCAAAAGCTCCACCTGTCATCAGGTTGCATGGCTGCTGTGACCTTGAACGTGTTACCTGGACTTGAAGGTGAAACCTCCAACCTCCCCATTCAGGTCTGAGCAGATGTGTGGTGACATCACAGACTCACCACGTTTTATTCCCTCATTCATGCCTGCATCCATCCGTCAACATTTTCTGAGCACATGCGACCAAACACTTGAACATTTATTGAGAGTCAACCAAGTGTAGGCAACGAGCTAGGAGCAGAGAGACAGCGTCCAGCAAGCTGGGTGGTTACAAGAGCGATGGCATCCTCCGAGCTGCATGCTGTGGGGAAGCAAAGCAGGGTGGCCTGACAAAGCCTAGGAGGATGGGGGGAAGATGTAGAGAGCCGTGAGACTGTAGGCACAGACCCAAATGATAACCAGCAGTAGAAAGGAGATTCTCGGTGGAGGCGTCAGCAAGCCGAAGGCCTTGGGACGTGTATTAGTCAGGATAGGCTAGGGTATGCTGCTAAAAAAAAAAAAAAATCCATCAAATTTCAGGAGCAAATTGCTACTGATCTTCATTTCTTACATCAGAGTCTGATGGGAGTCACAGCCTCTCCCTGTGCCCGGTAGCTGTGCTGTCTGGAACATGTGAGCTCAATTTCCAGACTATACAAACAGCTCATAAACTCAATAACAAAATAACAAACAACCCAATCAAAAAGTGGGCAGAAGACCTAAATAGACATTTCTCCAAAGAAGACATACAGATGGCCAACAGGCACGTGAAAAAAATGCTCAACATCACTAATTATTAGGGAAATGCAAATCAAAACTATAATGAGGTATCACCTCCCACCAGTCAGAGTGGCCATCTTTAAAAAGTCTACAAATAATAAACGAAAGAAAGATTGCGTAGAAAAGGGAACCCTTCTACACTGCTGGTGGGAAGGTAATTTGGTGCAGCCACTATGGAAAATGGTAAAGAGTTTCCTTAAAAAACTAAAATTAGAGTTACTATATGATCCAGCAATCCCACTCCTGGGCGTATATCCAGAGAAAGCTCTAATTCAAAAAGACACATGAACCCCAGTGTTCACAGCAGCACTACTTAAAATAGCCAAGATACGGGAGCAGCCTAAATGTCCAAAGACTGGTGAATAAATAAAGAAGATGCGGGGTGTCTGTGTATGTGTGTGTGTGTGTGTGCGTGTGTGTGTGTGTGTACACACAATGAAATATTCCTCAGCCATAAAAAAGAATGAAATAATGCCATTTTCAGCAACATGGATGGACCTGGAGATGGTCATACTGAGTGAAGTAAGTCAGACAGAGAAAGACAAATACCATATGATTGTTACTTACATGTGGAATCTAAAAAATGATACAAATGAGTTTATTTATGAAACAGAAACAGTCACAGACATAGAAAACAAACTCACCGTTATCAAAGGGGAAAGAGATAAATTAGGAGTTTGGGATTAATAGATGCAAACTACTGTATATAAAATAGATAAACAACAAGTGCATACTATATAGCACAGGGAACTATATTCAATATCTTGTAGTAACCTATAAAGGAAAAGAATAGGAAAAATACATATCTATAACTGAATCATGTTGCTGCACACTGGAAACTAACATAATATTGTAAATCAACTCTGCTTTGATTTTTTGAAAAATGTACATGCCAAGCACTGTATTTTATACTTTAGATCCAATTCCACTGTCTTCTGGTCGCTTCAAATATTTTAATCTATCAGTCCTTGTTTTTACATCTAGACAAAATTCTTCTAGCCTCCTGTAAACACTTTGTCAAGTCCTTTGTATCTTGCAAACCAAAAGAACGCCCTGTAGTTTTGACAGCCTGGCTACCGTCAGCAATGTCAGTGAGAGGTGTCCCAGAGAAGTCAGGCAGAAGCGAAACCCCGCACAGCGCTGGGCATGGGAGTGAACAGGGCAGAGCTACCGTGAAGATGTGGCAGACGAGGAAAAGCTTACCTAGGCATTCGTCTATGAAAATTTACCAGTGGGAGTCTTCTCCAATTTCAACTTTGCACTAAATTGCTGACTTCCGGTTTGCTGGGTAACAAACACATGCATGCATCCTGGTTCATCGACCCCCGTACTCATTTCTGGGCAAATCTTAGTGCGGGGAGGGAAGGTAGGCACGCTCACGTTTGGCCCCCCACCCCAGTGCCATCTATGCGTGCAACACTACTTTGTATATTCTCAGTGTCCTCTCAGCCTGAGCCGCCATTCATTCTGCAGTTAGCCACAGTCGCCAGCAAGCCCTAATGTGTAACTTCCAACTCAATCTGATCATTAAGGTTCCTTGCCTCAGCCTTCTACATCTACGAATTTGGAGGCCCTGAAATGAGGTTGTAAGGTGGTGTGTATTTCCTCATCCTAATAACAGCAACAAAAAAACTGGACGAGGGAGGGAGGGCAGGGAGGAGGGTAACTTCCCCTCTCTCTAGTGTGGCACTTGCCAAATCCAGCCTGCTGCTGTCACTGTAAATAAAGCTTTACTAATATAAGGACAAGCCCATGTGTTTACGTATTGCTTGTGGCTGCCTTTGTCCTGCAACAGTAGATCTGAGAAACCATGAAGAGGCTTTAAGGTCCTCAAAGCCTAAGATAGTCACTAAACGACCCTTTACAGAAACTGTCTGTCTGCTGATCCTTCTAGGGGAAATCAACTCTCGCAGAGCAAAGAGAACAGCAAAATAGACTCCTCACCTGGGACGTGCTTCAGATATTGCTGTTTCATATTCCCACGATGGTTATGACATTGACTAAATAACCAAGAAAGCCATAAGCAGAACAAAACGACAACCTATGGGATGGGAGAAAATATTTGCAAATGATGCAACTGACAAGGGCTTGATCTCCAGAATATATAAACAGCTCATACAACTTGATAACAAAAAAACAAACAACCCAATCCAAAAATGGGCAGAAAACCTAAAGAATCATTTCTCCAGTGAAGACATACAAATGATCAATAGGCACATGAAAAAATGCTCAATATCACTAATTAGCAGAGAAATGCAAATCAAAACTACAGTGAGGTGTCACCTCACACCAGTCAGAATGGCCATCATTCAAAAGTCCACAAATGACAAATGCTGGAGAGGCTGTGGAGAAAAGGGAACCCTCCTGTGCTGCTGGTGGGAATGCAGTTTGGTGCAGCCACTGTGGGAAACAGTATGGAGGTTCCTCAAAAGACTAGAAACAGACTTACCGTATGACCCAGGAATCCCGCTGCTGGGCATATATCCAGAAGGAACCCTACTTCAAAATGACACCTGCACCCCAATGTTCATAGCAGCACTATTTACAATAGCCAAGACATGGAAACAGCCTAAATGTCCATCAACAGGTGACTGGATAAAGAAGTTGTGATATGTTTATACAATGGAATACTACATAGCCATAAAAATAATGAAATTATGCCATTTACAGCAACATGGATGGACCTGAAGAATGTCATTCTAAGTGAAGTAAGCCAGAAAGAGGAAGAAAAATACCATATAATATCACTTATATATGGAATCTAAAAAAAAAAAAAAAAAAAGAGAGAGAGAAACTTATTATAAAACAGAAACAGACTCACAGACATAGAAAACAAAATTATGGTTACCAGAGGGGAAGGGGATGGTAAGTGATAAATCGGGAGTTCGAGATTTCCAAATATTAACCTCTATATATGAAAAGAGATTACAAAAACCAAATTTCTCCTGTATAGCACAGAGAAATATATTCAGTATCTTGTAATAACCTTTAAGGAAAAAGAATATGACAGTGAATATATGTATACATATGTATGACTGGGACATTATGCTGTACATCAGAAATTGACATATTGTAACTGACTATATTTCAATTTAAAAAAATAAATAAGCAAGTAATCGAGAACAAATTTCAAGCCATTCATGGGGGATAAAGAGTAGATAGGAAGACTTTCCCCATGCCAATGGCAGTGAAAACAGGCAGAAGGAATGAATTCCAGCCTAAAGAAGAAAAACGTACCCACTGCCATGACATCACGTCCCGACGTCCTCAGAATTTATGTCCTTACTCTGACTCCAATCCCAGTCTCCAACATTCTTCTCTGTGATATGAAACTAATTGAGTCTAATGTCTTTGCAGTTCTTGGAAAAGATGATTATTTTAACCATACCTAATAACACGTTATGGGCCTTTCACATGGAAGAAACATACCTGCTGGCCTGAAAACACGGATGTGTGCTCCACGACAATGCGGCTGTTCCTTCTCTGCCTATGCGGTGGCAATTTAAAAATGGTTTCACTGCCTTTAAAATTTGGTTCTATACTGTAACACAGCCCACTCCAGCCTTTCGACAAAAACGGTCTGCTACCCTGAACACATATCTTTCTGGGACATACACAGCATGCAAATATTTATGCTAAGTCAGACCTACAAAGTTTGGTGACCTAATATGCTTAATTAGTCACAAATCTAGTCAATACATTTCCACGGTGGTTTCTAATTGATACCTGCACTTAAGTGAATGTTGTGTCAGCCCTGAGAGGTGGGTGTCAGCTCTGAGGACCTCAGTAGGTACCTTTTTTTCTTTTCTTTTTAGGATTCTTTCAGGTCCTGCTTTCTGCACGATAATGCCCTTCAATAATGCAAAACAGTACAATAGCTAGTCTTCATTAATGAACCCACCAGACCTTAGTAACAACCACAATCTTCAGCACCGAATTCAGGGAGAATTACAATTTCAACATTTCACAAGGTCGCAGAGTTAACAATTCCATCCATTTTTCTTCATTTGTCGTGAGTGTTCGAACTGTTGTGTATTAAGAGACCATCAAACGTTTCCTATTAAAATGCATATGAGAATATTTAATATTCAAAGTATAATGGAGTCAAAAATTTTTTTTTCTATTTCTGGAAAATGTACGGTTGGGATTTGTTATCCAATGCTAATATAAGGGAAAAAAATCCCATTTGCTCCATGCAAAGAAGGAAGTGGTCACAGACCAACGTGCACAAGGACCTGGGATTGGAGTGAGAAGATGAAATCTAAACAGAAGTGTCCACTGTAACATTAGGTTAAACAGGCTGCGAGTGAACAGTTAACACAGGCCAGAGACTGAATGGCTTGTTCACCAAGGCAGCCGGAGGCAGGTAGATTTGTCCAACTGACTCCTCACGTAAAAAACTTCTCTGTTCTCCACGGTTTTTTTTTAACCCTTGACTTCTTGATGAAGAAAAATGCAAAATGTAGAATGCAGAGAAAAAGACAAAAATAAATGAGGACATGCAGCATGTATCTGGGTAAGATTATTTAATAGTGTTAACTTTTTTTTTTTTCCATAAGGAATCTGTGTTTGACACAAAGGTAATGAAATTCACAATGGAATTTTTTTGTTGGTGTTTTTCGGGTCATAAGGTTATTTTTCTGATCATCTGGAAGAAATAATGTACAAGGCTAGTCATGGCATATAGTTCCCTGTGCTACACAGTATAAACTTGTTGTTTACCTTGTAGCAACTTATGGTGATAAAGAATATGAAAAAGAATATATGTATGTTCATGTATGACTGAGGCATTGTGCTGTACACCACAAATTGGCTCAATGTTGGAAACGAAAGAAACACAATAAACTAAATTTCCCCCCAAAGTAGCGAGCTCTTTATAGAATG
Source organism: Camelus ferus (assembly GCF_009834535.1). Lineage (NCBI taxonomy): Eukaryota > Metazoa > Chordata > Mammalia > Artiodactyla > Camelidae > Camelus > Camelus ferus. Next base: position 9,046,699 of record NC_045732.1, read on the forward strand.
AAAAGGCTCCTGTCTACTCTGGTCTTTGCGGAAGTGGTCGGGGCAGGAGGACTCTGTTGGAGGTGGAGTAAACCTTTAAAACATGTGCGTGGGCACATGTTCAAATGGAAATGTGAGGGAGCCCTCATCTAGGCACGCACTTCACCCTCCTGCCAACCGTTTCCCAGGAATCTTCAGGGAGGAAGGGCTCAACCACACAATGTGGAGGAGATGGGGAGAGGGGCACGGTCATGGCCCCTTAGGCATGTGGGTTCTCTCCCAAGTTCAAGGCAGCCTCCTTCAGAAGGTAGGGATCAGGGTGGTGGATCTGACTGAAACTGTACCGGGCGTCGCTGAGCTCCTGAGAGTGGAGGACAACAGCCCTCCAGCGTCCCAGGGTGGAGAGAGTTCTGCCGTGGTGCAGGCAGTTGCACGTGAGAGACGGAGCAGGCAGATACCCCAGCGACACTCCCCCAAGTGCCATCTTGCATAGTAAGGAGAGAGAGTGCTCTCCTGGTTTGCAAAACTGGGGACTTCGTGGAAAAGCCACAAGAGATCTCTGGCACCTTACCAATGACCGGAACCCAAGCCCGCAATGGAACGTGAAGTTCCAATCCTGTCCTCAAAAGATGTGAAGTCAACCGTGACATAAGCCAAATATTTGGAAGCAAAGTCACTGTCCCGCCAACCTCTGACGGTGCCTTCTGTCGTTCCCTGGTCTCTTTTCTCCTGATGTTTCACTCCACACGTCCTTTCTACCGGAGTCAGAAGTGAAGGAACCAAAGAATGGGGCAGAGGAAGGATTCAAAGAGGGGACCATGGGGACCATTTCAGAACTGATGAATGGTATCAGTGCACAGGTGGATGGCGTTCAGCAAACCACAAATAGGAGAAACACAAAGAAAACACCACTTGACAACGTCACAGACAACCCTGAAGACCAAAGATGGAAAGGACACCTTGAAAGCCGCTACAAAAGAACGAAAAGACACATTACGCGTGAGTAAGTGACATTGTGAACCACAGCGGACTTTTCCCGAGAAGAAACAAGGCGGCCAGAAGGCGAGGCAAAGGCACCTTTAAGGTGATGGAAGAATTGTGTCAGCTTACAAGTATGGATCCAGTGAAAATAACCTTCAAAACTGAAAGTGGAATGAAGACGTTTTCGGGTAACGTGAAAGCAAAGGCGATCCTTCCCAGTGGACACGCTCCACAAGACATGCTAAAAAATACATAGAAGGACCTCAGGATGAAGGAAAAAATACCAGATACAAACCCAGTTATGCAAAAAGAAAACAACAGCAAAGCAAAAAGTGTAGACACCTGGATAAATACAGAATATCTTTTTTTCAGTATCTATCTGTTCAAGTACTCACTGTTTAAAACAAAAATTACAAGAATATTTTGCTGGAGGCATTGTCTATGTACAAATAAATTGCAAAATAATGAGAATGTAGTGGGCAGGGAGGGAATTAATCCAATTATTCTACTGTAAGATTCTTCGTGCATATTTCTGAAGGTAGTATGATTTTTTTAAGGTAGACTATGATACATGAAAGATAAGTATTAGGTTGTCTAGGGCAGTGCTTTTCAATACAACTTGCTGAGGTAATGGACGTGCTCTGAGGTATCTGAGATGATAGCCGTTAGGCACAATACTGGGTGCGTGAAATGTGACCAGTGTGACAGAGGAACTCTGTTTTAAATTTTATTTACTGTTAATTTATTTCAGTAGCTACAGATGACAAATGACTATACTGGACAGTATAGTTCTAGGGCATCGAGAGGAGGCAACAATTTTCTGTCAAAGATCAGGTAGGATGTGGTTTCAGTTGTGTAGACCAAGAGGCAGAATGGAGGATCCTATGTAGGTACATATGTAACATCTAACACGTGACCATTTACTAATGTAATAACCATTATTAAGTAGTAGATCCTACAGAAATAAACGTAGGGCTAAATCGTTACCACAGAGCAAACGCAAAACCAAACATATATGCGTCTATCTATCTATCTATCTATCTATCTTATCTATCATCCATCTAATATATCTAATCTGTCTATCTACCTATCCATCCATCCATCTTATCTATCTATCCATCCATCCATCTAATCTATCTATTTATCCATCCCATCCATCCATCCATCCATCTTATCTATCTAATCTATCTATCTATCCATTCATATAATCTATCCATCCATCCATCCTACCTGTCTATCCATCCATCCATCCATCATCTATCTATCCATCCATCCATCCATCCATCCATCTAATCTATCTATCCATCATCTGTCTATCTAATCTGTCTATCTATCAATCTACCTATCCATCCATCCATCTAATCTATCCATCCATATCCATCCATCCATCTTATCTATCTAATCTATCTATCCATCCATCCATCCATCAATCCATCTATCTAATCTAAACTGTCTATCTGTCGGTCCGTCTATCTATCTATCTATCTATCTATCTATCTATCTATCTATCTAAATAAGAGAGGACATAAAACAGAATACTAAAGAAGATCCAATTAACTCCAAAGAAGGCACAAAAAGAGTAACAGGGTAACACAAAAAGAGGGGACAGGTAGACCAGAACCATGGTAGAATTATGTCAACTGGAATTCACTCATCCACTCCTCGGGGGAGAGTAAATGGCACAGCTACTTTGGGAAACTCTCTGGAGTATTCTTTGTAAGGTCAAACATACGATGATGCTATGAGCGAGCTATTCCTCTCCTAGAAATGTACGTAAGAGAAATGAAATGGGAATGAACGTGCACGTCCTGAAAAAGACGTGTTCAAGATTGTCCCCATCAGGTTTACACGTAATAAAGGAAAACAGGAAACAACCCAATGTCTGTGAAGGGGAGAGTGAATAAACACATTGGAAAATAGTCACACGACGGCAGACGATGCTCAGCAATCAAAAGCAGGGAACAAAAGTGTAGTTCTTGGTAAATCTGCATAAATCTCACACCCCTGTACAGTCACGATGCAAAAGAGCTAGGGCCTCACCAGGCACCCAGAAGCTCCCTTTGTGTCTTTCCAAGTCAGGTAATTTTGCCTTCTTTTTCACATTTCTGTATCTTCCAAAATTTCTACAACCACTGCAAACATTTTAAAAGAAATATTTTCAAGACATTCATTGTCTCATTGAAGGGTTTTTTTCTTGTTTTTTTCCCCAGAATTGAGATCCTTCAGTAGCTTGTACATAAAACAGAACACATTTCATAGAAAATGTGGCCTTTTAACTGACTGCGAGAACTGGCTTCAAAAGCAATCGAGAGTGAAATTAAAGATTCCATTCGATTTCCATAAACCTTAATTCTAGTTGGACATATGCTGGAGCGGATAGATTGTGAAAATTCTTAACGTACGTGGATGCCGTTCCTCCCTTTGCCCTGTCGGCTCGGTTATCAGATTGACCATCAGCGTGTCCCAGTGCCTGTGTTCAAATAACTCTTACTTTACTTAACAATGACCCCAAAGCCCAAGAGGAGTGATGCTGGCAATTCAGATATTCTCCTACGGCGCCTAATTTATAACTTAATCATAGGTTTGTACATAGAGGAAAAAACATAATGCGTTTACAGTTAGGGACTGTTTGTGGTATCGGACATCCACTGGGGGGTCTTGGAATGTATCCCCCATGGATAAGGGGGGGGGCTATTGTATTTATACACATACACACACACCTACACACACACACACACACACACACACACACACTGTATTCCCAAAATAAATACTCTGTATATGTTGTATTCCCCATTATTTGGTAGATTGACCCAATCCTTTTTGCCTTGTGCATCTCTGCAAAAGCACACTGGTAAGAACAGACTTTCCTGATATTTCACTCAAGGCTCCCATGTTCCCGGGACACACCAGAAAATCTATTACACTCCAAGTGATGACCCAGGACAGTATCTCTGACAGAAAGAAATCTCCCAGTCCACCCCTCCTTCACTCCGTCAGAAACCAAAATAGTGCCATGATTGCTCTTAGCCGACCTACTTTAGTGCAGAAGCGATAATGACCTAAATTCCCAGAGTCCTGGGCTTTGAAGGAAACACGGAGGGGTTTCCAGTCCGCATCTTCATAGCTTTAGGCAGAATCACACTTCCACTCGGCTGGATTCATCAAGTCTATGCTAATTCTTCTCTTTTTAAAAAATTTTTCTGTTTGATTCCTTTATTAGCATTTAAGTGACACACCTGTGCGTTTTTCAATGGTTGGTTTGGGGACTCCAGTACACATCCTTAACAAATTAGTCTGTGCAGTTCAGACTGTGCTGGTTTAATAAACGGAAAATACAGAAGCGTCGCTGCAGGATGTCTCCACGTACCTGCCTCTAACCTTGGTACTGCTGTTCTCATACATTTTGCACCTACCCACGTTATAAATCCCACAAAGCAGTGTTATGATTGTGCCTTTTAAACAGTGATAGGTCTTTCGAAGAAATTACGGAGGAAAAGTTACTAGCAAGTATTTAGAGGGGGACGCTTTGAGCTCTGCAAATATACCGCTTCCCCTTTAAGTTTCAGCCACAGTTCCTGCATTCAGCAGTGAGCTTGCCCTCAGTGATGGTCACTGTGCTGCTGCGGTAGTGAGTCTGCATTTTACGCTGTTCATCCACACTTCCTACTTGGAATTCTTCTGTAAGAAATAATTGTTTCTCCCCTCCTTTTCTCACTTCTTTCTTCCGTCTTTTTCTTTTTTTTTTCCCCCTTTCTTTCAGTATGTATGTATGTATGTATGTATCTTTTTTATATATTAGTATGGACATGCACACATTTATTTTTTTCTCTGGATCATAATCCAATGCCACCATTCTTTGTTTCCTCCCATTTTTATAGCTTGTGCCAATAGGAACCCTTTTACGTCGGTTCCTTTTGACGTGGCCCATCATTAAAAAAATTTCTTTTTGAATTATTTTCTTTGGCTGGGGGAGGTAATCAGGTTCATTTATTTTTAGAGGAGGTACAGGGGATTGAGCCCAGGGCCTCGTGTATGCTAAGCATGCGCTCTGCCACTTGACCTCTACCCTTCCCCTGTTTGTTTTTTTAAGCACTTTTGTGCTCTCTGGCCCTGCTCACCTTGTATTTCCCATTCCCAGCTCTTGAAACAGTCATTTCTCCAGGAATTCTTTTTACTGGGGAATGATACTTTGAAACCAAGAGCTGGGAGCTAGGTGTGAAGTCTATGTTAATTCTTAACACCCATAAGGGTTTTTCCACCGTTAACTGGAGATTATCTGTCCCATTTAAGAAGGGGTACGGCTTCCTATTTCTATTCTGAAAAGTAATAAAATGGTTTGACCCAATACTGTTATTCAGTTACAGGGTTTTACAGGAAAAGACTGAGAAAGCACAGGCCGAGTGGAATTACAATTTTCCCTGTCACGCAGTCTAACTCTGCCGGGACTTCACAGTACCCATCTCTAAGCATCCTGATTGCATTGCAGTCTATGAAGAAGGAGAAACATCCTGCAAAAGATACCGGCTGATCTGGTCCCGTGGTCACAGGCCTGAGTCCAGTCCCTCCATCTCAGCCACATCCTGGGCTCAGCCCTCACTCTGTCCCCGGGTCAGACCCGTGAGTGTCACCGAAAGGCTGGCAGGTTCTGGACAATCGCCTTCAACTCCGACTTCAGAGAACCAGCCGCGACAGCTGAACCTGTGGCGTGTGTGTCTCGTAGGCACCAGAAACTCCATCGTATTCACGGCGGAACCCGCCGACCCTCCTCGCCAGCAGAACCTTCCCTTTGTGTGAGTTCTCAGGCACAACCAGTAAGTTCCGTTGATTCTGATATCCAAATATGTGTGCACAGCTTTGTGTGTGTGTTTATTTTTTTCTCCAACTTTGCTCATTTATTCTTAATTTCTACTGCAGACACCCAACTCCAGTCCCTGACGTGGGCATCTCCAGTGCCCCTGTGCGTGCCGCTAAGCCATTCTCTTCAAGAAAGTACGAGTGAGTCTTTTTAAAAACAAAACTTGGATCGTGTCACGACTTTGCTCCAAATCCTTTCACGATACCTGCTTCTTGTTTGGTTTGTTTTTGTTTTTACATTCGGATGGAGTCTAAGCACGTTCAAAATGACCCATGGTACCATGTGGCCAATTTAGTCCCCACCCCTGTCCTCCAAAACATCACACTGCAATCATATAGTGCTCCCGAAGACACAGCAAAGCTTATACCCGGAGTCGGCTTTACATGTTTTTCAGGATGGAAGCAGAGTTGCTGGGGTCCTTTGCCTGACATTTTAACTTCCTGGTGGTCTTTGCTGAAGCAAGCGTACGACGGCCCGCTGCCGATTTCCCAACACAAGATGACGAGTTCAAATCATTAGCCTGTGGCAGACGACGACTGGAACCCCTTAACAGGAGTTCTAGAGACGCTGATGATTCATCATGGACACAGAAAGACTCGGTCTAGGCTGCCCTGCCCTCTCCTCACGCCATTCCACAAACCCTGTTGTCAACACATGGGACAGCACCACTCTTAACCCTATGAAATGTCCATATAAGGGATGGACAAAAGCAAACAAGAGAGTATGACGGAGATCTTTCCAAAAAAAATAACACTGGCCCCTGTGTGAGTTTGCTCGGGCTGCGTAACAAAGGATCACGGATGGGGGTGGGGGTGGGGCTTACACAGCACACATTTCTGTCTCCCCGTCCTGGAGGCTGGGATCTGAGACCAGGTGTGTGTGTGAGCAGGGCTGGGGTCTCCTGAGCCCTCTCCCCTTGGTGTGCGGACGGCCGTCTCCTCCCTGTGCCCTCCCGTGGGCGTCCCTCTGTGTGTGTCTGGGTCCTCATCTCCTCTTCTTATAAGGACCCCAGTCCCATGGGACCAGGACCCACCCTACTGACCTCATTTGACAAGACCTCTCTCCAAAAACAGTCTTATTCTGATGTCCTGGGAGTTGGGACTTCAACAAATGAATGGTGGGGGGTATATAATTCAGCCCCGAAGAACCACCTTAAATACAGGTGTGATTCCCCATGCATTTCCCAGCAGCCTGCCAGCTAGCATTCTGAGAGCATTCTGACGAGTGACTGTGGTCCTGTATTCATCTCTGGATTCACATGGCAAGCTTGCAGAAATAACTGGCTGACGTGAAGTCCTATGAAAGTGTGGTAACTCGTAAACTTGGCTTCTGAGTATTCTGAAAGCGTTGAGTCGGGACGGATGCGCGTGCTTGCGTGTGTTGCAGAGAAGGTCGGTGACCATCGGTGAGACCGGCTCAGCATTTATCACCTGGGTTCACATTCGTGGGGCACAGAATGGGAAAACATCCGGAAGCTTCAGACATGGGAAAATTCAATTTCCCAAACCCAAGGCTCTGACAAACCCATTAAATAAAACCAAAAAAAAAAAAAAAAAAATCTAACCACATTTCAGAAGAAAACTTTTATCTGAAGGAAGGGCCAAATATATATATATATTCACCTTTTGATATGTGTACTTTCTGTTGCCAGTTTAATAGCGGCCATGTGGTCCTGGGAAGACAATTAGTGTAGAGCCACGAAATCAAAATGAAATTCAGCACCAAGTTATTTCCAAGCAGATGACTTTGGGGACGGCCCCTACCTGTTCACTTTGATTACAAAGTGAGCTAAATATAGACTTAAATAATCTCTACCCCTTATAGACGTCTCGAGACCACCCACTTTCTAAGTTTGCAACGGCGTGACAGAGAAACGCCAGTTTGGGGGAACACAAGGACTCAGCAGCACCACTTCTGAATTTTTATAAGAAGAACCTCAGCAGATCAAAGGGGCAGGTCTGTTACCTGCCTTGGTGGTTGTTACCACAATTCAGGTTAGCTCCTGTCCGTGAGCCTCGCTAGGACTCAGCTTAGGGCTGACGAGAGCCAGGGTTAAGTGGGTATTTCCAGCAGGGTATCTTTACACTTTAAAGCAAGGACTGAAATTAAAAAAAAAAAAAAGTCTTTATTTTTGGAAAGTTTATCTCCTCCACCTGCACCACCTGTTTGTTCTCACTTGATCCCTACCGTGATCTTCAATTTGTTGAATCACAATTGGTTGCCGTGGCAATGATTGCAACGCCACAGACAGGATTATGACTTCGACTCAAGGGATACACAGCAGGTACGCGGACCTCTGAACAAACAAAATCCTGTTATTATGCAAATAACCTTCAAGTAATCAAGTGTCACCCCAAAGGCATGATTTTCTTTTGTGGGATTTCTTTTCTCCCCCTCGGTGCAGAGAAATGCATCGTCACCGGCTCCCTCCAGTTCTGAAATGAAAATGTCACAGCCCTTCACAAACGAAGTTGAGAGTGGGACGCCCCAGCACGTAGCAAGAGCAGCAAAAATCACCGGCAACACATTGCTATGACCATCTTCAGAGTTACCACGATGTGTCCCAATTTAACCAGAGAAGCCCCTCCAGGTCAGAAGAGAGATGGCAGCCGTGCGGAATAACTGCCAAGTTACAGGCATAAATGTGAAGAACCTGTAACAGACGCAGAATTCACGTAACGCGGCTCCTGAGACGGCAGGAGTCACTCTCTCTCACACGCGGTCAACCCCAGCGCTGACCCTGAACACAGACGGAGAGACAGATTGGTTTCTGGGACACCACGAAAGGCTCCTCTGACCAGAAATATCATCCTAATAAATCTAGAAGAGCATCGAAATCTGCCGTGTGGGTCAACATTCATAATCAACAGAAGAATGGAAGTAACATCCTCTGAGCGGCCACCAACGTACGTGGCGCCAGTCACCGTAGGTACAAGGTCACTGAGTTCTCACGACCATCTTGCCAGCCCCCTTCCCCCCGCACCAACTCACTATCTGCATTTTCATGTGATTTTAAGGTTTAAGGGGATGAAGGAGAGCGTTGTGTCTATGGTTCACACGTTTTTAGAGCCAGCACTGGAACCCACACTCAACGACGCCACGGTCTGACCCAAGCTGCACCCTCAGGCTCAAAACCTCCGTGGAAGCACATTATACAAAGCCACAATTATCGGTCACTACCACCTCGGCTCCACGCAGTTAGGACGGTTTGGTTTTGGCTGAGGAGACCATCAGACTCCTGAAAGTAAGAGAAGCGATGAGCAGTAAGTACTGGGCTGCAGATTCCCACCGCCGTTAATACTGAGAGATAAGGGCTTTCTAAGTTAAGGAAAGTCTGGGAGTCTAATAGTGTTTCAGGAAAAAAACCTAAAAAGAAATTTTTTGTGTGTGTGTTTTGAAGATGCCGTCTAGGGGTAGTTGAGCAACTGTCGCCGTGCCCACGGGTTCCCGCTTCTACTGGAAACGTACCATCCTCAAGCCCAGAGGTTGCCCTGGCAGTAACGGGAGCTTCGTTTCCAGCTCAGGGGCAGCTAAACACCACAGTGGGTGTGCACATTTTAAAGGTTTTACTGTTTGTTCTGGTACTGGATTGGCCCCAGACGACGGACGTCACTGGGGGCAAGAATCAGCAGGGAGAGTCTGCACAAGCCGATGGGGACCCTCCCCGCGTGTCCTCAGACGTCTGGTCTTGCCGCGAGCACGGCGGGACTGCTGCTCCGCCGGCCAACGTGGGACGCGGCCAGCGCCGGCTTCTCGTCGACCGCTCCGCTGTGTCTGCACAGATAAGAACCCCTTCCGTGAAAGCATTTCCCCCGCATCGCAGGGACCCCGGCCCCTCGGCTGCCATCGTGGTCACGGCCAGGACCTACTCCGTCGGGTCACTCCGCGGTTCCCAGAGAACGTGGGAAACCAGGGGACGAGTCATTAGGTGGTCGGTGTGCTCCGAGGGGGTGACACTGGAGCCCGTCTTGCAGGGCACCAGGACGGTGTATAATTAGGCAATCAGCGGAGTTTGCAGCAGGAAATGAAAACAAGGTGTTTGCCTTTTCTCATACCCCTTCTTGTTGGTTTTAGGTGCCTCCTGCCCCCCGGCCCTAAGTAAAACCACGTGGACTTTCAGTCCCTTAGCCATTTGGTTTTCCATCACTGGTCCAGTCCCACACCCTGAACATTTCTCTTCTTCCTTTCCTCTTATTTGTGGTGCTGAAGGCTCTCCTTGATGAAAAAAAAAAAATAGTAGCTAGTTAGGAACTAATAAGGGAAGGTAATAATGACGGGTAATTATGGCTTAAAATACAGACATGTCTCTGTGGCTCCTTAACACCTTTATTGGGGTGTATAACCTCCGTACCCCTCTTTCCACCAATTTTAAGTGTACATTTCAATGACTTATTTTAGCAGATTTACAGAGTTATGCAACCATGCCAACAATCTAATTTTAGAACATTTCCATCATTGCAAAAATAACCCACGGTTATTAGCATTCACTCCCCATCTTTGCACCTCTTCCTGCCCCCAGTGCCTGCCAACCACCTAGCTACCTTCTGTCCCGAGAGACTTGTCTTTCTTGGTTATTCTGTGTCAATGGAATCATACTTTTAGAGTTTAATTGTGATAAAATCCACATAGTATGAAATTTACCATTTTACCCTTTTTTTCAGTCTTTTTTTTATTAAATATAGTCAGTTTACCACGTTGTGCCGATTTTTGGTGTACAGCACAATGCTTCAGCCATATAGGAACATATATATATTCGTTTTCATATTCTTTTTCATCATAAGTTACTACAAGATATTGAATATAGTTCCCTGTGCTCTACAGTATGAACTCGGTGTTTATCCATTTTGTATATAGTCGTTAGTATCTGCAAATCTCAAACTCCCAATTTATCCCTTCCCACCCCCTTTGCCCCCTGGGAACCATAAATTTTTTTCTATGTCTGTGAGTCTGTTCTGTTTTATAAATGAGTTTGTTTGTCCTTTTTTTTTTTTTTTTTTAGTTTCCACATGTAAGTGATATCATATGGCATTTCTCTTTCTCTTTCTGGCTTACTTCACTCAGAACGATAATCTCCAGGTCCATCCATGTTACTGCAAATGGCATTATTTTATTCTTTTTCACAGCTGAGTAGTATTCCATTGTATAAACATACGACATCTTCTTTTTCCAGTCATCTGTTGATGGACATTTAGGTTGCTTCCACGTCTTGGCTGTTGTAAATAGTGCTGCTGTGGACATTGGGGTGCAGGTGTCTTTTCGAATTAAGGTTCCCTCTGCATCTATGCTCACGGAGTGGGACTGCTGGGTCATAGGATGAGTCTGTTTTTTCGTCTTTTGAGGAATCTCTATACTGTTTTCCACAATGAATACTCCCTCACACCATACAGAAAAATAAACTCAAAATGGCTTAAAGACTTAAATATTATAAGACAAGACACTATAAACCTCTTAGAACCAAACACAGGCAAAACATTACCTGACATACACCTCAGCAATGTTCTCCTAGGGCAGCCTACCCAAGCAGTAGAAATAAGAGCAAAAATAAACAAATGGGACCTAATTAAACATTTTAACAATTTTTAAGTGTACAGCCAAGTGGCACGAGGTACATTGTCAGTTGAGAAAACTTCACAACCATCCGTCTCCAGAACTCCTTCATCGTGCAAAGCTGGAACTCTGCATCTAGTAAGCAGTAACTCTGCCCTCCCCTTGTAATTGGTGTTTTCAGTGGCTGGGATTTTTCTCAAAATCTCCCCCGTGCTATATATAGCATGTACTTCATTTCCTTCTAGAGCTGAATAATACTCCATTGTACTGAGATAACCTATTTGTCTGTGCACTCATGCGCTGATGGACATTTGGACTGTTCCCACTTCTTGTGGCCACTGTGAATAATGGCTGCTTGGAACATGTGTCTCTCAGGCACACGTTTTACGTGGACCAATGTTTTCACTTCTCCTCGCTTGAATCCTAAGAGTGGAATTGTTGAAGCAGACAGTAACTCTGTGGTGACGACCGAGAAAGACTGCCAGCCTGTTTTTATCTAAACAGCTGCCCCTCTTTACATTCCCAACTCGTGTATGAGAGTTTCCGTCTTCGCATCTTCATCGACGTTTGCTGTTGTCTGTCGTTCTGATTTCAGCCGCCCCGGTGGGTGTGATTAGCGTTCTTTCCTTTGCAACTTTGTTCTCTTGTTACTCAGTTATTTATAGGTTCTAGGAAAGCCCGTTATTGGATACACGACTTTGCAATATTTTCTCTCAGTTTTTTATTTCTCTTTCTGCTTTTCTGATGGTGCCTCTGGCAGAGCAAACATTTTACATTTTGATGAATTCCAATTCTCCCCTTTGTTCTTTTGCCATTTGTGCTTTTAGTGTCGTATCTAAGACATCACTGGCTCACCCAAGGTCATGAAGAGACAGTCATGCTGTCTTCTAAGAGTTTCATAATTTAGCTCTTACACTCAGGTTTATGATCCACTTTGAGTCACGCTTGAGTGTGGTGTAGACAGGAGTCCAGCGTCATGTTTTATGTGTAGACCTAACAGGATCGGAGCCACATTTATCGTACATGTGGAATTTATCCACACTTATTAGCCCATTGCTAATTAAACAGCAAACGCAACATGCTTAGTTTTCGGATAAACAGAAATTTTATATTTGCAGATTCCACAGCTGCGACTCCCAAATCCGGATTTCATGCCTTAACTGTAACTGCAAGTGAAGAGGAAATTGGAATAAAATAGAGATAAGAACTAAAAATATACCTGCTTATCTCGTCTGCTTAGCCTGCTCTGGGAGCTGCAGCTCACGTTCCTTTATTAAACCTTTTCCATCCGTTGAGAAGGCGCATATTCAAATCACAGACTCTCCGGGGTACAAAAAGACCTGCTTGAAACCCTCGGTTTGAATGGAATCAATACAAGAGCTAGCCTGTTCCAATAACACTGACCGTGTGTGTGGTATTACTAATCACGTCTTTATATCGCCGGTCGCCAAGCGTGGGACTGCAACACGGCGGAGATGACACCGGGGAGGAGCCGGAGTTACGCTGCACGAGGCAGGCACGGGGCTCTCACGGTACCGCCCCCCTCTTTTATGCTGCTGGCCACCTGACTGTTGCACTTTGCAAACCCGAATGCATGTTCTATGCCAGCCCTCCCACCTGGTAAGAACTGCTACCATACACCAGGTTCCAGAACGCCCGCAGAGCCTCCACCAGAAACTCTCCAAGGCATAATCATGTCCACGAAGGGGCTTGTCCCATCAGACAAGTCTGAATCTCAGTTTTGCTCAACCACTTCAGTCCCCCCTGCAAATGCAGACCTGGTGTGTCGGGCTGCTCACTGGAACCACTGGAGTCATTCTTGTAGGAGGTAAGCTGTTTTGAGGCACCTCCATTCTCCTGTGTCTCCTCCATCTCCCATCTTGACAAGATTTTCCTGGACCGGCCTTTTCCCCAGGTCCTTCTATGTGTCTTGGTTTTTAAAGCCGCGACTTCATCCTCAGGTAGGGTGGGCGCCGTGGCCCTCGGCCCTGCCACGTCACGGGCAGTAACAGCCGTCCTGGTGAGGACGAGGGCTGCGTACAAACATGCCGCTGCACCTGCCCTCCTGAAGCCCACGTAGGAGAGAGAAGAAACGCCAGCCCTGCCGGCCCCCCGGGGGACACTTCCCTGCACTTTCAAGACAACCCGCTGTCAGCGTCAGGAGTGCTCATTTCAAAGAGCGTTTTCTTTGTCCCGTTACGACCAGCGACGGAAGAGCTTTCGTCGGCCGCTCCCATAACTCACTGTTCCTCGCTTCCAAATGGACACTTCCGCTCCGACCCTGAGCAAAAAGCATCTCTTATTCTCCTACTGAGAGTTCTTCAGAAGGAACTCCACCAAGTTTGATAAACAGAGGCGGGAAAACAGCCACTTTTTTTTTCCAATTTTTTCCCCAAAGGCGCTTTGCAGACCGTCTACACTGGGCTTCGGGAACCAGGTGTCTGAAATTCTATGACTCTGCTTAGTGTGTTGTATGTACAAACTGACGTTTCAAATTGAAGGGGTCATTATACCACATTGAAACTGTTCCTTCCTCCTTTAAACATTACTTTTTCTTTACAATCCTGCTTTCCCATTCAAGAAATAACATAGTAAAGTCTTGAGCGAAAGGCGGCAAGGGAGAAACCAGGATCTTAGAACCTCTGCTTGTCAAGACTCCCTCACAGGCTGCGGTTGCCCACGTCGGAACTGTGACACCCGGGGCCGGATAACTCTCTGTGGCGGGGCGTCCTGTGCACCGGTAGGGCGTTGAGCAGGACCCCTGGTCTCTACCCACCAGACGCCAGGAGGACACATGCCCCACTTCTGACAATTAAAGAAGCCTTCAGACCTTGCCCCGGGGAGGGGAAAGGCAAGGCTGGCTGAGACACCGACAGTGACGCACACGACGTCTGGACGCAGAAAACACACAGCGGCCATCATCCGCACGGCTGTCCCCACGTTCTGCTTTCCCAGAGGAAACGCTTGTTCTGGGCAGTGCTTTCATAAAACTTCCCCTGAGCTGCACTTCCAAGCCGTTTGCCTGGAGAAGGCGTATTCCGTTCACATCACACTTTCAAGGCATTCAGGTCGCATGTTGGTCAAAACTGTTACAGTCACCTTTGTAACACGAACATCCTAGCCCTTTCGCAAGGATAACGGACTGGCCATCTTTTTCAAGGTTCTGCTGAGAATTAATACACCTGCTGGTGAAGATTCTGTAATCCTTCTGCTGGTTTTTGTTTTTTTTTTTTTTTCTCCCCTTCCTCTCCAGTGTTACGATTGGACTGAATTTAATGAGATCTGTGACTGCGTGGAATTTCGTGACATGACTTCTGGCATCGAAAATGGGTCGCCTGCCCATGACAATTCTATGAGTGTCCCGCAGCACCCTGCTGCCCAGCAACTCAATGCAGTTCGGACACTGACTCTCGCAGTTAGCTCAGACCCCACAGGTGGAGGGCTGAGGCTCGCGAGACTGCCCCCACCTCAAACACCAGCTGCAAATGGGGGGGGGTGGGTCTCGGGGTCCCCAGACTTCTGCCCAGCCAACCATTAATTTGGGGGTTCCCACAGCTTCCCTCTCACATTGAGTACTTCGCTAGAACAGCTCACAGAAGCCAGGAAAACACTGTACTTACTTTTACCCGTTTATCATAAAGGCTGCAACTCAGGAACAGCCCCATGGAAGAGACGCAAAGGGAAATTTGGGGGTACCTGGCGGCATGGAGCTTTCATGACCTCTCTGGGTGTTCAGTCACCTTCAAGCTCCTCAAAACTCATTGTTCCAGAACCTCCAGCCCCCTCCCCTCTCCAGAGGTCAGCGGTGGGCTGAGAGTCCCAACCCTGTAATCCTTTGGCCTCTCTCAAGGCCAGCCCCCCCGTCCTGAAGCCATTTTGGGGCCCCACCTGAGTCAGCTCGTTGGCGTGAACTCAGGCGTGGTCCAAAGGGGCCTATTGGAAATCACAAAAGATGCTCCCATCACTTGGGAAATTCGAAGGGTTTTAGACGCTCCGTCAGCAGGCAAAGAGCAAATGTATGTATATGTGTATTATACCCACCACGATCAGAACAATTGCCTGTCCAGTCATGGAGTGTGGCGCCTGGACCCTTCCCACAGAGAGGGGGCAAGTGTCTCCGTCCACTGGCTCCTGCTCATCCTAGGGAGGTGGGGGCAGCCAGGTGCTGTGTGTCTGTGCTGTCCTAACACCTCAGACGAAGGGCTCCCCCCTTTCCTGGGCTTCATCACTGACATGACATTCATCATCCTGCTCCTTTCGAGTTAGAGTGGATCCTTGAAAAAATCCTTGGAAAAAGAATGACTGATCTTTGGACGATTATTTCTGGACGTGAAGGCTGTCTAACTGAGTAACACGCTGCGTCATCTGGGTGCCTGTCCCTTCTCCAAACTCTCCTTCCCTATCAGAGTGGCCGGTTTCCAGTGAGCATGAGAGACTGCTATCTCCTCCTCAGCACAGTGTTGTAAACAACATGACCTCTAACCTGGCATACCATTTTTCACGTAAAATAGTAGAATTACAAACAAACCAAAAAAAAAAAAAATCCATTTGGTGGAAACACCATTCAGGTAAGAAATGCATGGAAGCGAAGTCACAGGAGGTACGGTGAATTCAGAATGCATGTGGTGTCCTGGGGCTCCATCTGCCCAAGTCACTGTAATCCATGCTCAGAGTTCCTTGCAGTGACCGAGCTCTGGGGAAATCAGTGGGGGGGGGGGGGGGGGGGGAGAGAAGCACTCTTTTCCAGGGATGATTGCCTTTTCTTGACCCCAGTGTAACGAACTGTCAGCAATTTTATTTTCTGAAGCTCGTTTTAACTATACATTGCCCATTTTCCTTAAAAAAAAAAGAAAAAGAAAAAGAAAATATGCAACAATCCCACTTCTGGGAATACACCCTAAAACATTCCAAGCAGGATCTCGAAGAGCTATCTGCACGCATGTTCACCGAAGCATTCTTCAGAGAGCTGAGAGGTATGAGCGAGCCAAATGTCCATCAGTGAATGAGTGGACAAACACAACGTGGTGCACACACAACACAGAAAAGCATTCATGCTTAAAAGGGAAGGAAATCCTACAGGAGCTACAACATGGGTGAACCCTGAGGCTACTACGCTCAGTGAAATATGCTACGCACAGAATGACAAATACCCTGTGATTCCCCACGTAGGAGGTAGTTATTGTAGACAAACTCATAAAAAGAGAAAGCAGAATGGTGGTTACGAGGGACTGGGGAAGAGACGAAAGTGGGGTAGACATTTTCTGGTTTGTAAGATGAAAAAGTGCCAGAGGAGTAATAGGAACCCTTTGTTCATTGCTGGTGACTTTGCAGAAGTGGTGGAGCCACTTTGGAAAACACTTTGGTGGCTTCTTACAAAGCTAACCATGCTCCCACCACACAATCCAGCAATCACATGCCTTGGTGTTTATCCAAACAACTTGCAAACGTTCATCCACACAAAAGCCTGCGCCTGGATGCTCATAACTGCCAACAGTTGGAAGCAACCAAGATGTCCTTCAGTAGATGAATGGGGACATCAACTGAGGTCCATCCAGACAGTGGAATATTAGTCAGCACTAAAAAAGAATGCACTCTCAAGCTATGAAAAGACATGGAGGAACTTTAAGTGCGTATGCCTAAGTGAAAGAAGTCCATCTGGGAAGGCTACGTGCTGTGTGATTCCAACTCTGTGACGTCCTGGAAAAGGCAAGACTACGGAGACAGTGAACAGATGAGCGGTTGTCAAGGTTCACGCGGCAGAGAGGCAGGAACAGGGGAAGCACAGAGGATTTTTAGGGCAGTGAGACTACCCTGTATGATATTGTAATGGTGGACACGTGTCATTACAAATTTGTCCAAAACCGTAGAACGTACACCACCAAGAGTGAACCCCAATGTAAACTGTGGACTCTGGGTGATGATGACACGTTTGTGTCCGTTCCTCAGTTACAACAAATGTGGACAGTGGCGGGTGGGAGGCTGTGCATGTGTGAGGACAGGGAGTGGGTGAGAAATCTCTGTACACCCCCACAAATTTTACTGTCAGCCTAAAACTGTTCTAAAAAATCATCTTAAAAACATATATATTTAGTAGATTTGCTATTAAAAAGTTTCAGAGCTCTGTTGTACAAGGTGACTATAATTGCCACTACTAAATTGGACACTTAAAAATAGTTTAGATGGTAAATTTTATGTTGTGTGTTATACTACAATCAGAAATTTAAAAATTTATAGGAATACATTAAAATGTACTTTAAAATCAGCGACTTTATGGTATGTAAATTACAGCTCAATAAAGATACTAAAAATTCATAGAAAAATAGTGAATTCTAGAAGGTTTTCTTATCTACTTAAGAGACATATGTATATATAGTTTTCAATAACTCATTATTCCTTTAAAAAGGCATTTGGCATGTATCAGTTTTAAATACACATTGATATTATAAGCCTCATTTCCACGTTTTGACGTGGAAATAAAAGCAACCATTATCTGCCCTGAGGCTTATGTCAAGAAGGAAGAACTTTCTCCTATAACCTCTTAGGTTCTGTTCTGGAGACCTGTGAATTGAACTGAAAAGTGACAGATTACTATGAAGGAGGACCGTCAGAGAGGGAGTAGTCAGCGTCCTGACCAGTGTGGATAAAATACCTCACTAGGGCAGCATCTTCTGCCTGTCACAAGCGTGGGTGCTCTTGACTCCTTTCCCCCAGCTGGTAAACTAAGAGGGAGGAGGTGGAATTCTTCCCAACAGGAGATACTATGTATCCCAAAACACCAGTCATGGCGGACGTAAGTTTTAAGAGGGAAACTTAATTCAAAGGGAAGTTTGGTCCGGAAGAGAAGCAGTTCAGAGAGGAGAAAAGAAAGCTCACAAGGAACAGAAAGGAAAGGAGAAGATATCAACTTTCTACGCCACCGTCTGGAAGACCATTCAGCCCCAGAAGGGGACCTCCAGTTGTATCTTCCACGCATTTCAGAATTCTTTGACACAGGGCAATTTTGTGTGGGTGGCTGCCTGCTCGAGGGCTGGACGGATGGTGCCTGGGGAAAAAAAAAAAAGTTCCCTCCAGATGATGATGAAGAGCCAACAGCTCCAAGTCCGTGCCATGGCCAATATCAAACATAGTCTCAATAGTTATGGGCGGTACGTCTTTTTCCATGACTTCATAACACAACTGCACTTGAAACCGCAAAGCCCCCAAAAGGCTGACATCCTCATGCTCATCGTAAGATACACAAATGAACATGTTTTAACGATTTTATTTAACGCAAGGACTGAGGGAAACAGAAGCGGAGGTGATAACTGGTTCCGAGAAAGAATTTTTTTAAAAAGCGTAAAATTAGAGGCTGGGAATTTTGATACGAACCTTCACACAGACGATCAGTTGGGTTTTTCCACAAGGTGTGAGGCACAGCTAATTAAGCCTAGTCAAGACCAAAGGGGACAGGAAAGAATTTGTGGGTTCCTAAGAAGTACTTGGCGTTACTATCTGTTACCTACAATTTACAGACTCATGAACCAGTTCCGGTAACTCAGGAAACCGTGGCGGACGTAGGCAATGTATAGTTTTCTTTGAAGTGCTTTTTTTTCCCCTCAACAATTCTGTATCCCTAAAGTCACCTCCCTGTTTCAGGTTTCATTTGTGTGAAATCCCACACTATTTTCCTTCTGAATACCACGTGACTCTTAAAGTGACACAGAACGTAAACACACAAGTGTGCGTTATTCCCTTCGAAAACAAAAAACAACAACAAAACAAAACCCATCATCCTTTGCAGCTGTTAAGGGCGTTGTAAATGCTCAGAATACTTTTTGAAGTCTTTGCTCAGGATCCTCCTTGAAACCCACCACAAATTACTTTGAATAACATTATCAGTGGCAAATTTACGATCCTCAGGGTCTGGTTCATTTTCTGAAGCCACCAAAAGCCGTTTACAGGGTAAGTTTCAAAAACAGGTGGACCTCGAGATGACCATACTAAATGAAGTAAGTCAGAGAAGGACAAACACCATATGACATCACTGATGTGTGGAAACTAAAATAATGGTAGAAATGAACTTATTTACAAAACAGAAGCAAACTCACTATAGACACAGAAGGGTGGAGGGGTGGGGAGGGATAAATTAGGAGTTTGGGATTAGCAGATACACATTACTGTATATAAAAGAGATAAACAACAAGGTGCTACTGTAGAGCACAGGGAACTATATTCAATACCTTTTAATAAACCATAATGGGAATGAATATGAAAACCATATTTTATAATATATATATGTAACTGAATCACTTTGCTGTACACCTGAAACTAACACGACATTGTAAATTAACTCTACTTCAATAAAAAGATCATAAATTAAATACTATCAGGTCCAATCACCATAATTCATAAACTCAAGTATGTATAGGGCAGAGTTGGTGCTTCCACAGGGAATGATGCGTGGTCTACACCACGTTCCCCCTGCTCAGCTGACTCTGAGTCTCTTCACTGCCCTGTCTTCCCTCTGAGTGATTTTACAACTCAGCAGGTACCAAATGACCAAGAGTGACACAGAAAAATGGAAGGCGTTTGCTTCAGTTTCTCCGTTCAGTTCAGTATGTTTGACCTACGGCTAGAGAGCTCTGCCTTGCGTTGTCCTAGGAGGTGTGACAACCTACCAGTGGTTCCCCCAGCAATAATGAGTTAAATTCCACCTTGAACAACTTGGTTCATTTTAACATCTGTCTGAGAGTCGTGGTGTTCCCTTTTCTTTGAAAATTATCCTTTAAAAGATAGTGCGTTTTTTTTTTTTTTTTTTACAGAATGGGCTTATATTTAGGAAGAAAGCAAAACAGAACCTTCCCAAGGAAGATTTATTGACAACGTTCCACCTACGCAGCTACCCTTAGAGATGTATTTCAAATTTCCACTGAGAAAACAATTACAAGATAAAATGCTGAGTTACGATGCTGCACTCTTGTCTTGGAAGAAGTTGGTCAGTTTCCTGACCTTTTTTGTTTGTTTGTTTCCTTAGGATGCAAACTTAAAACGGAGCTTGAAGGTCAAGCGTGTGATAAATCATTTAAAAAAAAAAATTGGATAATGCTTGTCGGCAACACCGTTTTTGCTTTGTTTCGGGCTGTTAGGGCTGCCTCACAGTTGATGGGGTTCAGGACACGCTACCAAAAGTATAACTCCTTGGCACATTGAGTATTTTAAGCTGAAGGAATGTGAGGAAAATGGCAGACGCAGGAAGGTCACTCTGACGCCCTTGCCGCCTCCTCTCCAGCCCCAGTTCGCCCTCCTTCCCTAAAACAGGTCCTAAAAGTCCCAGATGAGAGGTGCCTCCCCCACCCCAGCACCAGGAGGAGGGAAGGCACTCTGGTCACCAGAGACGGGGAGCTGGGGGCTGGGAAATCTGTACGGAATCAACAACCTTGCTCAACTAACCGTCGTCTTCCTAGCCGCTGTGTCATCATTTCCTACCTCAAGCCCAAAGTCCTTTGTCCTCTTAAGTCTTTACAAATTTGTTTTTGCCTGAAAGGTACAAAAGATTCCTGCTCTGGTCACTTTCATTGTCTTGTGGAGGCTCCCAGGTAAACATTTAATAAAATGAGTGTGCTTTTCTCCTGATGGTCTCTCTTGGGTCTGCTCAGTTTTCAGACCCAGCCAGAGACCCAAAGAGGGTGGAGGACAATGTTTTCGTCCTCTGCACCCTCACAGGGGTACCCTGGGAAATCAGATCTCTGGCCATCACGTGGACCTTCTCTTGTCTTTCCCTTCAAGGACTCAGTAAGAAATCTGACCATGGCTGGCCAGGGGCAACAGGGAAGCGGGTTACTGGATGGAGACCCAGACTGTTTAAAAAAGACCAGCTGGGAGTTGATCTGAAGGAGGTGTCAGACCCCGGAGAGGCTGTCTCGGCTGCTAACACCAGCTTGCCTCCTGGCTCTTGGGAGCCACTGCCTTGGTCTTCTAAAATTGACCAGAGGAAGAGCCAGGGGCTGTGCTCTCATCTGGAGAACCGAATCCTCTTTTGAGCTCTCTGGTTGTTGGTAGAATTCATGACCTTGTGACTGCTGAACTCACAAATGGCTTGCTTCAGAGGGACTCTGGGGTTCCAAGTCTCTTGCTTCTTCGAAGCCTTCTTTCAAAAGGTTCAGTGCATTGGTCATGTCCGTCCAGCACAATGTGCCTGTTGACTAGCTCACCATCTACCTATGGGTGAGCGATGCGAATCACTCTAAAAACGTCGTCTGCTAAGAGCCCTTCACCTCTGCTTGGCCACATAACCTAATCACTGGACTGACATCCAGCTATTCAAAGACCGCGCATACACTCAAAGGCAGGGGTTATGTACAGACGAGTGGGTGGGATTCTGGGGGCTTTCATAGCATTCTGCCTCCCCTGACAGTTATGAAAAAAAAAAAAAAAAAAAAAAACCAGATACTGTCTTCTAGACTCTGTGCCGTTCTGCAAGAGGACTGTCTACAACTTGAGCAACGTCAGTTTCATTTGAAAGGTCAGCTTTCTTTTTACCTTCGTCCAAAAGACATCATTAAGCTGCAGATACCGCTGGTGAGAGATTTTGCTGGGGACTGAGAAATGGGGAATGTGCAAGAACTGTGTTCATCTGTGTATTAAAAAAAAAAATCTGCAAGCTGTTGATTTGCTTTATTCTTAGGAAACTCAGCCATTCAGTGCGATAGACGGGATGTTTGTGGCTTCCCTCGTCCAAATGCGTATGTTGAATCCTGACCCACAATGGGAGGTGGGGTCTTTGGGAGGTGATGAGGCCATGAGTCCTCATGAATGGGATGAGTGCCCTTCTAAACGAGACCCCAGAGAGCTCCCTGGTGCTCTGCACCAGGTGAGGACACAGTGAGGAATGGCTGTCTGCAAACCAGGAAATGGGATCTCCCTTGACAACGAATCTGCCGGAGCCTGGGTCTGGAACTTCCCAGCCTCCCGAACTATGAGAAATAAACGCCTGCAGTTTAAGGTGCCCAGTCTTTGGTATTTTTTGTTATAGAAGCAAAGACATTCAGAGTTAGGAGAGAGAGCTCATAGCTCTTGGAGGACGGGATAGTGCACCTGTCCAAAATAGCAAAACAAAGAACATCATTCACTGCTTGTATTTACCAGTGAGTCTTTTAACCACACATTTAAGATTTTGAGTGAAGCTCTTAGGTCCCAGGTAGGACTCAGGAACGGGAACCAAGAGTAGAGACTGTGAAATCTGAGCTCTGAAAAGGACCCACCATGTGCATTTCTACTCGAGTACCTTCGTTGTCAGAGGGAGCACTGAATGCCCTGTCGCTGGGTGGTGTCCCCACCGTCACAGAGGGAGCGGGTTTGGGATGGCACAGGATCCCTGTGAGTGAATATAACAAAACAGAAGGAGACTCACAGATGCAGAGAACAGACTAGTGGTGACAGTGGGGAGAGGGCCGGGGGCAGCGGCGACATGGGAGCAGGGGGAGGATTCAGGGGTACAAACCACTAGGTATAAAATAAGCTTCAAGGATGTGTGGTACAACATGGACAATATAGCCAATATTTTGTAATAATTACATACGGAGACAACCGATAAAAATTGAGTCCACTATGTTGTTCGCCTATAAACGGTGTAATAGTGCACATCAACTATACTTCGATTAAAAAACGTTTTTAATTAAGAACAATTAAAACACTGAGGCCGAGGCCACTCCGTCCACCTCCCCTGCCGCATCCCGAGGGCCTGACTGAGGCGGTCTGGCCCGGGGCCGAGAACGCGCATTTCTGAGCAGCTCCCCGGACATGCCGAGAGGCTGGCTGGCTGGGGACCACACTGGGGGAGCCATGAGGCTGCAAGGCAGGGGGTCCCCGGCTTCAGCTTCCGCCTCCGCCTGGACTTTTCAGGGTCCCCTTTGGCGACATCAAGCTCCGGAGGTAAACATCCCCAAGTCGCCCTCGCTGGTCACCTCACGCCTCCCCGCAGCCTCCAGAGCCGTGCTGAGGAGCCACCGTCTCTGCCCCACCAGTGAGGAGACGGGCCTCGCACCTTCCCCTGACTGGCAGGTGGAGGCCCTCACGGGGGAACGCGCTCTCCTGGTATCTCCCTCCGGTCATAACTGGTCTTCTCTGGCTGACTTTGCAATTCTAGGAAACGGACCCTAGGCACTGTCATCGACCTTGATAAACGCGTTTACTCACAGAAATTCAACAGGTGCGCCATCTCAAGTTAACTAGGTCACCGGGGGGTTAGAACGTGGGGCTCACAGCAGCGTTCCCCGTCCGCAGGGACGCCTGGCTCCGAAGGAGGAACACAGTCGGAAGAATGGACGCGTCCCTCGTGGGAAAGGCGTTCCGTGACGCTGTGATGCGGGAACGTGCAGGCCGGTGTGTCAACTCCCACCCAAGCCCCGTCTCTGCCCAAAAAAAGGATGGACTCTCGGACTGGCCTGGGTCTGCAAAAAATGATAGGGGGAGAAATGACCAAAGAGAGAGGGATTGAGAGTGCTCCTTTTAAACCTAATTTTATCCCTCGAGAATGGACCTGGCAGTTAAAGGCCATACGAACTCCATCTCTCATTCAGCAAAATGTAGTGCTTTGCCATTTCCTGATGCCCTGCTGTGGGTTTTTTTTTTTTTCCCCACAAATGAACCCAGTAAATTGTCAGAGGAAGATGTCCTATTTAAGTGTGGGAGCGCACCCGCCGCCATTTTCTACTTTTGATCTATTTTAGTACTTTCCTCATTGTGTCACAAGAGCCCACTGAGCTACTCAAGACAAATAAAAATGTTACCTAACTGCCTTGCATTTAAAAAGGAGAAAAAAAACCCCCAAACTTGAGTCTATTTTATTTTTTCACTAAAGTAGAGTTGATTTACAACGTTGTGTTGGCTTCTGGTGCACGGCAAAGTGATTTAGTTATATATATATATATATATATATATATATATATATATATATATTTATTCTTTTTCAGATTCTTTTCCATGATATATTATTATAAGACACTGAATATAGTTCCCTGTGCTATACAGTAGGAGCTTGTTGTTTATCTATTTTATGTCTATTTTTAAGGTTTTTTAAAATACAGTCTCTCAAAAAAATAAAATAAAATAAAATAAAAAAATAAAATACATTCTCTCTCTTTGTATGTATGTACACACACACACACACACACACACACACACATGCATGTTATATGCGTTAACAATATATATGTTTTTTCCAGTAGGTAATATATTTCTTGAGGGTAGCTTGGATCACAATTTTTTTTATGCCAAACACCGTAACACAGGATTAAACCACCACAGATCGTAAACACACGTTTCGAACAAATGAATTATTCAGTCACTGTACTGGGTTGCTAATTTCAATCTTTCCCCCCTTCTTCCACGAACAAAATTTTTCTTTATTGGGAAAGAGGGTGACCGTGCATCTTGGTTTGCCGAGGACTTTGGTGGCCCTTAGCGAGTTAAGTCCCGCATCCAGACACCCAGATGGTCGGTGAGGCTGTTTGGAAAGATGATACGTTCAGATCTGTAGATCTGTCACATCCCTCTTGCTACATTCTTGCTGGTTTGTGGCCCCTACACCACCCTCTCCGTTCCCATCTCCGTGTCTCTGACTCGTCCAACCTGCCGAAGGGAACCATGGGTTTCCTGCACTGAACGAGAGCCGTCGCCAGTGGTCTAGGTGTCTGTGTTAACGTACCGCATCCTTTAGAGAAAAATGTGTCAATCAGAGGAACAGAGGGAGGAGGAGAGAGACGATCGCAGTCCTAACTGAGAGATAAAGGACAAGGGTTAAGCAGATGCGTATTTACTGGGTTTGCTGTTGACAAATAGGCCAGGGGTCCCCCATCTTCCTAACGTTCCGTTTTTAACTCTGAGGCTAAATAGCCTGGCTCTCCGACATCCCCCCCAAAGACGCACGTGCCTAGTGACTGAGGCCCCGAGGAAGAGTCTGTCTGTGTCCTGATAAAGCTTTAACAGATGCCCACAAACACAGCGACTTACGCCGCCACCAAGGTAGCTGTGTGCAATTTTGGAGGTCAGAAGTCGGAAATGCATCTCGCTGCGCTAATTAAAATCAAGGTGTCTCGGTGTGGGGAGGGTATAGCTCAAGTGGTAGAGTGCATGCTTAGCATGCAGGAGGTCCTCGGTTCAATCCTAGTACCTGCTCTCAAATTAAATAAATAAACCTAACCACCTACTCCGTGAAAAAAAAAATCTATAAAAAAAAAAAAATCAATGTGCCAGCTGCACTCCTCTCTGGAGGCTGTGGTACAGGCTTCTCCCTCACCGTTTCCAGCTTCCAGAGGTTGCCTGGACTCTGGGGTTCACGGTCCCTTCAAGGACAGTGGTGTACATCTTCCAGTGACCCTGTTTCCACTGTCTTCCTCTCTGACCCTCCTACCTTCCGCTTATAAGAACACATCAGCACCCCCGGATCACCCAGGACCACCTCCCCACCACATCCCCCGAGTCCCTTTGTCCACCCCCCTCCTGAGGTAGCACGTTCACTGGGTTGGGTTTTAGGACGCGGACCTCTTTGGGGGGCATGATTCAGATTCCCTTTGGCCTTCGCTCAGTGCTCCGCTCACGAGGGGAGGCAAGATCACGTCAGGTCCGAGGGCGTCGCGTGAACAAGCCAGGCAGGACCCCCTCCCATGTGTCCCGCCAAGTCATCTGCTTTGGGCTCCCTGCCAAAGCTGAGGCTCATTCTCTTTCTTTAACTGAGACATCACTGACATAGAGTATTGGGTTTGTTTTAGGTGTGCAACATATTTGGTACACGGATATATTCCGAAACGACTACCATGATACGCTGAGGTAATATCCGCCACCTCACACACTTGCAACTTTATTTCTTGTGATGACAGCTTTTACGATCTACTGTCTTGGCAGCTTTGAAACACACAGGGTGGTATCGGTAACCAGCGCGACCACACCTACGTCATATCCCTTATCTCCCCAGGACCCAACTGTCTTATAACGGGAAGTTCATACATTATGACCCTCTTCAGCCATGTCCCCCACTCCCCGCCCTCACTTCTGGCAACCACGTATCTGTTCTCTGTTTCTATGACTTTGTTGGTTTGTTTTAAAGATTCCACATATGAGTGAGATCATACAATGTATTTATGTTTCTCTGATTTACTTCACTTAGCTTAATGCTCTCAAAGTCCATCCACATTGTTGCAAACGGCCAGATTTCCCTCTTCCTCACAGCTGAATAATATTGTTTTATATATATATATATATTATATATATAAAAAATGTATAATATTCTGTTTTTTAAATATATGTGTGTGTGTGTGTATGTGTGTGTATATATATATATATATATATATGTATACACCACGTCTTCTTTATTCAGTGGACACTTAGGGTTGCTTCCATGTCCTGGCAGTTGTAAATAAGCCTGCAGTAAACACGGGGGGGGGGGCAGGTAAGTTTTCAAGATCCTGATTTTATTTCCTTCGGAGAGATACCCAGAAGTGGGATTGCTGGACCATTCGGTAGCTCTACTTTTAATTTTTTAAGGACCCTCCACACTGTTCTCCACGGTGGCTGCAGCAGTTTACACCCCCAGCAACAGTGCACACGGGTCCCGTTTCCTCCATGTCCTCAGCATCATTTGTTATCTCTTGTCTTTTTCATAGAAAACATTCTAACAGGTGCAAGGTAGTACCTCAGGGCGGTTTTGATTTGCATTTCCCGGATGGCGGGGCACGTTGAGCACCTTCTCAGGGATCTGCTGGCCATCTTTACGTCTTCCTCGGAAGAAAACAGTCTATTAAGACTCCCCTCCGACGCTCATTTTTAAGCGACCAGTAACAGAGGACGGAACCCACTGCGTGACTGCTCTAAATGCCTCATCTTGCTGAGCAGACGGTGAAGGAAACGTCCACCCGTGACCAGAGTTTTAGCCCTTTCATGAGAAGGGTGCATTCCCAAACTGAGTGTTTAGGCTCCTTATCCAGTCTTCACTTAGCCGTTTTCCCAAGGCGAGACGCTGTTTATATATTCCTCGACTCATCTTCAACTACTTTTCCTGATGTCTTTAAAGAAAAGGTAAAAAAAAGTCCCAGATATCAGCAGAATACAAATGTTAGCACAGTGCCGCTGTTCAGCCGTTCCCCACCTACCAAAAAAAAAAAAAAAAACAGTTTCATGTAGTGCAACCTAAAACTAACTCGTTAACAGAGAACTGGCCATTTCTCACGAATGCTGTTTCCTTCCTTAGGAAGACGTGAATTGAGGGAGATGAACGGTGGATGTTCTGCTTTCGTTGTCTGAAGGGGTTTGGACTGAATTCGGGAAGGACTGCTTCACTGATTTGCTCACTCTTTCAAGGAAGAATGTATGAATATTCATTGTGTGTCCTCAACTGTGCTGTATTGTGTGGTGACAAAAACAGGTGAGACAGAAGAAACAGAGAAAATGTTCAGTGTTCTAGAAAAGAGGGTAATCTCTGGAAAATTAGCACGTTTCTAGACTTCTTTGCCACTAGTGTTCTGAAGTTTTGGTCTCCAGATCTTTTAAGAGCCCTGGAAAACATTACCCAGCTTCTTTCTAATTTTCAGTTAAGGATTCCAACACTAGTGCAGCATGAAGAACTCGGGCTAGACATAAAGAAGAACTTCCTAACAACAAAGCAAGCTCTTCTCTGAAAACAGAGGAGACGCCCGCTTTCCAGGAGAGGGTTAATGTCTGTGCGCATCCTCGCCGAGCACAGAAGACAGGAGACAATAACGTCTCAAGGTTTCTTGGCTGCGTTCTCTGATTGCCTAATGCATCACATTTTCTTTTTTCTTTACTTCCCCTGTCCCCGTGGGGAAAAGTAAAGATATGGAATAAAGCCCCTTTACAACTTTGATTAACTTTACACAGAAGGACGAGATCATGTATTTGGAAGGTGAACTTGGGATTCGCACAGCGATACGTCTGTTTAGTGCCGCCGTAAAGAATAATGGCCCTGGTACAGAAAATGGCTAAGGGCTGCCATCATGTCCCCAACTCTTCATTTTCTGGGGGAAAAAAAAAGGCTTAATGATGATGATTATATTTTATAATGGGATATAGTGGCTGCCTCACTGTGTTTTGCTTTTCCAGGATGAGCGCTCAGGTGCCGGAATTGTCATTCAATTCCGCAGGCCGCGCCGTGCTTACCCAGTGCCTTGATTTCTTCGGAGCGCCAGCCTCTGCATTCTTTTCTGATTTGAAGGTAATGAAGCAATCTATATTTAGGTATTTTTGCAGAGGTTTCTTTTCTTTTTTTTTTTTTCTTTTTGGCTAAACGTTAAGTCTACATTTTCCTGCCGTAAATGCTGCTAACAGCAAAGCAGTAAAGTGGATTTTTCAGGAGAAAGTATTTGAAACCTGACTTGACTTGGATCCGTTTCATCTCATCCCCACCGCCCGAGTCACTTTAGATGCTGATGAAGGATAAATTGAGAGATGGGCTGTGTTTGTCAATGTTTATTCAAGGGGCATCAAATATTCGAAATGGGAGTACAGTCCATACCTTAGGGCAGTCTCCCATTTAGACTTCAGGGAAATGGAAATTTCTGTAGAAACAGAGGCCACCTTGGGAGCACAGGCAACCCTGCATCTTAACACACCAAGTGTGGGCCCTCACATGGAAGGGGCATCGGGTCATCAGAATGCACACGTGTGTATAAATTGAACATTTATGTCCCCATTCGAGTTTCCTCCTTTTCATTCTCACCTAATTTGTGTGCTTGGTTTGTCCGTCATTCTTCTGTTGGTTTATTTATTTATTTTCTGTACACATTGTACGTGTCTTTCTAAGCCACCTTGAAATCTTTGTGGAAAAAGAGAGATGCTGAACGGACTTAGTGATGAGTGGATAAGGAGGTGGGTGGGTGGATGGAGGGACGGAAGGACAGAAGGATGGGATGGATGAGTGGATAAGTGGAGAGATAAATGAGTGAATGGGTACATGGATGGACGTGTGGATGGATGGACGGATGGAGAGGATGAGACAATGAGTAAATAAATGGATGGACAGGTGGATGGATGGATGGATGGGTAGATTTGCAGATGGATAAATGGGTGGATGTAAGGGTTCACCAAGGCAACAAATATAACTTCAGATATTTATTTATTCCTGGACTTATGGAGTGTGGTGAACAGACTCCCCAGTGACCCCCACCTCCTGATTTATGCCCCTGTGTAGACTGTGAGTGTAGACTGTGCTGGTGACTTGGTTCTAACCAACAGAACACAGCCAAGATGGCGGGCTGTCACTTCCATGCTATGGTGACACATGAGAGTGACTTCTCTCTTTCCAGGAGACTCTCTCTCTCTCTCTCTCTCTCTCTCTCGCTGACTTGTGATGAAATAAGCTGCCCTACGGAGAAGTCTACAAGACAAGAAATGGGCGGACAGCTGCAGGGAACAACCAGCAAGGACTTTCTCCAGAAATCTGCACAGAGCAAACCCTTGCCAACCATCCCATGAGTTTGGAAGCAAATCCGTCTCCAGCCAAGCCTTCCGATGAAACGCAAGTCCTGACCGCAACCTTGTGAGACCCTGAGCAGAACCTACCCGGGCCACAGCTGGAGTCCTGACCCACACAACCTGTGTGACCGTTAACGCGCGTCGTGTCACGGTGGTGATTCTGCGGGGATGTACCACACAGCAAGGGGTAACTAACACAAAGAGTTTAAAATCTGTGGCTTGAAACCGTGCGAAAGGTAGACCCAAGACATCTCCTAAATTAAAAGCCGAGCCTAGGAGGTTGTTTTCTTATCGCGCGATGACAAGTAAATGGATTTGCGCCATATTGGAAAGGTATGTTTGCAACTGTTGACATTTGACTAAAGGTGTCGGGGGCCGCAGAGCTTACCTGCGGGGAAGCTGCAGCGGAGTATTTCAAAACCGTCTTGCACGGCAATGGGCGAGTTGCTCTGTGTGTGCAATTGACGTGTCTTGTGTGTGTGCAAATATATACACAGCTCCATGACAGATGTATTGATCTAATGATAGTTCCTCAGTCTGCCACAGCCAGGATGGAGTTTTATCTGGGAGACAAGCCTCCCCGATGGATGCTGGTCAGCCACCTGCCCAGGGACTTGGGACAAATGAGACGTGGGCACCCAGGGATATGAACGGTTTGCCGTGCACACACAAAACAGCAAGAGCGCTTCCCAAGGAGAAGGGCTCAGGTTGGCTCTTCACAGTGAAATGGGAGCAAGGTGGGGAGGGAGGCTCTGAGTTTCACCGTGTTACGGGCTAGGGCCATGGTGAGTGTTCCTGCATGCGCAAGAGTTAGGATTTTCCTGCTTTGAATTTCCCCACCACCTTCTAGGAAGGAGCTCCTGATCTTACTATTATTATTATTATTATTATTATTATTATTATTATTATTATTATTATTATTGGCTTATTCAGCTGTAGGACACAAGAAAATAGGGGAAGGGTCAGGTCTGAAAGCTGTCAGTAATCAAACATCATAAATGGAGTCACATATCTTTTCCTGGAAAACTCCTACTCACCCTTCAAAACCCAGCTCAAATGTTCCCTTCCCTGAGGCAGCCAGGTGGAAACTAAACTCATGGGAGTCGTTCTCTCCCCCAGACCCTTGCAATTGCTATGAAAATATTTATCATGCTGTATTTTTTTTTTTTAAATGGAGTCAGACCCTGGAACACAGTGGGCACACAGTGGCCTATTCACCTAGAACAGAAGTCAAAGCAGCGTCGGGACATGGACTCCCCCATCTAGATGTCACTGTCCCCATACAGTCCGCTTTCAAGTTCCGTCCTTGTGGATAAGTTGACCACGTGTCATCCCTCGCCTACGAATGTCTTGCTTTACACCTGTTTTCCCCGCAGATTTATTACCAGTGTTTCCTTTCGCTCCCCAAAATGTCCCAGTTTATCTGAGAGACTGAATGCCTTCCCTCCCGTCCCCCACATCCCTAGAATCCATCGTCATTTGCGCCAGAAGTTAAAGGATTTGGAAGCAGTGGGTTTCTTCCTGCCGCCGACAGAGCTCACCATCTAAAGTAAGGCAGTTCGATGTTAACGGTGGTTCACATCAAACGCGTGAAGAGCTGTGTCACTGGTGAGAACACATGGGCACGAAGTCTCAGGGGTCTTCAAACAGTAATGGCATACTGGTACCCAGGGCTCTGCGGTACACAAAGCATGTTTGCTTATTTGTCTCCATTAATTCAGAAAAAAGTTGCCTGCGAGGCACAACAGGTCTTAACTATACCCAGTGCAGAGATAAGGAAGCTGAGGTCCAGACGGGAAGCCTGCCACATCTGAATCAGACGTGAGCCTGGGTGGTGGGGTTCCCGGGCTGACACTTCTCAGCTCCACCTGCTCCAACAGCAGGTTGTATCTGATCTGCCTGGACAGGAGAGAGACAGACACCACATGCTGGACGCAGGATGCGTGTGCCACACTTTGGTTGAGAAATATTATGTGTATCACTTAGGGGGCTCCCAGGAGTTCTAATAACCTAGACAGAAAAATTTGCCAAAGTGATGTCCCCCGTCCGTGACCCAACCAAGACACTCAAGGCACGAGGAGGAACGCCTTTGTATCCGTCTGACCGTCCTCACTCTGTGGCCCTCCCTGGGGTGTCACGGGCATTTCTCCGAGCTCCACGGCAGCAGCAAGGTCTGATGGGAGACGTGGCGTGCTTTGAACTCGCTTTTCAGATCTCCAGTCTCGACGACTAGAAAGGCCACCCCCACAGAAGGATCGAAGGGGAAGACTGCCCGGACGGGAGCTGAGAAATCCTTCCTGCATCAGCTGTGTGACTTTCCATGGGCAGGGGGGGGCAGAACAGTGGCAGGGACCGGAGGTGTTCCCTGTCACACGGGGGCTTCCTTTGGTTCACATGAAATTTCCTTCTCAAGTTGTGTCTCTTGGCTGCTCCTCAGAAAGGACATGGCTGCTTTCCCACTGCCCGTTGGATGCCCCCAGGTCCAACACAGTCACGCACGATTTTGCCAGCCAGATCGTCTTTCTGCCCATTTTATGTCAGTGTCAGTGACTGTGCTGCCCAGGATCCCGGAGAGGTCCACGAGCACGGAAGTCAGGGGGAGAGGCGCAGATTTCTGGTAGCCAAGAATGAACTCATAGCCACTGGCTGTGTTGTTGAATTAGTGGCTTCTTGAACTCTGATTCCTCCCGACGAGCATCGTGCACAGACAACGGTCTGCACCAACGCGCTCGCCCTTGTCCCACGAACGGAAAGTCCCAGGAAAAGCCAGCAGGCAGCAGGAAGGAGAAAGGAGCTTAGCACGTATATCTGGAGCTAATTGCTTGCTGTGTTCGAGGGCTGGCCAGCTGCAGCGGTCAGCGGAGCAGCGTGGAGAGCGTTTGCTGAACTTCACCCTTTACTCAGGGAACCCTTGAGAATGCTGCCTCTGTAAACACAGGAACATATGGTCCATTTGCAGACACATATGTCTGAGTTCTGAGCCCCGGGGCAAACCTTGCACAAATTCCTCTCGTGCTCCTCTTTAAATCTGCGGCAAACAGATGCACCGAGGATAACCGGTCCCCTTCTCTCCCCGGCCCCTCCCGGGAGGGTCCGCCTGGGACAACCCAGACCTTCCTCTCGGACGAACTGTTCCCATCAGATAGAGGAGGGAAGGGCACCTAGCCTGCAGGTGTCGCTCCAATGGTGGAGGACAATCTTTTTTTTTTTTAATCTGTAAAGTAAACGAATAACTTCCTTTTTTGCATTTGGCCCTAGAAGGTCAACCAGGTGTGCTCCAAGGTCACAGGTGAGAACCAGAGCCGATGGGCTTGGCGCAGAACCCTGTGTAGAGACAGGCTTCAGCAGGAACGCAACCCTGCCTCAAAGGGACAATGGGAACCCCTGGCGCCCAGCTGGCCTCTCGCCTCCTCCCTCAAAGCAGAGTAACGAGTGAACGCGCCGTCTCCCGCGAGAGATGCGAGAGTCCCTGCGGCTCGGGATCCGTGAGCCGTGAAGCCGTCATTTTTTGTCACCTCCCTCGACATGATCAGGAGTGGAGGCCTCCCTGGGGCCACCAGGAGAGCACAGACTAGAGGTTATGAAGCCAGAGGTCAACAGGCACAGGGGCAGAAGGCAAGAGGGGGAACGGAAGCCACCCTACAGAGCCCAGGACGCTCCCACGCTCCACGGCATCTTCCGTATCGCAGGGCGTCTTGGTCACAATTTGAGAATATTGCCGCCCAAGTAAGCCATTGATACAACGAAAACACGGTAGCTCTTCCTAGCGCTGATTCCTCCTTTGCAACCCAAAATATCTTTGCAGTATGTACCGCGTGTGTTAGACACTCAAGAAACGATTGCCAGCAGGACAGCTACGGTTCCTTCCGTCGGGGAATGGAAATGCAGACCGGTCGCCTACAAAATCATGAGCCTCACCGAAGGAAGACTAGAGAATTGGAGGGGAACATGCACAGAGGGAGTCTTACCAAGACCAGAGAAACAAGACCAGGAATGGCTTTCAGGAGAAACGGGCACCCTGTAGGGCACGCACCAGCTCCGCACACACGTGAACCTTTTAACCCACGGTCGTGCACGTCAGGGCGTTGAACTGAGGTGGACACAGAGCTTGACGCTGGAAGCGAACGCGTCCTCCAGGCACAGCTGCCTGGGAGACAGCTGTGGAGTTTGGTTTTGTTTTGTCTGGCACTGGGGTGGAGTGAGCAGAAGGAGGCAGGAGAGGACGGCAGACAGATGCAAGGCAGGGGGACAGGCCACCCCAGCACGTGGCCGAGAGCCCCGGGGGGCTCACGGAAGGGCAGGGGGCACCACGACCGCAGACTGCGATCCCCAGAGGGCACCTTGCACAAGCCCTTCAACTCTCTTTACCCTGACCCAGAGCATCCGCTTCCTAACCCAGTAAACAGCATCTCCCAAAGACATTTGTCCAACGGCCGCAGCTTCGCAACAGCAAGTCCCTCCACCAACAAAATCAGCACGTACGGAGAGCCCGCAGACGGCCACGAGGAAAGAAATTAAAAAAAAAAAAAAAAAAAAAAAGGTTACGGAGAAAGACAGCCGGGGACTCGAAGTCATTTTTGAGCCAGACCTACAAGTGTTGGCACGAGGGCGAGCGCCTGGTAAACGGGTCGCGTTCTGGCGTGAGGCGTCTCTCGTCTACGAAACTCCCTAAGCACCATCTCTTACTTCATTTTTCCTCCTGAGATGCTGTCGTCGGCCACTTCCTTGCGTCATCCCTGCCACTGCCCGCCCCAGCCCCAGTGCCTGCTCCTGTTCCAGATCCCCTGACAGGCAAGACGCGCGCGTGACGCCCAGCCCGGCAGTGCCATCAGCGCCGTCGGCACCGTCTGCTCTCTCTCCTGTTTTCCCAAACTGTCACGAGGTGGACGGGGAAGTGCTGGCTGCGGCCGGTGAGGATGTTCCCTTGTTCTGGGGAGCAAAGGGCTCTCGTAGCCACAGGAGGTGACCCACCGCTGTCACTCTGGGGGCCCACCGGTTTGGAGTGAGAGGGGGAAGGTGTCAGTCTGTGCAAGCTAAACGACCCTGGCAGGTGGCAAAGAGCCAACATGTCTAAGCTGCTGGCTGCAAGGCGGTGCTGAGAAAATTCTGTCTCTCTCTCTCTCTCTCTGACAAGATGCATTTAGAATGAAGTGTCACTGAGGGTGCGTGGTCACTCGCTGGATGAGAAGGCAGCTAGAGAGACTCACAGGGGACCGAAACGGAGCGAGAACAAGCCCACGCTGGCCTTTCCCATCCAAACTCTCTTTTCCTCCATGGCCTCTGGGTGGCGGGGGAGTGGAAGACGGAAGGAAGACAGAGGATGCTTCTAGGACCAGAGACAGCACTTTGAGTCTGTTTGTTTGTTTGTTTCCTTCTAAAAGGAAGTGGGGATTTGCATGTGAAAGACTGAAAGGGGAAAATGCTCTTCCAAGAGACAGGAGTCTAAAGATGGGAGAAACATGGCGGGCTGGTGTGTCCTTGTTGGAATCTAAGGAAAGGACAGTACTGTAGCAGCCTGCAAATGACTGATGCGCGCGAATGTGACAGTACACGTGGCAATAATTCGATACCTGCGGGGAACTGCTCCCCGGCTGGGGGGCAGGCGATATGCTCACACAGCTGGACGGTGCCACACACAGTGGCCGCGCTCTGCAGGCACCGCTTCAGGCTTGGCCGTGCAGGACGGGGACGCAGGGTGAGGAGGGTCCTGTCACAGCCCACCTGTTTCTGTTGATCTCATGCAAGGAAAACGTCATTTTCAGGGTTCGTAGGGACCAGGGAAGGGTGAGCAGCAGGGGAAGGAGTGAAGGATGCTTATGGGAACCAGGAACTGCAGGACAAGACTTACATTTAGGGGGCAGTGGCAGGGTGGCCAAGACAGCAGCAGGCAGAAGAGAGAGCCCTGTCTTTTCCTGACAGCTGGAGAAAGGTGAGCCCCTGGAATGATGAGGACGAGGTTTTCATTCACTTGTATCCATTAATTTCCATCACGATCTTATGGGTGTAAATAATGAACCCCTACTTTAAGATAAGGAATTTGACCCCCAAAGATATGTGACTTTCTCCACGATATACGTTGTCTGTGCTTTTATCCGTTTAAAAAAAAAAAAAGAGGGAGAGGCGTTATTTCTTCCAGATGATTGAGGTTTGCTGGTTCAACGTGCTGACCCAGCTTTCTTCTCATCAAATGCTTCTTAGCATTTGGATTGAACAGCACGTTCACTGATAAACCATTACCGGTAGCGTCTAGAAAATATAATCACGTAGCAGGCATCGCGCTGCCGTGGCGTCCGGCGTCCCCCGTGACCGTGGTTTAAGAGAAGCCTCCGCCTCCTAAAGTCTTGCTGGCTATTTCTAATGAAATGGCTCTTCCAGAGGTAATCCCTCACTATCTTTCACAAAATTGTGTCTAATGTATTTCCCCCACCTTGCTGGAAACTATGAACACTGGCTATTGATCTTATTGAAAAATGGTGTTAGAAGACAGAATACATCAAAAGCATTTAAATTATAGGACAGTGAAGACAGCTGACTGGTTGGGTTTTCAGTCTATTTAAAAAGGAAACTCATTCACGCAGTTTTCCAAACTGTTTCGTCCTACGTGGTCTGATCCACGGTGAAACGTGGGGTTAGTTCTAGGATCCATCTATGAAAGGAATAAAGAGATGGGGGAACACAGAGCAGAGAGACTCACAGCTCACCCTCTCTCCACAAATACGCCTAGAATCCCATCTACAAACCCATCGAATCACACAGAACACACACTGAACTCTGGCAGAGTTTTCTCGTTCCAAAATACAGGAGGATTCTCACAAAATCCAATAACAACAAGTTTATCCTGTGTAGCACAGGGAACTCTATGCAATACCTGGTAGCAACTTATGGTGAAAAACAACATGAAAATGGATATATGCATGTTCCTGTATGACTGAAGCACTGTGCTGTGCACCACAAATTGACACAACATTGTAAACTGACTATACTTCAATAAATATATATTTTAAAAAAAGTAATCTGATGAGTGAGGAGAGCCAACGTTTGGAAGGTGGCCTCTCCGAGTCCTGGGTGAGTCCACTTAGTGATAAATGCCAACATCAGCCCTGACAGTGACTCTCTGGATGAAAATAATTGTATTAGCCACTGCGAATAGCCATTCAATACCAGCCTTTCTTGTTTTTCTTTTTTGTTTGTTTTTTTTTTTCACTTTAGCGTTCCTACTAAGAAAAGAGTCAGTGAGTTTCAGCAAGTCTGTTTGGTCAAGAGTAAGGGAAACATGCACCCAATTATAAAGAAATATCTCCATGATCGACACCAGCGTCAGGAGGACAGAGTACCAATGCATTGTCCTTTTTCCCACGCACACGTTCAATGGACGTCACCTGGCACGTCCAGCTTCACATGGTTTTATGGGGATAGGAATGAGCTGAAAATCAGGCAACATGTACAACCATCTCTGGAAAACATACATTGTACCTTTGTAATGCTGCTAGAGCAAACAGGGGGGAGAAAACTCCACTGGCGGGAGAAAAAAGAAAAAGAGACGGAAAAAAGAATGAAGAGAACGTAAACTCATAAAGATTTTGGCTGACCTTTGACTTGCAATGGAAATGAGTTTTGATTTCATTCAAAAGCAATCCTTCGGTCCAGGACATAGGTGGTTCGATCCAGTGGTGTTAAAAATGTTAATAAACTTTTGGTCGATGTGTGACGTTCTGAAGAAAAGTGCACACATCATAACCTGTACCAGGGAAATGAATGATGGCAACGTGAACACAGCCACGGAGTCACCGGCCAGGTCAACAAATGAAGCATTTCCTGCATCGGAGAAGCACCTTCCTGTCATGACCACGCCCGATGCCAAAAATAACATTTTCCCCCAATTCCAACACCGTAGATGAGATGTGCCCGTCTTGAAAGCTCTGTAGAAATGGAATCCTACAGTCTTTCTCAGCTTGTTTCATTTAACATTGTAAGATTTATCTATGTTTTCACACTGGGTGGTTCATTCAATTTTTTTTTATTTCTGTGTAATATTCTTTGGTATGAATACAGCTCATTTTATGTCTCCATCGTACTGTTGACGAACATTTAGGTTCTTTCCTGTGCTTAGCTTTCGTGAAAAGTGATCCCGTGAACGTTGCTGGACAAATCCTCTGGCGCAGGTGTGTGCACATTTATGTTAGGGATGGAACTGGGTACATGTACGGTCACTTCTCATAGACGCCATCAAAGGATTTTCCAAAGCGTGGTGCTAATTTGTACCCCTACCAGCATCGTGAGTGAGTTCCAGTTGCTCGGTATCTTTGTCAGTGCTTCCTGCTGTCTGTGTGTCTACAGTAGCAGCCGTGTTCATGGCGGCGTGGAGGTGTCTCTTTGTGCTTCTAATGTGAATGTCCACCTAATACTGTCGTACTGTCTTATCTGTGGATGCCATAGGGCATCGGGATGTCCAAACTGTGAAGTGCCAGCTCAAACGTTTTGCCCACTTTTCAGCTAGGTGGTTAGTCTTTTACTGATCAATCTGCACTTGCTACACTTAGGAGATGAAACACTTGTTGTTTTGAAAGGCTGTAAATATCATCTCCTAACCGGTGGCTTGTCTTCTTAACTCTTTTAATGGCCTCTTGTGGGATCAGAGCACCTTGCCAATGTATCAGACTCTTCCTTCCGCAGCAGTGTCGTTGTGCCCAGTTAAGGATGTCTTTGAAGATTCTGACGTTCCCAGGGGCTCTCTGATGTCTTCAGTCTCTTTGTTTATTTGTTTTTCTTTGTTGTCAGCAGGATGGATGGTCCCAGACAACTCGGGGGATATTGCTGGAAGTTACAACTCCAGTCAAATAGTACTTTGAGTAAACACAAGGCTTCCTGAAGTCTTTTTTTTTTTTTTTATACATTAAAACTTACATTAAATGATCTTGTTTTTCTTTTGTATTGCATTAAACTAATCAAACTTAATTCCTTCCTCTTAAGCCTCTGCCTGCTAATAAAATTAAAATATCCTTTATGACCGGGACCGGTATCTGTCCTTGATAATTTAGTACAATCGACGTATAAAATTCATCTCATTTTTCGTTACATTAGGAATATAAATTCAATGGAATAAAAGTGTACTATGTAGCTATTAAAGTAGAAGAAAAGGTATCAAACAGAGAAGTTGGAGAAAATGAAAGACAATTTTAGCCTGCTTCAATCATGGGCAAATTGTGAAATC
Organism: Camelus ferus; assembly: GCF_009834535.1. Taxonomy (NCBI): domain Eukaryota; kingdom Metazoa; phylum Chordata; class Mammalia; order Artiodactyla; family Camelidae; genus Camelus; species Camelus ferus. The sequence goes on from NC_045732.1 coordinate 9,085,737, forward strand.
TTGCAACAGACTGCTAGGTGGAACGGGTGAGATCGTTCATTCTGTAGCAGCCTGAATAATGTGAGTTAAGACTTAATGAGAGTAGCGAATACAGCAGCGATCCAGTAAGCACCGCTCTTTGTTGACACAGTAACTCTGCCTCCACGGATGAAGAAATCCCTCATAAACAGACGCCGCCATACACTGTTCATACATAGGACAAGAATGGCACTACGAACTTTAACATAGTCGGATTTATTCTGAACTGTAAATACGTCTTCTTCACAGGTCTCTCTCTCTCGTGAGGACAATGAATCCTGGTTCTGCGTACGTTTAGTGATAACATTGAGCCTGGGGCATCTCTTAGCACTTTTTTCAGAGCTTGATTATTTTCACAGGTTTTTATTGAAATACGATATGGCTTTTTAAAGAGGAAAAGATGAAACGAACTATTGCATTCTTTAGTTAGTCCAAGTCAATAAAGCAGGGCAAAGAAAATAGAAATAGTTAACTCAAGATGGCAGCTACTTTGCAACACCAGTCCTGGGTTCCATCCGTGAAAGCATTAAGTCTTCCAAAATGGGTGTGTGGTTTCTTTTTTTTTTTTTTTTTAATTGTGCTGCAGAAATCTTAGGGTCTTGCAATAGTTTTTAGGACAGAAAAAAACTGACCGACTTTTGGTCTGGCAAGTAATAAAATCTGTAGCAAGGCTTCAGGAGGAGATTCGTGCTGATTCTCAAACAGAAGGAATGCAGAGACGGGAGAAGGGATTTTTCTTCCTTCATCTTCGTTCAAACCTCCCCTTTAAGTGAGAGTCCCGTAAGATTCGTTAGTGTTATAGATATACGTGTGCTAAACCACACAGGAGTGATACACTGCTTCTCGCTTAAGGCTTCATCTTTTGTGTGTGTGTGTATATATATTTTGTATTGAGTTATAGTCAGTTTACAACGTTGTGTCCATTTCTGGTGCACAGCACAATGCTCCAGTCATACACGAACCTACACAGACTCGTTTGAACCTCGTAGCTTGATTCTTTAAAATAGGAGTAAAATGAGCTTTATTCTCAAGCTCACCAGTGAAAGTTAATTTTAAAAAAGGCAGGGGGGTGGGTGAGATTGGCAGAGTAGAAACTGCAGAGGCAATACAGATGAATTCCAGCGACAGAGTGGGTTTCAAACAAACAGAAGACAGTCAGGTGATAATATCTTATCTACCGTGTCCGACTCTGCAGAAAGGCGTTTGGTATCCATACGTTTAGCTTTAAAAGAATCTCACAGACTGACATTTCAAAGGGTTTTTGTGCATGCCCCCAGTTCAACATCTCTCTCCAGGCTGCCAGCAGAGGCAATTTTCCATGCAAGCAGCTGGAGTTTCCCCCTTTTGTCTGAAGGAGAGAATAAAAATACTGGGAATCTGGGATGTCTTGCTACTGCTGGCGCTCAAGTGAGCCCTCATTTACAGTCTCCTCCCTGGAAATTCTGCTTCTTCCAGTTTATTGCTTTTCATTGGGGGGAATTTCTCACCCAAGAGATTGGAAATAAACAGACAAAGAAGCCCACACGCCTCGGGGAAGGAGTCAGGAAGGAAGGCCACCGGCCCTGTGGGCGGGTGGGAGCTGCCCCTCTGCGGACTCAGCTGCCGGAGCACGCACACGCGTGTCCCGTGCGGGGCCGGCTGCCCGCAGTCACGAGCCAGGGCACACAGGGAGCGCTGCGGAGCGGCCTCACCCTGGGTACCAGTAACACGGCTTTTTATGCATTGGGTAGATTCATTGAGAAAAGCCATCTCCCGTGTGCACCTGCAAGCAACCAAGTAATGTCTCTTGAGGGGACCCTGTTTCATCCTCGTTATAAAATATGAAGACATCAAACAGGAAGAGGGAAGACTAGGTTTACAAAACAATGGGTCCTGCCACCCTGAAAGCCACACTTAAAAATAGATATATTATTCGTTCCTTAAAGCGCTAGTAAGTACTTCCTCAAAACAGGTGTCTTGTTTGATAGAAATGCCAACGGGGACTTTTGTGTGGTCAGTTACGCCCTAAGTCTCTAAAACCTTTTTGTACCTGAGTCTGGTTGATAGGACTTTTAAATAAAAGTCCTGTGGGTGGCTGAAACCTGAACACAGCATTTTTCTCCGTGACCCAGGGCTTTGCTAAATATACAACGCCACGAGAATGAGGTTTTCCAGGCCTTGACACAGTTTTGATCGATCACTTCACAGTATCTTACACTCTCCTGGAAATCTCTTCCTCGTGAAAACAGTCTTTTAAAACTCAAAGGACATTTCTGTTTCCAAAACACCTACTCGGTGCCAGGAAATCTGTTATGCACTTTATATGTGATCTCATTTATTTATTTCACCTTCAAATTGACTCTGCATGGGATGGACTGTTAATTGTCTTTTAAAGAAGAGTAGTCAAAACAGGAGATGATTAAAGGTTTCTAAATTTCTGAATTTCCAGGGAATCTGAACTCTGTCGATCTTACTCAGAAAGGTTTCCTTGCTTATCTGCCTAACGTGGACTCATAACTGGTACTCCATGAACACAGAATACTTGTTGCATGACCTTCTTCCCTTCTCCTTGGTGACACAAACACGGGCCGACAGTTCACTAATGGTCACTGAAAGTCATGCACTCACTGTGAACATGCGCCATTATCACCCAACAGGCACGCGAAAAACGCTCAGTATCACTAATTAGCAGAGAGATGCAAATCAAAACTACAGTGAGGTGTCACCTCACACCAGTCAGAATGGCCATCATTCAAAAATCCACAAATGACAAATGCTGGAGAGGCTGTGGAGAAAAGGGAACCCTCCTACACTGCAGGTGGGAATGCAGTTTGGTGCAGCCACTGTGGAAAACAGTGTGGAGATTCCTCAAGAGACTAGGAATAGACTTACCATATGACCCAGGAATCCCGCCCCTGGGCATATATCCAGAAGGAACCCTACTTCAAAAAGACACCTGCACCTCAATGTTCATAGCAGCACTATTTACAATAGCCAAGACATGGAAACAATCTTAATGTCCATCGACAGATGACTGGATAAAGAAGAGGTGGTGTATTTATACAAAGGAATACTATTCAGCCATAAAAACTGACAACATAATGCCATTTGCAGCAACATGGATGCTCCTGGACAATGTCATTCTAAGTGAAGTAAGCCAGAAAGAGAAAGAAAAGTTCCGTACGAGATCGCTCATACGTGGAATCTAAAAAAAAAAAAAAAAAAAAAGAAGACACTAATGAACTCATCTATAAAACAGATACAGACTCACAGACATAGTAAACAATCTTGTGGTTACTGGAGGGAAAAGGGATGGGAAGGGGTAAATTGGGAGTTTGAGATTTGCAAATATTAACTAGAATACACAAAACAGATAAGCAACAAGCTTCTTCTGTCTAGCACAGGGAATGATACTCAGTATAGTGTAGTAACTTATAATGAAAAAGATTATGAAAAGGAATATACGTATGTATATGCATGACTGAAACATGACGCTGGACACCAGAAATGGACACACTGTAACTGACCAGACTTCAATACAAAGAAACAAATAAATAAAGCAGTGGCGGATCACATGACACGTCGGGGCGTAGTTCTGTCCCTACAGAACCGTTCACATGGGTGTGGACTTTCATAGCGTTTCCATGTGTCGCAAAATAGGATTCTTCTTTTGGTTCTGTTTGTTTGTTTCCCAACCCTTTACAAACGGGAAGACCTCTCTTAGTTCACGGCCAGCCGTAAAAACGCAGATGGTAGTTGGGATCCGGCCCGCAGGCCTCAGTTTGCAGATTTCTGACTGAGAGGGTTTGTTAAAATGCAAAGTGCTGGGCTCCACCCCAGAGGTTCTCATTCCGGAGGACCGGCGGGGGGCGGCCCCAGAACTGCAGTTCTCACGAGCTCTGTGGTGGGTTCCACACGTTGAGAACGACACATCCCGATGGTAGAGGAAGGTGAAGAATTCACAGTGAGTTATCTCGTAGGTCAGCTTCCATTCGTGGGAGTGGTGTTTCTGTTGTCGGCCTCCCCCTGGGCATGTGCCACACACACAGGGATTTCTTTCATTGAATCCATGGCCAACACATGAAAATTGGGATATTTATAGAAAAATCTGAGCTTCCAACTGTTCCTGAAAAATGTAGAGAACAGGCAGTGTAGACCCTGCGTTTCTATGTGTGCATGAAGCTGCCCTGTCAAGATGGCCCCGTGAGACACAGCCCTCACCGCTGCTCACTGGCCTTCGCCCAGCCCGTCACTCCTGCTCTTAGGTTCCCTGGTCCCTGTGACCATCTGCCTTCACAATTCCCAGACGCCACTGATAGACAGAGATTACTCTCCCTCACATCAGACAACTTAAATTTAATTCACACCTCAAGTTTGTGGGATGCATGTAAACTATTAGACACACACTCAAATGTATACACATACATCATACATGTATACACACCACGTGGTGTGTATACAGAATGCATGGTTAACGTATATAGAATGCTATATGTAGAATCATGTAGAAGTAATTTCGTTAATTTATACAGTCACTGGTGAGGTGGGCACGGATGCCTCCACTTTCTAGAGAAATGTCAAAGGTCAAATAAACATAGACAAATGACAAGTTCATACTGTACAGCACAGAGAACTAGATTCAATACCTTGCAGTAATGTATGGTGAAAAAGAGTATGAAAAGGAATACGTGTATGTTCATGTATGACTGAAGCATTGTGCTGTGCACCAGAAATTGACACAACATTGTAAATTGACTATACCTCAATAAAAATGTTAAAAAAATCAACTGCTTAAAAGTTTTCCCCATCCAATAAGTAAGAAAGACGATCAAACAGCCAATCTGCATGCCCCTAAACGCTATGCCGTCTTCTGTATATTCTAAACCTCTCTTCAAGCACAGGACAAAGGAAATGCTCCCGACAGTCACTGCCCCAGACAGACACGGAGTCTGCCTCCCACCCCTTCAGTGCACTCAAGGGAAAATACAGCCACAGATTATTTACCAGGAGTAAATATCACATTTTATAAATTTTGTATCATTACAGGGTCACGGTGTTTTGTTTTTTTTTTTAAACGCAGCAGTAACTTGTCTAAAAAAAATACTTTCCTTTGCAAACCTACTGTAATACATTTTATTCCCCGACACGTAATTGCATAGCAATCACTTTTGAGTCTCTGTCCCTCAACAGGCAGTATTTGCGTGAAGCACCTCTGACTGGGCTCTCCCGAGGACAAGCCAGGGGCTGAGGAGGGGGAGGGCCGGGCTGCCGTGCTAGTGGGAGACAGGCTATTTTTGAATTGCTGCCGGAGACAGGGTCAAAGGTTAGATGTCAAAATCATTTTCAGAGATTCATTCGTTTCAGCATTGCTGGCCAAAAAGAGAGGTTGCAGAAATGAGGCACTGAACACAGAACTATACATTTATAGAAAAGAACGTGATGGACAGTTGTTTTAATCCATGTGATGTTGTAAAACTGAGCTGAACATCTGGTGCTTTATAATATGTGTGTAGATTACAATGCAGTACGTCTCAGGTGTACCTTGTGTGTGGGTATGTGTGTGTGTGTACACATATGAATGTCCATTGTACCAGTTATACTCATATATGTGTGCATACATATAAAACAAAGAGTATATTTTAGATGTACTTTTACAACATGTGTTAAAATAATTGTGATATATATATATGTCCCTGCACATATAATACAATACATATAACATATATAATGTATATTGTAATTGTTTTAATTCATATGTCATAAAATTGCATCAAAAATAGTCTCTTTGTAATAAATATATATATAATATATATAAAATGACAGAGTATATACGCTCTATGTTATATATTTTCATATATATAACAGTAAAATGTATTCTTATATTCTTCTTCATATATAACAGTTACACTGTTTTATATTTATGTTTCTATATCTTACAAAGATTGTGTTTTAGATGCATTTTATAACATGTAGAATAAAAGCATTATGATACAGACATCAGATGTTATACATGTATAGATTATATATATCACAAGGGCTTTAATCCTTTGTAATTTTACAGAAGTGCATCTGAAATACACTCTTTGTAATATATACAAATATATATAACAGAGCATAACTCTTATGTATGAATACACACACACACACACACACACTCACACACAAAGTGCACTGGGTACATACTGTTCTGTAATCTGCATATATATTACTAAGCAGTATGTGTTAGGTGCACTTTTATAGCATCATATGGATTAAAAGAATGGCTAATCGTGCTGATTTTTCTATAAATATCAGACACACACGGTGTGTATGTGTGCGTGGAACACTCCTGTCAGGATTCATATAGATTATGAAAACCATAACCGTGGAAGTTACTGTGTATTCAGAGGTATTCAATAAATCATCAAATATTGCATTTTCCCCTTTATGATCCCACAGACAGAGAGTGTGTGAGAGAGAGTGTGTGTGTTTGTGTGTGTGGGTGTGGGTGTGAACACTCCTTCTCGGTAACCCTCAGAGCTGACCCCATGGCAGAGGGCAATGGAATGCCCGTCCTTCCACCCCCGCCCCCCCGGATTTAACAGCTCCCCGCAGTTATCAGGTGCTGAGGTCCGCAAACACTTAGTAAATGAGCAGTGAGGTTGCACCCAGGAGGCAGACCTACACGTTACGCAGCTACAACTCTGCAACACACACACCGTCACTGGTAACAGTGTCTCTTCATCCACTAAATCTGCCACTTGGATTAGAAACAAAAGGAGAAACTCATTTAGATAAAAAGCTTGACTCTTGAGAGCAAAGATCATCACAGAAAACCGAAGACGTGGACTGAAACGTAGTAACTTTTCCAGTGTAACCCATTCGCCTATGTAACACGGACATTTTAATTTCCACAAAACTTTTGCTGCCTCCAAGGAGACAGCTGACTTAGGCCCTGTGGCTGGAGCTCAGTTTCCTTCTAGAGCTGACGGATCAAAAGGCACTGGAATTTTCCCCAGGAACCCTGCACCCTGTATTGTCAACGACAGCCCAGCCTGTCCTGTTTGTCCGTAAAAGAGCGGGTAACCGCTTTGAGGAGGTTCGGAAGGAGGTGCCTGGCTGACAGCGTGAACATTTAAAGCCCAGGGGCCGGCGGGCCCACAGTGCAGGCTGGAGACGTTTCCCGTTTCTGTGCTGGTTCAGCTAAGAACGTCGTCCGAAGCGCTCCCGTGATTTCATATAATTTCTCTTTCAGCTCATCTTCGTAGGGATTTTTATTTGTCTATATGGAAAGTAGAAATTCGGGGCAGCAGATGGACTTAGGTGCAGCGGTAAATTGTTGCAAATAGAGTCTTCGTCGGTAAACTTACGATGAGAGTGGCGGCCCAGAAGCGGTGAAAGCAAAGATTTTTAAAATTCAAATCGGCCGACGTGGAGAAAACCACATGTAGTCAAATTCGCAACGTCTAAGTAATACATAATTAGGCTATATTTTCCAAGGACAAAAAGCACTGAGTTTTGAAAAGGAAATTGTAGACTTTTGCTTTAAACACATAAATACTGAAAATAACTATGATTTCATCTAAACCTCTGTAAGCAGAGGACAGACATTTCTTGTGCACTCGGAGCCCACAGGCCTTCCCTGAAAATGCTGCAGTATGTGTATATATATATATAGACACACAGACATATTTTTTTCCCTCTCGGTGCATTTTAACGTGCTTGACAATTTTCACGTTGTTGGCAGACCCACCCTCAAGAATTCCACCAGCTCACTCCATCTCGGCGTTGCCAGTTTGGGTAAGTATTATGAGAAAGTGAACAAAAGGGTCGGTTTTGCCGTGAGTGTGCAAGCCATCGCCTGGGTGACTGGACCCTGGGGTGGCAGGAACAAAGCCAGTTCCTCAGCTGAACTGATTGCATGGAAACTCATTACAGTCTGAACTTTTAATTTTCTTCTCCCCAAACCAGCATCTCATTCGGTCCTGCAAGAACACAGAGCTATATTCTTCACCACATCTGCTCAGGTGCCCTGGGCTGCATTTTAAGGTATGAACCAGGTTCTCTCTGTATTAACATACAAAGCTTTTTTCACATTCATGGCTTTATTTATAAGGCCACTTAGCAAGCCTTGATTTTATTGCTGACAGGAAAGCAGCCGAGATCAAGGAACCTGTAACTGGTCAGATGGTTGCAGAGCGTCCGGCCTGGACCCCAGTCCCATTTCTTCTGACCCTCCACCGTCCGCCCCAGGCTGGTTCCCCCACACCCCACATCTCTGTCAAAAGTCACGACGGTAGAATTCCCAGGGAATGGCTTGATCTCGCTCTGTCTTTACATCAAGTCCAGGGGCCATTTTGGAATGAACCTCCATTCCTCGTGGACTGATTCAACATTCACTCAGAAGGGCAGCTAACAGAGACACAAACATACCGTCCTTGGAAAATCTCCCGTTACCTGACTGAGATGGTGTGCGGAGGGGAGCGATGCAAACAGATTTCAGACACGATTGCATGTTTTTCAGGGTCCTTTTAAAACCACATGCCTGGCTTGGAGGCCCAGAGTGGAAGTGAGCAATCTGGAAGGTCTCCACGTACGGGCACCAGGGTCCCAAGCAAGGCTGGATGAGATGGCAACATGCCACTTGACATCTGCCCCCCAGACAGGCCGGGCGACAAGGGACGGTCATAGAGGGGTCAGACACTTGTTGGCTCCTCCGAACACCCGGGGTCCACACGTTCTGGGGGAAACATTCTCAAGTTCATAACCGTGTGCAGGTTGCTGAGGGATACACTGAGCAGAGAAGCTGGGACAGGTGATTCCCGAACTCTCACGTGCGTGGAGTCTCCTGGAGATCTCGGTACAGGGAACGTGTGGATCCAGCAGGTCTTGGGCAGAGTCTGAGAGCATTTGCAACTCTGTGTCTTGGGGCTGCCAGCATCGTTGATCTCTGGACCACACTCTGTAGCAGCAAACTGTCTTAAATCGTCCTACATGGTGGTGTCCGGAGGGACATGCAAAGACAGATCCAAATGTCAAGACGCCACAGGGCTTTCCACTTACCCAGCATCAAGTGTTAACAACACAAGCGAGTGTGGTTGCGATTTAGGGCAAAATGCTTTCCCATTTGATGCTTACTTCAAGCCCAGAATGTCTTCGCGAGATCAATGAGACAAAGATTATTTCCTCTTCTTATTTAAAAAAAAAAAAACAAAAAAACTAAAGAAAAGTTAAGTAGGTGGAGAAAAATCATAGGACAGATTAGTGTCATCTGCACTCTTGGCGTTACTCTTGGGTGTTTTTTTTTTTTCCTGTTAGACGGTTTTCTGTCTCCGTAAGCCCAGTGGAAATTTCCCTTCATCTGGAAATCTATTACCAGAGAAATGTGACTGACCCTGATCAAGCTGACTTACTTATTAGTTCAAAACCAACAATAGGGGTTCAGCTAGAAATTTCTCTCAGGGGGAGAAAAAAACAAGACCAAAACCGAGCAATTTTGACAAGAGAGTGGTATTTGTTTCTGGACATGAGCAGGTCACAGACGCCACACACAGGTACTGGGGTCGCCCCTCACGGAGACAGCCGTCACGCTCTCCAGGTGTAAGGCGGGAGGTCGCTCTCCGGCTTGCGTCACCCAGGGCCGCGCGGCACGACTGACAGCGAGAGGGGAGCGACGTCCCCTTGCGGCACGAGCGGGCTCCTCTCCTCAGGACTGCCTCCGACTCCTTTTGTCCGCTTCAAAGAGGCACAGTTATTTTCAACCTCAGGAGGAAGGAATGGGTCAAGATCAGGGGAGCTGAGAAGAAAAAGCCGGAATAATGAGCCTCTGTGCCTTCCTGACTTACATAACCCACCGAGAGGAACCCCAGCAGGAGACGAGGAGGGCGGCGGAGGCAGCGATGGAGAAAGTAGGTTTCCCAGAATCAGGAGTTTTCAGCGCCTTGGTCCTCGCGGGTCTCCTTTGAGCTTTGTGCTATTTCTAAAGTGAGTGGCGGGGCAATTCTGTGATTCCTTTGGTCCACAAAGTGGTAGAGCAAATATATATATTTGTCGTGACATATATATATGTCGTGCAATTCTCCTCTTTCTCAGTATCTCTGTAACCTTCCCCCTTGGGAGAGGAAGGTTCTGATCTAGGAACCCATTAAAGCTGAGAAATTTATACTGACTCTTCAATGTCACTGAAGCCTGACAAAGCAAATATTTCTTAACTCTAAGAATTCAAGATAGCCAGGATAACTGATATAGCAAAAAGACACAGCACTGGAAGTTAGGAATTTATTTTTCAGGTTCTTTTCCCTAACCACTGTTGGGTACGTTCTTAGCTTGGCAGAGGCTGATGATAGAAAGAAGTCATACTTCACCAACTGAGAGTCATGACCCAAGTATTTCCATAATAATTTCACACATATAAGTATGTCAGTATATTGCGGGAGCCCAAGCTTTTGAATTAATGATAGATAGCTAGCTAGCTAGATAGATAGATAGATAGATAGATTAGATGGAATGATGGATGGATGATGGATAGGTAGGTAGGTAGGTAGGTAGACAGACAGATTAGATGGATGGATGGATGGATAAATAGATAGATACATAGATAAGATACGTAGATAGATAGACAGACAGACAGATGGGTAGATAGATTAGATGGATGGATGGATGGATGGATAGATCGATAATAGGGAGATAGATGGATAGATATACTGATAAATAGAAAGATGACGGGCAGATTAGGATATGTGCTCCCGCATATGCTACTTTGGCACAAAGATTATTTTAAGATGAAGGCAACTGCAAAGCAAGAGATGCAAGAAGAACTCTCTCCCGTCCCCTTTTCTGCCTAAAAGCAGGGCATAAATTTCCTTTGGTGAAGGTGACACCTTCCCATTGGGAAAAGCGTACTCCTCTCCAATAGCCAGAAGAGGAGGTGAACGAAAACCAGCCTTACTAAAGAACGCTTAGCTGCCACTAACTAGCACCAGCCACCGAGAACTACCCCTCCTGGTCGTCTTCCCAAAATCCACCGCCCCAGGAGCCCCATCCCTTCTTCCTTTGTTTGCTTACTTCCCCACAGTCGATAACCTTCCAGTCCAGTGGTGTATAAAGCCCTTCCTCTCAGAGTCTAGTGACCTGTCTGGGTTTTGGCTTCTTTCTCTGAAGCCCCCCACACACATGCAAACATTAACATCCATAAAGAAACATGTGTCTTCCTCCCGTTCATGTGTCTTTTGTCATTTTAATTCACAAACCTCAATCAACAGATTCTAAGAGAGCAGAGGGGAAAGAAATTTTCCTCCCACACAGTTTGGGGGGAGAGAGAGAGAGAGAGAGAGAGAGAAAGAGACAGGTGGATGAATGGGTGGATGGATGGACGGATGGATGGATGGATGGATGGATGAAAAGATAGTCAGAGAAGCAGGCAGACACAGACTAATAGGTAATAAATAGAAAGATAGCAAGTTCTGTCTTCTGCAAAGGGTTATGTGAAGGACTAAGTAAGTTAGTCTGTATCAACATTCATTATTATTTACTATATACAATGTATTACTATTTTTTGATGTCAGAAACTGTATTAATTCTGAATGAAGATCTTCAGTTACAGAAGCTTTTTCTTTCCTGACGCAAAAAATTTTGAGGAGTGAACACCATGAAAAAGCGTTAAGAAGTGTTTTTAAAACTCAGCGAGAAATATAAATGTTGAGGGACAACTCTGAATTCCTGTTCACTGTTATAAATGAAGGTTCCCTTCGGGGCTTTCAACCCCAAATTCTGCTTCCTACGGAGTTTAGGGTCCAGCGCCTACCACCTGTAAGAACACTCAGAGTTCAATCAAACTGGCATCTCCACGCGTCCCCCTTTCAGGCACACGACCAGACGCTGAGCTTATCTGTAATGACTGCCATCGCAGTGAAGTCCAGCAAGGGTGACTCTCTGGACCAGCCGTCAGAACCTCCTGGTTCTAGTTCCCTTTGAAGTCCACCATGAGCTAACAATCACTTTGAGAAAATCTCTATACACACTTTGCATCTCAAATTTCTCTACACCCAACTTGTTACACGGCCACCTCCCCAAACTGGGACATTACGAACGCGGCAAGATTCGATTCCTGTATGGTTATGTTCTTCTAAGGGAAAGAGAGGGCAGGGCAGCCTGGGGCGTGTGGCTGCAGGTCTGTCCCACCCCAGACTGTCGTCGTGCACCAGTGCTGCTCATGTCAAGTCCTGTGCTCCCAGGACGGGTCCATGTCGGGCCGGTGAATCACAAAGAGAGATTTGCTGGATGGGGTTCCTGGGAACCAAAAGCAGTCACGCTTTCTCCATCAGGATGCAGAGGGGGAAGCCATGGCTGCTACGGGCGACCGCTGATGTCCATGATGAAGCTGACGCTCTAAGAGAAGTAAGCAGAAGGTCCTGGACCCTGAGGACACACAGCTGAGTTGTGGAAGCAACCTCTTCTGACCCCTGCTCCACCCTGGACTTGGGTCAGATGAGAGCGTGGCCCTGGCTTTTCAAACCAGTTTTAGTAGGTCTGTCGGTTCTCTGCAGCTTGTGGCCTCCCAGTGGACACTGGTTATTAAAATATCTTCCCTCTTCGAGCTCACAGTTACTGAGCGTCTGCTACAGGGCTGGACCGGAAGGGTAAGAAGGTGCAGGGGCTGCTCTGTCCTCTCTGAGACCTTACAGAATTCTTCATCCCAAGCTCCTTTGTTGGAACTGCAAATGGTTCATTCGAAAAGTTGCCCCTTTGTCAACTTAAATCTCTTCCCCAAGAGGCAAAATACTTTTCTCCTTAATTTAACTGAAAATGCACATGTTATTTTAGGTCCAGGAGAGTTAATTTTCAGTTACCCAAGGCCGTTTTCCAAGTATCCAGTTTTCATTGGTTGGTTTGTTTACTTTCATCTCAAGGATGGCGTCGGGGGGAGGGTCTAGCTCAGTGGTAGAGCACATGCTTAGCGTGCGCGAGGTCCTGGGTTCAATCCCCAGTGCCTCCATTAAAGATAAATAAATAATCAAATCATCTCCCTCTCTATATAAATAAATAAATAAATAAATATTTTTTTAAAAAAAGGATGAAGTCAGGAAGACTATGATGTAGAAGTATCAGTATGTATAAATACCTACGCTGAATCCTTAATGAAATAAATAGTAACCACAGGATGAGCTCATCGTTTTAATACACGTATCATTTGTAGAAAGACAAATTTGTTACGTACACAATGTACATATGTATACAGTGGTGCATTTTTCCATTTGTTCTTATCTGCTTAGCCACAGACAGTTGGCAGAGCCATCTGTTAATTAAACTCGGGGCTTTTTAAAAACCTGGATCATTTGATTTTTTTTTTTTTTCACAGTAGCATTTTTAACTTGTGAAACAGCTTCCTCAAATTCTCAGGTTGTACCCCCAAAATATTTAAAATGCATTCAAAGAATACAGTAATTTTTTTCTTGGACGAATAAAACATAATTAACTAGACAAATATGATATCAAAAGAATGGATCCACATGATTTTTTAATTTTGTCTACTTCTTTAGAGAACCATCACTTCTGTGGCTCTCCATCGAAACTGGAAAGAAGGAACCGTTAAATAATTCTCTCTTGCACTGTGTATTTATTTTTTCCTACCTTGCCAGTCTCTCCGGCATTCTCTGAAGTCAGCCACATGGCAAGAACCTTCCATAGACAAGTGAGGACTCATTAAAAACACAGATAGCTTAGCGCTGACCATGGAGCCTTCAAATCTACAGGTTTTCCAAGCGCCACACAGCTAATGTTACAGATTAGAGGGAAGAGCCATGCCATTTTATAGGTAAATATAATTTTTAACCACGAACTGAATTTGAGAACATTCCTGGAGCAAGGATGCCAAAATGAAGCAAATTCTGTAATTAACTGATTTAGGTCAAGAGGCGGAAACGACTGTTCCCACTGTGTTTTCCCCTTAAGAAATATTTTATAAAACTGATTCTTTATACATCACTGAGGAAGCTCCTATGGATGCTGAACAACTGGTCACATATACAAACACAGTCTTTATTTCAACTGGGTTTACGGATTTCCTTTTGCTTTTGTTAGCATAAGTCTTTCTCAAAGTACAGCACATCACAGTCACCTGGGGAGCTTTTAAAACTATGACCTTTGTCATTCGCAGCGCGATGCTACCTGCTCGATAACCTAGTCGTTCACCCTGAAAATTCACTGCATGGTCTGTGTCTGCTGGTCTGCTCAGCATGCACGAACTTCTTCTCGGTTTCCTCAGTGTTCTGACTCCTAATCATGAAGAGACAGCTCTCTCACTTAACCAGCCATGCAACAATTTCATTTTCTGCTTCATTTTTTTCCCCCCTGCAGGATACCTCATTAGGCAATGTGTACTGAACTACTGGGAAATTATTGACAAATGCAACCCAGGGGTCCACAGAAACTCTCACCGGACCTCTCAAAGGAGAAACGATTTGACCGCGTAGAGAGAGGGTTACTCTCAGCTGCGGCGTGCCTGCGTTAAAGCACGTGTAAGTGATGATCTCTCAAACCCGGAGCATGTGCGACAATTGAGTTATAAGATTCTGAAGGTAAAAAAAATGGATGGATGTTGGTTTTTCCTGTAATTCCCTTAAATTCAATTAAATCAACTCTGTCTCTGCAAAAGAAATAAAGTAGAAACCACCAATTACACCCTATTTCCAGGATAACTCTATCTCCATTCATAATGATAACATAGGATACGTGCCTTTGCAGCCCCATTATTTTAACTGTTGGAGGAATAAAATATTGGCATAGAGTTTAACACCATTTAGTAGCTCAGGATTACTTAAATAATCAACAGAATGTGGTTTATCCAGACAACAGGGTATTATTCAGCCTTAAAAGGGCATGAAATTCTGACCCACGCCACAGCTTGCATGAATCTTGAGGACCCAGCAAGGGAGGAAAAGTAATTTTCCCTCTGTCCTTGTGAGTTCTTGGCTGAGACTCCTGTTATAAAAGACAGCTTAACAAGAGAGAAACGAGTTTTTTAACATGCCTGCCTCACGGATACCTGGGAGACGCTCGGGGAAAATGAGAAACTCAAAGAGGTAGCTTAGAACTCTGGCTTACATCGCATCTTCAGCAAAGAATAACAGTGGATGGAAAAACAGAGGGACAAAAGAAAGCAGTTTTAGGCTTCCAAGTCCAAACCATGGGAAGGTTAACTAAAGGTAAAGTCTGGTTAGAAAAGTTTATGCAGACCTCTCTGGTGCCATGTACAGGCTGACAGAGTCCAAAGTTGTCTCTGCTGATTACATTTTGTCTTTCCCGATAAAGAGGGGAGGGGGAACATGTCTGCAAATTGATGCTCTGCTTTTAGGCAAATAAGGGGGTACAGGGAAGTTTTCTTTTATCTGCTTCTTCTCAATTGCCTTCAGCTCAAAATAACTTAGCTGGCATTTTTTGAGGGGTGATGTATTCTGCTACCCTTCAACACTGTGCTAAGTGAAATGAGACAGACAGAAAAGGACACATGCTGCAGGATTCGATCTATATATGGTACCTACGACCATCAAATTCAGAGAGACGGAAAGCAGGGGGAGGGTATAGCTTAGCGGCAGAGTGCATGCTTAGCATGCAGGAACCCAGCACCTCTGTTAAAAAATAGAGAAACCTAATGATCTCCCCCCTAAAAAATTGTTTTTAAAAATCCGTAGAGGCAGAAAGTCGATTAGTGGTTTCCAGGGGCTGGAAGCTAAGAGGAAGGAGGAATGTGGAGTTAATAAGCATGGAGTTTCAGGTTGGGAAGGTGAAAAACATTCTAGACATGGAGAGTGGTGACGGTTGCACAACAAGGTGAATGTACTTAATGCCAGTGATCTATACGCTTGAAAAAGGGTTAAAATGGTAACACTCGTGTTATGTACATTTGACCATAATTCAAAAAGATGACCTAAACAGACATCAGTAGTAGTGTACGATGAATTCTTCAAGAAGGGTTGGAATTCAGTAAGAAAGGGAAAAAGAGGTGGTAGGAAATGTAGACAGTTCCACACCATGCACGCTCTAGAAAGAGGATGGTCCCAGTCTTTCTCAACCATAGGACGGACTGCAACAGAGTAACAAGAAACAGGTACAGAGGATGGACTGCAACAGAATAACAAGAAACACATATGGTAAACATTCTATCTGATGTTAGCCTACAGAGTTTGTACTTTAATTCCACAACCTTGTCGCGACTCCCGAGAAACACCTACCACCATTTTCATAATTGACATCGGCGTCTACCTTTGAGTTCAGCTTCACCGTATTGCGGTTCATTTTGGGCGGTGTCTCCTCTAAAACAAGAAACTCCCATGGGATTTCCAGCAATCGTGGCTGGGTTATGCAGAAACCGAACAGCCCACATCCCTACCCCAAACAAATAGAATTCCTAAAATAGTTTAGCAATTCCAACAATTGCCAATCATGGAGAGATGCCTGCCGGAAAGAATGGGCTATCTGTTTCCACATTCCTGAATTGAGTCATCTCGGAAAGAATTCCTCTGAAATGCCAACTGTCTACAGTAGCATTCAGGGAGCCATGGTGCCCCAAGCAGCGTGAGAACAACTGTGTGTGCAGAGTTTTCCAAAATAAGACTTGTCTCTCTGCCAGGGTAGAAATAGACTCTGTAGCCTGAGGCAAGACACTCCCTGCCTCCCTCTTGTTTCCCTAATCTGTAAACCACAGCCCCACGGCCTTCACGCGGCTCGTAAAGGTGCTGGGGCGATGAATGAGGGGGTATCTGTGGGGTCCTGGGGCTTTGAGAAAACGTACCGCGCACACAGATGAGCTGCATTTCGACAGGAACCTGCACAGTGTTAGTGTTCATCCGAATTAGGTAAGTTAGCCACGGCAGGATCTTTGCAAATCAACAGTTGATGGGTTCGTGAGCTGTCATTATTTGGCTCGCGGTCAGTTTCTAGCCCTCGCCTCTGTGAGCTGGGCCCCCCTGTTCGAGTCTCAGCCGATAAACTGCAGCGTCAAAGAGCAAGCTGGGGCCAGGGTCCCGGGCGGTTCAGAGCCCGACTAAAGGTCCTGCCTGCTCGTGCCGTCCTGCGGGACCACTCAGGACTGAGTGCTCGGGGTTGACGACTTCTGTTTCAAAGGTAGCCAGTCTTCCTCCCCTGTCCTCTGCATACGCTTCTACAAGGAATACTCATGTAGACATAACTCTGGGCGTCGAGTCCATTCTCTCCAAACACCAAAGGACGAGCAGTAGCTCAAGGGATCTGGAGATCGGAACGGGAGGGCACCGTCCCAAAGCTTTTCTGCCAAGCCTGCTAGAATCATCCTCTTAAAAGATTAGGATTAAGGGAGGTCACTTCCCTCCCCAAACCCCCGAGTGACACTGCATAGCCCACGAAATAAAGCCCGATTGCTTAGCACAGCACACGGCATCCTCAAGGCTCGGCCCCCAACATGCGTCCGCACCCCACCTCCCAGAGTCCTGCTGGATTGGGCTCCACGTCCCAGAGGCACCGTCCAGTGCAGTCAGCATGCCTTGAGCTATCACACACTCTCCGGCCCTCCAGCCCATGCTCCAGCTCCAAATGTCCCCCCACTGCACTTCCCTCTGTCTCTCCGAGTCCTGTTTACCCCCCAGCATATGGACCATCTCCTTTGGGAAATTTCTTGGTGCTCCAGACAAAAGAAATCCTTTGCTCAACTGGGCCTGAAGCACCCAAAACGTGGCGTGACGCTTTTATCACTGGTCCAGTCGGAGAGCTACCGACTTCCTCCCAAATCTAAGCGACGACGTTGGCCGGGGGATTACCTCCCCCTCCCCAGGCACAGCACACTGCCTTCCTCATAAGACGCGTTCAACAAACGTTGCTTGGCTGGAGTTTCCGTGACTGGAGTCCTCAACACGATGCAGTCTTGGGCTCAGGTCATGGGGCAACGCAGTCCCATCGTCTGTTGGACAAAACCCCTTTACGGTGAGGACACTAATACCGTTCGAAAGTGACCTTGATTTATTTTCTCAGACCTCGGGGACAGGCAGAGAACTCAGACATTTGCGAAGATGGAGACCCTGGCAAGCACCGTGTACAAAATCTGCGTCAGCAACCCCCGCCTTCGTCCGCACATTCAGTCGTCAGCATCACCGGACGCGGTCAGAGGAACTCAGCTCCAGATGGAAGGAGGTAACACGGAAACAGGCTGGCTTCGACCCACACGCTAAACTGCCATTCACACGTGTATCACAAATAACGTAAAATCGCAGCTGAGTTGAGGGCCTCCGGTGGCCCCCGGGATGAAGAGTTAGTGCGCCTCCAAAGCAAGCCTCGTCTGTTCTTCACTTCAGGCATCCCCGTTGCCGCCGAGGTCTTGCAAGCTCCCGGTTGGCTCCCGCCCCCCTTGGTGTGGACCCAGGAGGCGCCGCCGTCGTCAAGTGATCGAGGGGAATGCTTGGCGACGTCACTATTATCAGGGCAGCAGAATGAACTAGTAACACCACCTGTTCCTCGTGCCGGATGTCAGGTGCTCACGTCAAGCGGTGCAGGAGCCGGCTGCTGGAAGGAGCTGCGGCAAATCCACCTTCTGCTCAGCCCGTCGCCCCATCGCAGGCCAGGAGCTCACGGCTGTGCGCAAAAGGTCCCGTTTCTCTGTCTGGCTTACACTTGTTTCAGTCATCTGATTTCCTCCGAAGCCGAGAAGAAGCAAGGCGTGTGTCCAACGTTCTCCCCGTCGCTGGGGCTCGTGGCCAGTGTGTCGCGTACACACCTGGACCCGCTTGGCTCTAACGCTCTTGGAGACCTGCAGCTTGTCAATTACAGACCAAGTCCCATTAAGACAAAAAATAAAAGCACGCCCTGTGTGAGGATGGACTGATGAATGGAACAGCTCACCTTCCTTCTTTGAACGCCCCTGCTGGGCGGAAATGTCACTAGGAGGACTGAGGAAGAGACTTAAATTTCCTCTACGCCTTCAGTGGTTGGGGCCCTTTATTGCACAAAAACGTTTGTCTGTCTAATTCACCATAATTTGTCTGCTCTTCCCCCCAGGAAATACTCCTCCAGTGCTGGCCCTGCTCGTGGGGCCTGGGGGACTCGGACACAGTAAATATTCCGCCTTCCCACTGGATCACCCGTCGTCCCGGCCCCGTGCACCAGCAGCACGTGCTGCCCTGAACGCTCCCCCTGAGTCAGCGCTGGGGAGCCAAGATTTCGTGGTGATGATTTTAGGAACAGCTCTTTGGAAGATAGAAGTCATTACAGTTTAATTTTGAGCCACGATAAGGAGGTCAGCTCTCCCCCACAGGCAGTCAGATGGAGAAGAGACAGAGATTTCGCTCGAGGAACAGGGCAAGAGGACCTGCCCCTTCAACGTGCCCTCGAGGGGGTCTGGGGAGCCGTGAGAAATGGGAACAGCTCCGGAGGGTTGGGGATCCCAAGCTCCAAGACAGCAGATGTCCGAAGCTGCAAAGTCTTCACTGGGTCTTTGCAAAAAACACCAAGGAGAGACTGGTCTTTCCAAGAAGGAAAGCATCTCTAAGCCAGGAATCTTGGCAGTTTCCTCTCTGTGCCCCTGGCAACTAGCACAACGGCGGGCCCATTGAGATTCGCACGTTAATGGAAAGACCATTACTTGTTTTTTCCACTCAAAGCACAGTGTCTGGAAACAAGACACCATTTCCAAAAGCTTATGTCTAAGGATACCTCCCAGGAGAGACCAAAGGAGTCTGTCTCTAGCAGGATGACACCTTTCCCTCTAACCCGGCATCACCAGCCGGAGGTGGGGTAGACGGAGGCAGGGTGTGGACTGGTAGCCAGACGGGGGAAGGACTGTGTGACGGGGACGCTGGGTCCAGGGCAGTATATATGTATTATATTTATACACATATGTATTATAATCTGTGTATTACATATGCATACACATTTTATTTACTTTCCAAAAAGGAGTTCACACTGATCATTTTATTTTAACTCAACAACGGATCATAATCATTTTCCCATCTCAGTAAACGCTTCTACGTCATTCTGAGCGACCACACAGCATTCCATTGTGTGGCTATGATCTGAGAAGAAAAACTGTGCCCTTTTAGGTGCTGTCCTGGGGCCTGTGAATTAAACTGACACATGGCAGATTAACAGAAGAAAAGCAAGCAAGTTGTATTTAATATTTTGCATGTACACAGGAGCTTTCCTAGGAGAAATCAAGACCCAGAGAAGTGGTTAGGACTGAGAGCTTACATCCATTTTTCTTCCCAAAGGAGGATAAATTTGCTGAGCGTTGGCAAGACAGAGGAAGAGGTTGTCAGCTTCTAAGGGCAGTGAATTGCGGGAACATGAGTGGGAAATACATGGGGGAACTACTGGAAGATAAGGGTTGTTTGGTCATGTTGGGTTGTGAAGGTCCATTTGGCCATCAACATCCAGGCTCTGGTGACAAGAATATTCTCTTCCTGGTACAGAAAGGGCACCTTCCTCGTGGGAAGTTTCAGCAGAAAGAGGGGAGGTCAGAGAGCCCTGGAAGCAGCTGCTGTTTCTCAAGTGCCTTCAGCTCAAAATCATCGATACACCAACGTGGCATATTTGGGGGGGGGCATGTTCTGAGCCCCTTTATTATACTTTCATTGATCCACATTTTAGACTATACACATTTCTCCATTTTGCTAAAGGACCTTAATTCAGTGGAATTCTGCCACTAGCTTCACCCAAAAAATGGTTTCAAGGAGCACATAAAAGATTTTCTCCATTATAGAGAAGCAGGCAGACAGATTTGCAATATTCGCCGTGGAACTCTGCTGGTACGTGTCTGAGTCGTGGCTGACTCTAAATTCCTGTAAACCGCCTCGCTCTGGGATGCATTTAGTGAATGGTTGCTTGATCCATGAAATAACGCCATTGCAGATGAGCCGGTTCCCAGGACCGGACCCCACAGCATCCGTCTCCTCGCGACTCAGGGCAGAACCCGGAGCAGACGGTGGGAGCAGCCAGGCTGAAGGCCCTGCAAGCAGAGGACCCAGGAGGGAGGCCAGGAGGCCCATGCTCCGGAGAAACGTCTGCTTACTCAACCCAAGGAGTGAAGGAGAAGGATTCACCTGCAAAGCGATCAAGTCTGGGGGTCTCTCTCCTCTTCACTCATCACCAAATGAAATAAAGGCTCATGTGTTTCTTGAAAACAATCCATCTGTGCCAGGTAGCCTCAGTCATTAGGGCTAGCCTGTGTGCACTGCTTAACACAAGTTCCCAATTCACTTCGATAGCTGTCTTCACCGCTGCCGAGGAAATGAGGGCTAATTTGGGGGGAGAGTTACCTAGGATCCCAGGAAACGACTCATGGCTGAACTAACTTCTCCAGAATGGTCAACCACCTCCCTTATAAAGATTTATATCTGCGCCACTAGTTTACTTTAATGCTGATAAAAAGTGAAGTCAGTGGCTTGAAGGAATGCGGGTGGGAGGCAGCCCCGTGCAGAGGGCAGAACTGACAGCCGGGGAGAAGTGCTTAGTGGGCCCCGATCGTCACGCCCTGAGCATCTGACTCTCTCACTGGGCACTTTGAAAGGATGGATGTGTCTGCAGTGGGAAAAGTCCGGACACTCATAACCCGGAGTGTGGGCCATGTGATCAGATTGCACGAGGTTTTTGCTTCCTTCCTTATATGTTTCTGAATCTCTGACTTTGCTTCTCCTTTGAATGGACTTCACTTTTTGTTTTTCAAATTGAAGTACAGTCAGTTACAGTGTGTCAATTTCTGGTATACAGCACAGTGTCCCAGTCATGCATATACATACATATATTCATTTTCATATTCCTTTTCATCAAAGGTTATTACATGATATTGAACATAGTTCCCTGTATTAATAGTAGAAACTTTTTAAAATCTATTTTTATATATAGTGGCTAAGATTTGCAAATCTCAAATTCCCATATGTATCCCTTGCCACCCCCTTTCCCCAGTAAGCATACAATTGTTTACTATGTCTGGCAGTCTGTTTCTGTTTTATAGATGAGTTCATAGTGTCCTTGTTTTCTTTTTAAAAAAATTTTTTTTTAGATTCCATATATGAATGATATCATATGGTATTTTTCTTTCTCTTTCTGGCTTACTTCACTTAGAATGATGATCTCTAGGTCCATCCATGTTGCTGCAAATGACATAATTTCATTCTTTTTTATGGCTGAGTAGTATTCCATTGTACAAACATACCACAACTTCTTTATCCAGTCATCTGTTGATGGACATTTAGCTTGCTTCCATGTCTTGGCTATTGTAAATAGTGCTGCTATGAACATTGGGGTGCAGTTGTCATCCTGAAGTAGGGTTCCTTCTGGATATAAGCCCAGGAGCGGGATTCCTGGGTCACAGGGTAAGTCTATTTTTAGCTTTTTGAGGACTCTCCATACTGTTTTCTATAATGGCTACATGAACTTTACTTTATGGTCAGAGAGCAGAGACGTTACACCCAGAAGAGGGATGACTAGTCGACCCTCCATTCTGTAGGAGGAACTGTTAGTGCCACACCCTGGGGTCCTCTCCACCATTTCTGCATGAGAAGCGTTCTGCTGTCATGTTGGGGGGTGGGGGGCTGTGGAGGGCATCTTGTGGCAAAGATGTAGGGGTTCTTCTTGGATCGGAGTGCAGCCCTCAACTGTCAGGCAACCAGGAAATGGGGGCTCCGTCCTATGGCTGCAGGAGATGGACTCGGCGAATCACCTGAGGATATGGAAGTGGCTCCTCCCCTATGGGGATCCAGACGCAGGGAACCCAATGTCTGACTCAGCTCCAGCGGCTGTAACAAAATACAAGAGACAGGCGGCTTCAACAGCAGACATTATGTCTCCCAGTCCTGGAGGCTGGAATCTGAGGTCAAGGTGTCAGCAGGGCTGGTTCCTCCTGAGCCCTCTCCCCTTGGTGTGTAGACGGCCGTCTCCTCCCTGTGTCCTCCCGTGGTCGTCCCTCTGTGTGTGTCTGGGTCCTCATCTCGTCTTCCTATAAGGACACAAATTCTACTATATGAGGGCCTCCCTGCATCTGGAGGTCAAAAGACACCTTTATCTTCAGAGATGGGGAATTCAGTGCCGAGAAGCCCATATAAACAAACCTTGTTTTTTTCTTTACAGTAAATCACACATATTTCAGATGTACACTTTGATGAATTTTGATGGATGTATACACAGATGAAACCACTATCAACAATCAAAATCACTAACATTTCCATCACTCCCCAAGAGGTGCAATTTTTGAATTCCCAATTTACATATGTATCTTTTCAAATTAGGGGTTTGGGTTTTTTTTTTAAGTGTGTACCTACAGGAGTGGAATTGCTCAGTCATGTGGTAGCTGCATTTTTTTTTTTTTGAGTAATCTCCATACTATTTTCCACAGTGGCTTCCCCAATTTAAATCCCCACCAACAGTGCACAAGGGCCCCCTTCTCTCCATATCCTCACCAGCATTCGTTATTTGTGGGGTTTTTTGATGATTGCCATTCTGACAGGTGTGAGGTGATACCTCACTTGTGGTTTAGATTTTCATTTCCCTGCAATTAGCGATTAGAGACGTTGAGTATTTTTTCATGTGCCTGTTGGCCATCTGCGTGTCCTCTCTGGAAAAATGTCTGCTATTCAAGTCTTCTGCCCACTTTTTTTAACATAATCATCTTTCAAAAAAAAATTAAAGAAAAGATTTGTTCTTACCTTAAGCAGGCACATGATGTGCCTTAACTCACATTGTTTATTTATGACAGAAATCTTCCTCAAGTTGTGAATTGTGTCTGGGTGTGGGCACCCGCTCTAGGTGTGGCAGATACACACAAAAAAGGATGGATCCTCCTTTCGTGGACCTCCAATGGTGGAAGATAAAGCAGACCATAAGCAGAAAGCCCAAGAGACCAATAAGCAAGGCGGTACTATCAGAGGGGGATTTGTGCAATCAGGGAAAAATTAAACAGGGGGCTGGAGTGGGGCTGGTTTGGACTGAGAGACCAGGAGGGATCTGTCAGAAGATCGCTGAGCTTGGGCTCCCTGATGCAGAAGCAGAGAAGAACATTCATTCACCTTCAGGAGTGAGGTCGTTAGAGCAGAGAAGAAGGCTTTCTCTCCACAGCCAGATGGACGCTCGGAGGCACCTGTGTTCTTGACTTAAAAACGGGGCTTGTAGTTAAACTTATGAACGAATCCAGGATACGCCACTGCTGCACAAGTTATTCTGAGCTGAACACATTTGAGAATGAACAGATGCAGGAGGACACATTGTTTGAACTCTCCTTTTCCGCCTCAAAACAGAGCCTTCCAACAAATGTGAACTGCTGTCCACTCCCCTTCAAGGAAGGTTTCCCGTACCATGAAAAACTGGCTCTTATCAGCTAGGTACCGAGATGAGACATCTCATAATGAAACACTGTCACGAATCTCCCCAATGTCCCATGTATTCTCCTAAAGGCTCATTTATTTTTCCTTCATGTGATTTGCACTTCCCTAAATGCCTTCCCCCCTACCCCTCGCCCGACGAAGATGGCATATCAGTTCTAAATTCTAGCCACTTTCCATGTGAGTTTCCGTGTGTGTAGGCATGTGAATAAACTTTGTCTTCTCACCTGTTAATCTGTCTCTTGTCAGTTAAATTCGCACTGCCTCAGTCACCGGACCCAAGAGGGTGGAGGAAAGCGTTTCCCTCCCTGACATGATTAACCACATAACAACTTAAAGTAGACTTTTAATACATTCATGACACTAATCAAAAGCCACATTCAACACTGAATAGCATTTGGTAGAATTCAAGACACACTACGCACTCAGACTTACGAGGGAAGCGCTAGCCAGGCAATTAGAGAGAACTGTTCAAAGCGGTGTGGAGAGTGCAGAGGAGGGGAAGAAATTTCTGATGCACAGGCAGTATGATTACCTACAAAGAAAATCCAAGAGAATCTTTAGGGAATCTGTTGAGAGGAGTGTTCCACAAAGCTGCTGCAGACAAGAGCAATATACAAAGAAGCAATTTGCATTCCCTTTGCACCAGCAACACATAATTAGAAAACATGGCTTAACAAGCATTATATTAACAAAAACCAAACAGATTCAATTATAAAACACCTCAAATATACCTGTCATAAGACACGAAAGCCCATTATGGAGAGAAACAAACAACTTTACAGAGAACATAAAAGAAGACGCAACAAATGAAGAGATCTGCTTTGCTCACTCAAGGGAAGATGCAAAAATCTTTAAAGTTTTTTTTTTTTTTTAATCCTCAAAGTAAGCCATCCATTCAGTGCAAATCACATATCATCATTACAAGAGGTTATTTCTTTAAACTGGAAAGGACGGTGGTTATTTCACGTGGAAGTCAGGTGTCCGAGAAGGAAATAATAAAGTGAGGGAAATTCTTCTACTAAATAGTATTACAATAGGATACATCACCTCAGAAAGTAGTAACAATTGAAACAGTGTGACACCGGACAGACTACAGGAACAGAGCAGAGGAGCAGGCAACAGGTGAACGTATAAACAGGAACTGATAATACGGCAAAAATTCAGTGCAAAGGGATGGCAGCGGGTGTGGGCAGGCCATTCAATAAACGGGGCTGAAAAAGTTCTGTGTGCAGATGGTGTGGAAAAGAGTGACAGATCTCTTCCATCTCCCTACAAAAGACAGATCCGCAGGATGGAAAATCTAACTAGAAAAGGGGAATGTCCGCACAATTAGAAGAACAGACCCTAGAGTAAGACATTTTCCCAAAGACACCAAACACACAAACCCTCTTTAAGGGAAAGGCTGGCATACCAGGTCATATTACAGCCAAGGTTTCTTCTGCACGATAGAAGACATTATAAACCACTTTAAAAGACAAGACATAGATTGAGAGAAAGACAGTCCCAAGGAATTAGAAACCCCAAATGGATGACTCCCCGTCTTGGCAAAGAAGTCCTACACAACAGTGAGAAAACAGAACACTCAAGGAGAAAATGAACAAATAGTCTAAAAAGGTAATTTATAGGGAAGGGGACTGAGGAACCAAGAGCCTTAGGAAAATTTGTTCACACTCTGAAAATTTAGAAACTACGCGTTTAAACAGCAGGGAGCGGCCGTTTGATACCAATTAGAATGGTTTAAAAATGACAAGATGAGGCGGTACCACGTGTTTCAAGGCTGTGGAAAATGGAATTTTTCATAGTCTCCCAAGTCTGAAATACTTCACTTTAAAAAAAAAAAAATGTAAGAAGCTAGGTTGGTTGTGTTTAACAAAACATGTTGATGGAAGATTTAATTCCAAACTGGAAAGAAATCTGTTGTTTTCTTTCCCCCCAGAATAGTCTTATTTTTTTTTTCTTGTATTTTAATCCTGTACATTTTTACTTCCATTAAGCCACACGAGCTAAAACATCACAACCTCAAATAAAAGCAGCTCCACATGTAATGGAATTTAATGTGCGATAATGTCAAAAGTCACACCCCATGGCGAAGACTGGAAAAAGCACCATTTCAGCCTTCTCTCCAAAAAGACATTTCCTGCGTTACCACATCTTACAGAACAAAGTGGATATATTCAAACCTTGAAAGGTCAAGGAATAATAAAACCATCTCATTATGCACTTACTCAAATGCGACAAACTTACACTGCAAAAAACCTGATGAATAGATCCTGTTTGCAAACGTATGCCCTACAGTTTTCTTTCCCTTTCCTATTTTTCGTGACATTTTCATGATATTTGAAAAGAAAAACACAAAAACATGCAGAAGAAGCCATCCATCTGCAGGAAAAAAAAAAAAATTAAAACAAAACAAAGTAACTAACGTCTTAGACAAGAAAAATCCTGCCGGAAGGCACTCATCGCCACAGGGAATCTGTAATTTCAGGTCTTTAACGAACTTGGTTTTATCTTGTGGTTGTTTATACGTTGATTATTTGTCAATTAAACAGGGTTCAAAATTCAAGTAAGAACCACTCTTTTCTGCAGAACTGCTTAGCCGGATGTTGGCTGGTTAAATCTTGGGGACACGTCTGTAATTGTATGATCCCCTGTCTGCACCAAGCAGTGCAAACAGCGCATGTACACGGAGCAGAGAGACTTCAAAACGTCTGCTTTCATCGGCCCAGCTCTGTGATCTGACACAGTGGAGCATCCTCTGCATATACTGGGCACTTGAAAAGGGGAAATACTTCTTATTAAATAAACACGTGGACAATGGAAGGAACGGCAGAGCCTGTCCCTGTCCCTGTCCCTCCTCGACACCGACGCCCGTCTGTGGTCTGCAGACGTTTCTTCCGGAGCCCTGAGTTGTTGGTGCCCAAAGACACGGCCGTGGATTGTTGGGGACCACACTGCCCAGGGGTGCCCTCTCACCAAGGGTGCCATCAGGATGCAGCTGAGAAAATGGCGGCAGGTCTCTGGATGGCTGGGACATGCACTGAATTCTGTGGCCGCCCGGCTATCTTCAAGCGCTCGTCCTAGCTTCTGAGCAGAACAAGCAGTTCTGTTACTCCACTGCAGCTGAGGGTTCCTCTCTCACCGCTTACTTCTCTGTCCCACTGCAGGGAGGCAGGAGACAGGAACATCGCCGGTCCTCCTTCCTGCTCAGGCTTAAGATGCCCACCTTGAGCAACACTGAGGAAGTAAGATATTTGTACCCGTGTGTCACAATGTCATCCCAGGTACGTACGTTTAAAAAATAATTGTAAAGCAAATCCCCACGTGATTCACATCCTTTCTTCTCAAGTGGAGATGGTCATAAAGCACCCACTTCAGGAAATGTCGCCCACATACAAAGCCAGCTGAAGGAGACTTATTTTTTTTAATGTGTAGAGAGGCACTGAAAATATATCACTCATAAAGTCCCCTTGGAAATAAATTAACATTTAGAGATGTACTCCAGTGAAATGAGAGATCAATCAGAAACAAGATTTAAAACTGACCATTAAAGGCATCGTAAGAGAGGAAGCAAACAGGGGGTTGAACTATACAGTTAAGTGCAAGCAAAGGTGATGAATACCATTGCAGAACACAGTGCAAATGGGCACAGTCTGCAAAGAACTTATACTCATGGGATAAATGGTGGTAAGATCATTTTTTTTAACTTATTTTTTTTTTTATTGAAGTGTAGTTGATTTACTAGTGTTGGTTTCAGGTGTACAGCAAAGAGATTCCGTTTTTCATATGCACACATGTATATATTTTTTAGACTTGTTTTCAATTGTAACTTACTACAAGAAATTGAATATGGTTCCCTGTTTATCTGTTTTCTATATAGTAATACGCATCTGTTAATCCCAAGCTCCTAATTTATGCCTCCCCCCAACCAAACCTGTGTGATAGAATTTTTTTAAGGTAGATAGATAAGCATTTGGAAAGCAGACGAAGTAATGGAAACACATGGATCAGATTGGACGGATTATAAAATGAAAGAGTAGTTGAACTGATAAACTAAAAATATAAATCTGACTCCCTTCAAAAAATGTCAAGGAAGAAAAAGAGAACGCTAAGGAGGAAGGGAGAGGGAGAAGGAGGGGGGAGACAGACAAACAGGCAGATAGACATACTGCTAATACACAAAAACTGGGAGTTGGGAAGACATGGGCTACAACCAAAGATAAACATGAAATTAATCTTAAAAGTACTAAATGGAACACTATTCTATGAAGTTTAAAAATCTCTGTGAAATCCATGCTTAGGTATGCATTCATATATTAAGAAAATTTGGAGAAACCGAAAAGACCCATAATCATAGAATAATTTTAAAGGCTAGTCAAAGAACTGGGCTTCGAAGAACACAAGTGTTCCCTTCCACAAATCACCTGTTCATTTCTTCCCACCTTTTCAAGGAAATGTGCTTTCTTTACATGTTGCATCCGGTTTCCTTAATGAGTAGGTCTCACTTGAGAAAGAGGAAATAATTTGAGACGATGAGGAAGTAATTTAAAACCCAGCGGCCTTAGTCAGATACTTGCTCTTTGTTTGTAAAAACCACTGTGGCTCACCCGGAGCCACCCATGTCAAAACAGGTAGAGGGTGGTCCCTCAGAGAGGGTGGTCCATGGATGCAGATGGTCCAGGATGCAAAAGGTACTTTCTGGCTGAAGAAAGAGAAGATTTCAAGCTATTGCTGTGGGCATGACACCTGAAGTGTGACACCACGGGGGGAGCTGGAGGAAGCATACATGGCTTTTCAACAGATCAGGTGATGATTATAAAGTTGGAAAAGTAAGCAGAGAATGTTCTAGAATGCCTCCTGTTTGGCTCTTTTTCCCCATTACAGTTTATTACATGATAGTGAATATAGTTCCCTGTGCTACACAGTAGGGCCTTGTTGTTTATCCATTTTACATAGGGTAGCTTGGATATGCTAATCCCAAACTCCTAATTTATCCCCCCCACCCCTCTTTCCCCTTTGGTAACCCTAAGTTTGTTTTCTATGTCTGTGAGTCTGTTTCTTTTTTATAAATAAGCTCATTTGTAAAATTTTTAGATTCCGCATAGAAATGATATCTTATGGTATTTGTCTTTCCCTGTCTGACTTACTTCACTTAGTATGATCATCTCCAAGTCCATCCATGTTGCTGCAAATGGCATTATTTCATTCTTTTTTATGGCTGAGTAGTATTCCATTGTATAAATATACCACCTCTTCTTTATCCAGTCATCTGTTGATGGACATTTAGGCTGTTTCCATGTCTTGTCTATTGTAAATAGTGCTGCTATGAACATTGGGGTGCAGGTGTCATCCTGAAGCAGCGTTCCTTCTGGATATATGCCCAGGAGTGAAATCCCTGGGTCATATGGTGAGTCTATTCCTAGTCTTTTGAGGAATCTCCATACTGTTTTCCACAGTGGCTGCACCAAACTGCATTCCCACCAGCAGTGTAGGAGGGTTCCCCGTTCTCCACAGCCTCTCCAGCATTTGTCATTTGTGGACTTTTGAATGACGGCCATTCTGACTGGTGTGAGGCGACACCTCATTGTAGTTTTGATTTGCATCTCTCTGATAATTAGTGATGTTGAGCATCTTCTCATGTGCCTATATTGGCCATTTGTATTTCTTCCTGGGAGAATTGCTTGTTTAGGCCTTCTGCCCATTTTTGGATTGGGTTGTTTGGCTTTTTTTTGTTGAGTCGTATGAGCTGTTTGAATATTTTGGAAATTAATCCCTGTTGGTTGTATCATGTGCAAATATTTCCTCCCAGTCAGTAGGTTATCTTTTCATTTTATGGTTTCCTTTGCGATGCAAAAGCTTATACGCTTAATTAGGTCCCATTTGTTTATTTTTGCTTTTACTTCTATTGCCCTTGGAAAACACCCCAGGAGGGGTGGTTACAATTTACGTTAGAGAATGTTTTATCTACATTCTCTTCTAGGAGATTTATGGTGTCATGTCTTATGTTTAAGTCTTTTAGCTACTTTGTATTTATTTTTGTGTGTGGTGTAAGGGAGTGTTCTACCTTCATTGATTTACATGCTGCTGTCCAGCTTTCCCAGCACCACTTGCTGAAGACACCGTCTTTTCTCCATTGTATGTTCTTGCCTCCTTTGTTGGAGATTAATTGACCATAGTTCTGTGGGTTTCTTTCTGGGCTCTCTGTTCTGTCCCATTGATCCACATGTCTGTTTTTGTGCCAATACCATGCTGTTTTGATTACCGTTCAGCTGCCTATTTTAATGATGTGAAATGGTTTCGGGGAGCTTCCAGAAAGTTCCCATGTGTGCATGACATGATCTCACTGCTGAAAATTAGGAGTTGCCTCCACAGACAATTGCTTCTGCGATCTCAAAGTTGTCAGGAAAAATGATTTACTGGTTAGTACTTGTGAATAAAAGTCATTATTCTTGGCAGATGCCATGAAACATTTAATTGGCTCATTTTTGATAACCTGTGGCCATGAGCTAATTCATTTGCTTGCCGAGGAATACATCGGGCCAATAATTTATTCTGCAAAGTTGAGAGAGAAAATTTACTGCTTGGAAATCATGCTTCTATAATAGCATTACAGAGATTTTTTTTCCTAGAGCCAGGTTTATCACTGATAAACGCTGCCATAAAAATGTCCCAAATTATCTTGATCATGCTTTGCAATGAAGAAATCTGGTAACAGACATTCCTTCCCTACCCACCCCCCCACCCCCAGCAATAAGCTAGAGGGGGCTTTTTTTGATGGCAAAACATCCAGCATTCCTGCTATCTTCATCTCTGAAGATATGGATCTATTCTTTCATTTTCCCATCCATTTATTCATTAAAAAGTCATGGCTAAATGTTTAGTAAAAGTGAGTCTGCACATTAGTAAAGCTGCCATTAAGGCCACGGATATATTAGAATTACGCACTCCTAACACATAAAGTGACCATGCTAGGCAATACCAACATGCTTCTGTTCATTTTCTTATCTCATGAGATGATCTCCCAGAAACAGTTCCAAGCTCTTTAACCCCTGATACCACTACTACCTCTATGTTACAGAAAACAGAGGCACAGAAAGGTTAAGTAACTTGCCCGAGGTCACACAGCTAGTGAGAGACAGAGCTTGAACTCTGAATTTCAGAATGCTTTTTTGCCTTAACAGGAAATTTGAGAAGATAGTGCAAAGAATTCCACATGCAGTTTCTTTTTAAAACTTGCACCAAGGGGTAGCAATAGTTACTCATCAAATTTGCAAAGATTAATACATGAAAAATATCCTTGAATATATCATGCTCGGTTGTTCCTCATTAACATTCCAAATGCCAAAGTTCCTTTGAAACCACAATGTCATTTTCATAGAACAGCCTATGAAATAAGCTTCCTATATACTTCCCAAATACACAAATAGGTTTATACGGTTACTTTCCCTCTGGTCATTGTTTCCAGTAGCAAAAAAACTCTTGGAAACAATGTAAATGTCCATCAGTAGCATTATACATAAAAGTTTCAGGTGCTTCACACTCGGAGTTTCTGGAACTCTCCGTGTGACGACAATGAGAAATGCCCCAGATCGATGGTTAAATAGAGGAGAAGTTATGAAATAACAATGGTAGACAGATCTCATTGGTGTCACATCACAATTTGTATGTTTAAAAAAGAGGAAAACACAGACTACGTTCAGAAAGATATACGTATTATCTTTTTTAAGAAAGGTATTGTTAAAAGTTACTACTTCTGGAAAGTAAGATAGGGTCGGTTAGTAAATTTATAGGAAGGAAGGAAGGCAGGCAGGCAGGAAGGAAGGAGGAAGGAAGGGAGGGAGGGAGGAAGGAAGAAGGGAGGAGGGACAAAAGAAGGAGGGAGAAAACTTTCTCAATAAGATGGCTGAGCATATAACGAATACATGAATTAATAAAGCTGTAATTTGAGTGCTCTGACAAATTTGTCCCACTCTATTTTCATTAATCAAAAGAAATTTTCTTTTTTCTTTTTTTTTTTTTTTTACAAAACCAGTCTAGCAGCTGAGCACCATTTTTCTTTCCTGCACTGTAGCTTGACTTCAAAGATGCACGAGTGGTCCACCGCCAGGAAAGGATGCTAATAGCTGCGGCCGGCACTGACCATAAAGGCACATTTCAAAAGGGGTGATGGCATCAGTGTCTCAGACCGCAACCCAAGAGGTGGTGCAGACAGCAAAAAGCAGGGGAGAGGGTGCAGGGCAGTGGGAGGTGGTACACACTGAACTGTCTGTTGGGTGTTGGACCTTGGCGGATTCAGGAGTCTCACTGCACTTTTGTAAGGGGCTCCCCAGATCACGCGTGGTGGGTCCGTCTCCCCTGGCTACTGGGCTGAGAGGTACTCAGCGTGGGTGACGTGAGTCAGGAAGCTCCTGTGTGTGTCATCCTGGGAGAGAGGGTCTCTGTGGTTCAGACCAGAGGCTCTATGCAGAGGTTGGATTCTGGGTCTGTTCTGAAGAATGACTTTCAGAGAGATGGGACATCCCACCAAATTCATGCAGGGAGGCGGAAGAACTACCGTTTAAGCTTGGACCTGACTTAACAGTGAAACCTTCCAGTCTGTCTCGACACAGAGAGTATTTTCAAGGTTTGGGGAAGGGACTTTCTGAACGCAGTGAACTACGTCTCTTTGTAGCCTTTCTCCCTTCACTGGAATTGGACCGGATTCCATCCTTGTAAAACAGCTGAAGATTCCACCTGAAGAATGTTTCCAGGGATCATGAACCTGCCGGGTGCTGGCCAGCACCGTGTGTCTGGGGGCTACCCAGGGCTACCCGGCTTCTCCTGGATTTATGACCGTCGGGTGCACAGGAGAGCACATCTGAACAGGAGATTCGGGGCCTGGAGTGCACAGACACTGCGTTGCAAAGTGCATCTCAAGCTCATTACAAATGAATTCATCATATTAATACAGAATGCCTGGTGGGCCACATTTGCAGCCTAACATCCCAGAACTCCCAAGCACACCTGCTCTGTTTACTTATTTAAGCTCTTGCTGCTGGGAGCCTCTTGGCTCTGGGGAGGACATGCGTTTTGCGGACTTTCCCAGACCTCCCGACAGCTTCTGATGGTCCTCAGAGTGCCAGATACGGTCAGAGCAGGCTGGATTCTTTTCAGCCGACTTAGGGTTGCCCTCTGCTAACGAGATATTTTTCAAAAATGATCTTTATGGTTCAGGGAGCCTCGGGCAGAAACCGTCCACGCTCGGACACAATTTTATCCACACGATACTGTTTCACATGCTTGTGGTGATCACCGGACCCAGACTCTGCAAAGTGAAGGGAACAGGTTTCTTTCCGTTTTTTTTAAATGACTGGAGTCATTTAAAAATATGGAAAAAGTAAAAAATTTGGAAAAAGGAAAACTTCCGTATAAACAAAGTATATTTATTTTTGCCTGAGTCTTTTCTTTGTATATTCCCTTATTTTACAGAGATATTACGCATAAATCAATTCAGACATAAAACCTGCCATGATGGTTAATATAATGATCTATCTACCTAAATATGGAAATAAAATATGACTAACACAGGGGAAGTGCCCTGGGTGCGCCTTTGCAGTCAAACAGTCACCACCGTTGTCCGCGCGGGAACGAAACTCTCTCTTGAATTAATTTTTTAAACTGTTCCTTGCACCAACTTAACATGTTTATGATAAAGGATAATTAACTGCACCTACATACCCGACGCATGCAGCCTGGATGTCCACGTGCACATGGAATCTTTTCTTCATTCCGTAACTTTTATTTTGAAGTATAGTTAATTTACAATGTTGTGTTAATCTCTGGTGTACAGCATAGTGATTCAGTTATACACATAATATATTCTCTTTCATATTCTTTTTCATTATATTTTATTACGAGATATTGGATACAGTTCTCTGCTCTACAGTAGAACCTTGTTGTTTACCTATTTTATATACAGTAGTATGTATCTGCTCATCCCAAACTCCTAATTTATCCCTCCGGAACTTCTTATCTCCTTTGGTAACCTTAAGTTTGTTTTCTATGTCTGTGAGTCTCTTTTTTGTTTTTTAAATAAATCCATTTGTGTCTTGTTTTTTAGATTCCACATAAAAGTGATACCATATGGTATTTTTCTTTCTCTTCCTGGCTTACTTCACTTAGCATGACAATCTCCAGGTCCATGCATGTTCCTGCAAATTATTTTAGTCTTTTTTATGGCTGAGTAGTATTCCATTGTATAAATATACCACAACTTCTTTATCCAATCATCTGTCGACGGACATTTAGGCTGCTTCCATGTCTTGGCTACTGTAAATAGTGCTGCTATGAACACTGGAGTGCAGGTGTCTTTGTGAAGTAGGGTTCCTTCTGGATATATGCCCAGGAGTGGGATTGCTGGATCATGTGGTAAGTCTATTCACAGTGTTTTAAGGAACCTCCTTAAAACTGGCCTTTATAGTGGCTGCCTGAATTTACCCTCCCACCAGCAGCGTAGGAGGGTTCCCTTTTCTCCATGCCCTCTCCAGCATTTATCAACTGTGGACTGTCAAGGTCATGCTGTGTGGACTGACTGTGCCCTGGGTGTTCCAGAAAGCTTCAGTCCGCAGTGTGTCTGTGAGGTTCATCCATGTGGAGCATTCAGCTCTTGCCCATCCCCTGTCCACTGCTGAGT
Source organism: Camelus ferus (assembly GCF_009834535.1). Lineage (NCBI taxonomy): Eukaryota > Metazoa > Chordata > Mammalia > Artiodactyla > Camelidae > Camelus > Camelus ferus. The sequence continues at coordinate 9,120,717 of NC_045732.1, forward strand.
TATACTTCATGCACGACTCAGTCACACTTTATTCACACACTTGAGGTTGGATGTTTAATTTAATTGGCCACAAACATTCTCCTACACGCATCCCCGTGCAAACAGGTGAAAAGCAGGCTGCCCAGTCGGGGCTTCACTGGGCATCCTCAACTGCTCCCCAACAGCAACTGAAACTCCTCCTCTCTCGCTTGCTTTCTTGGAGTGACTGAAATTTCTTGTCTTCCAGTGTTTCCCTTAATTGACTGGAGGGAGTCAGTCAATTCTCGGTTTCTCCTCTTTTTGCCTTTGTTCTCTGTTCTGTCTTGGTGTGTTGCAGTTCGAATGCACCCATCAGAGGTAAATCTGTCTGCACTGATCTGTGTGTGTATGTGGGGGGTGGGGTTGTTCCTCTGCCCTTTTCTAAATTCTATAAAATTCTCGGGCTATTGACTCTCCCCCACCCCCTACTGATTTTGGTTTCTCCATCTGCACCTCCAACGAGCCTTGTAGAAGGCATTACTTTATCCTCTCTCGCCCTTCATCTATCTTTCCTATTTGACACTCTTTTCCTCTGGATGCTACATTCTGGGGAAGCTTTCAGAGGCATCGCCCAATGCTCAGGGACATCTAATTCATAGACCTTTGTTTCCCACTGATTACTGTCCACTCCATGAAGGTACTTTTCAGCCCATAATAATATATTTCATTCATACAGATGTATTTATCCCTTCACTCCCAAAAACACATTCCAAAACTTACTGAGCTTCTATGAAATGTGAGATATTCCAGATGGGGAATGGGATGGAATTATTACAACACAAGGGAAAACAACACAATGGGGAGTGCAATGGAGTAAGAAAAAAATTTTTAAAAAGACTTTAGCCCCAGTGCATTTTACATCCTAGTTGGGGGTGAAATACAGTAAACAAATAAATGTGAAAAATAAATACATGGTGTAGTTGGGGGAATAATTATCACCCCTTCGAGAACTCAAGTCCAAATTCCTGGAACCTGTAAACGCTATATGGAAACAGGGCCCTAAATATATCCCAGGTACCCTTATAAGACAAAGGCAGATGGAGCTTTCCACACACAGGGAGCAAGGTAACAGAAAGGAGGAGGAGGGAGACGTTTGAAGACGCTGATGTTGAAGATGGAAGGGAGGTGGCCACCAGCTCAGGGACACCTGGAGCCCCCAGAAGCTGGAAGAGGCAGAAAGGACCCTCCCTTGGAGCCGCTGGAGGATGCAAAGCCCTGCCAAGCCCTTGATTTCTGACTTCTAGCCTTCTGAAGCACGAGGAAATAAATTTCTGTTGGTTTGAAGCTTCCCTGCCAAAGTTCATGGTGACTTGTTACAGTGGTCACAGGAAACCAGAAACACAGGTGGCAAGAAATGGTATGAAGAAAATTCAAGTAGAGGGGAGACGAGGAGGGCTGGGAGGTGGCGATTTTATGTACGATAGTGAGGGAAGCCCCCCTGAGAGGGTCACGTCTGAGCAAAGACCTCAGGGAGGAGGGGGCGAGCCATGCAAACAGCAGGGGAGAGCTTCATGGGAGGGCCCTGGGGGACAAGCGTGCCTGGAATGCTCCGTAAGCCTCTATAGGTCCAGAGGGGCTGTGGATGAGTGAGCACGTGAGGTAGAGAGGGAGGAGGGGGCACAGAGCTGTGGGGGCCTCAGATTTTACTCTGGGAGAAGCGTCCATGGTGGGGGGTGACACAATTTATCCTCTGCTTTAAGAGGGCGACTCTGCCAGCTAGATTTAGAAGGCTCTGGGGGGCGCTAGTCTTGGATCATTAATAATAGTAATATAAATGATAGATAAATAATGAAGTAATATAATTAATGATAAATATAGTCATTAATAACAATCACAGATGAACTTCTTTACAAAACAGAAACAGACTCGCAGGCACAGAAAACAAACGTATGTTTACCAAAGGGGGAAAAGGGTGACGAGGGATAAATTAGGAGCTTGGGATTAGCAGATACACACTGCTGTATAGAAAATACGCAAACAACAAGGTCCTTCTGTACAGGCACATGGAACTGTGTTCAATAGCTTATAATAACCTATAATAAAAAATAGAAAACTGCCCCAAACAAAAAAGGTAATTAATAATAATCATTATTATTATTATCCTGGAAGATAATGGTGAAAGTTTCTCAAAGGGTAGCACTGGGTGCCATGAGAAGAGGTCACATTCTGGATATATTTTCAAAGTTGAATAGATGGGACATGAGGTGGGAGAGGCGGGGAAGACTGCATCATGACAGCCTGGAGCACCTTGGGAAACTCTTAAAAACGGACTGGCTGATGCATTCTGACCCGACAGCCCACGTCCTGTGCTGCAGCCCGTGGACAAAGCAGGGCATAGACATTACAGTGATACCCGGCCCCACACTGACAAGGATTCTGCAGCTTTTACAACCATCACGGAGGACTGTCAGCCGCCCAAGGGGACTGGCTGCTGCCCTGAGAACATCTGGGAAGGTTCTGTTGAACGCGGGTCATAACCGTCCTTTTCTAGATCAGTCGCTCTCAACCTCGTCTTGGGTATTAGCATCTCCTGGGAAGGTTTTAAAAGTCCTTGCCGAGCTGAACCCCATCCAACTACAGCTCCAGACCTCCAAGGGCGGGACCCGGGTGAATGTATTTTTGAGAGTTCCCTATAGAGCTTTTTCGAAACGTTTCCAGTCACTGTCCTTCATTTCCTGTCAGTCTTCCTCCCCTAAAGCAGTGGTACCCTACTGGGGGTGGGGGTGGGGGTGATTCCACTCTCCAGGGACATCTGGCCATGCCAGGGGACATTCATTCAGGGTTGCAGCAACCCTGTGAACCTGTCTCTGGTGGGTGGAGCCCAGGTAGCATCCACACTGTACCCTGCAACGCACAGGATGGTCCCATCTCCACAACACAGAACTATCCAACTCCAAATGTCAATAGTGGCCCAAGCCCCTCGAATTTTATTATTGCATTAATGAGCCCATGAGTAACTGCCAGATTTTTAAACATCTTTTTTTTTTTTCACCTCTTTTGATTGTAACTGAGAAATCGAAGGTCATGGGAGAGCACGGCGGAAGGAGGGAAGGGAGGGTAAAAAGCGGAAACACCTGGGTTGAGTCACCATCTCCCGCAAACCTAAGTGCCTCTAGGAGGAATCAGGAGGACCATTAGCCGATGCTGAGAGCTGGGAGAACAACTCTTTCCGTGCTCTCTTCCTGCCTGAGTTGTGTTTGTGAGAGCTGAGTTAATTATCTGCCGGAGTCCTATCCGCACACCAGGTGTTGAGGTCGGGCACCGAGCTCTCTGTTCCTGCAAGGGTTTGAACACGGTGCATCAGCACCCAAGGGCCTGCTCTTCCTGGAAACTGTGCGTGTGGACTGAGAGAGCATCTCCACCTTCAGAGACTGCACGGTCTCCTTCAGGAAGCCCCAAGTGACTGGGTGGGGACCCAGCGTGGGTTTGCGTTTCTGATGGACATCCACACTCTGCTTTTCTGTTTGTGGAGAGTCAACTCTGTGGCCCAGATGGGTTGTCAACTGGGGGTGGACTGTGCCCCTCCAGGGACATTTGAGGTCATCGCAAACTGGGGATCGGAGGGGGGGGTGCTACTGACATTAACTGGGGAGAGGCCGTGGATGTTGCTCAGTGCCCCACAACGCACAGGAGGATGGAGGACAACCCAGCCCAGCGTCCACGGTGCTGAGGCTGAGAAGCCCGGGAAAGAGAACAGGAGGGTGAAGAGAAAGATGGACAGACCCGCTACTGTGCCGTTTAGTTACATATCGAGATCCTTTCCTTTCTTCCCTAAATACTTGCTCCCTCATCTGCTGTCCTAAAACGTACGCTCTTCAAGGGAGCTTTACAATAAAACGTCAAGTCTGTCTGCGTATTCCAAGAGGCACAGAACTTGGACTGGCAGTGAACACCTAGCCACCCTCTGATGTTACTGTAGTTGGAAGCACCTGGTGGCACACGGCAACCAGTAAATGTTCACCTTGTTTCTTTTTTTTTTTTTTTTTTATCTGTGGCTTACTTTTTATTATTATTTTTTCAATATATTTCTTATTGAAGTATAGTCAGTTTATGATGTTTGTCAACTTCTGGTGTGCAGCACAGTGCTTCACCCACATAGGAACATACATACATTTGTTCTCAAATTCTTCTTCGCCATAAGTTACTACAAGGTATTGAATATGGTTCCCTGTTCTTCATGATATAAACTTTTTATTTATCTATTTTATATATATATGTATTAGTCAATCAGACCAAGAGTTGGTTTTCTGAAAGAGTAAACAAAATGGACAAACCTCTGCCCAGGCTCCCCAAGAAGAAAAAGAGAGAGCAGACAAATAAACAGAGTAAGAAATGAAAATGGAGAGATACAACCGACATCACAGAAATACAACAAAAAAACCGTAAGAGAATACTGTGAACAACTATATGGTAATAAACTGGACAACTCAGAAGAAATGGACAAGTTTCTAGAAACTAGTCCATCAGGACTGAATCAAGAATAAGCAGATCACTTGATCAGTCAGTAGAAGTGAAACAGAATTAGCAATAAAAAAAAACCTCCCTGAAAACAATGGTCCAGGACCCGACGGCATCAATGGGGAATTCTACCAAACATGAGTTCTTCTACAAAGAAGAACTCATACCAGTCCTCCTCAAACTCTTCCAGAAGATTGAAAAGAAGGGAGTACTCCCAAACTCATTCCACGAAGCCACCATCACCCGACACCAAAGCCAGACAAAGACACCACCAAAAAAAGAGAATTACAGGCCAATATCACTGATAAACACTTGCTTCTTAACTAGCCTAGTAAGACTCCGTGAACGGCTACAGGGAAAACGGGCTTGATTTATGCCAGAATTTCTACGCCGCGTTTCACCACTGAAAACTGTGGCAGGGTAATTCCCGGTGCTTTTAATTCCGCTGTTGTTGTGGTCAGCTCATCCAGGTTGGCCAGTCCTGTCCCAGATGTAGGACCGAAAGTGCCCTGCCCTGGGAATCTCCCAACCCCGAGGTCATCCTACCTTCCTTGGAACTGGTTTTTCAAGTGATGATTATTTTGGGGGTGGGGTAGGGGAGAATGCTTCATTTGCATATCTCCCCCAAGCGTGATTTGATAATTGGCATCGTCCCCTCCAGAAATTATTAAATACATCTTGTCATGGGATAGACACTCATCACATACACGGTTGGGCTTTTCCCTAAGGAAAGGATCCTACCCTTAACAATTACGTATACTTGTTCTAGAGAATTGTTTTAAAAACATTCCAGCATTCTCATCTTGAGATTAAATTTTACTTGTATCCAGTCTCATAAAGCTCAAAGACCACCAGAGAGTCCCCAAGGCTAAGGCTATTAACCACTTAAAGAATCTCTTTCCCATCCATGTTAGTATGGTAATTCGGTTTTTTTGTCTTCAAACGTAAGGTCATGCACCACATTTAAGGAACAGCCCCTGTTAATAACAGGAACCCCCCCCCCATAAAACCCCGGAGAAGCCTTCCAGTGTCCACACTGGGTCCCAGTGAGTCCAGTCCATCCAGTGACATGTCATCCTGCAGGACCACAAGGGTGACACTGACCCAGCCAGAGTGTCCATCATCACACGTTAAAAACATCGTGTCAAAGCATTCTAACACAACACAGTGACACACCTGACAGAGGAGATGCCATTTTAGTTAAAAAAAAACTCGGCAGTGCTCCTTTTCAAAAACCCAAATCATTTGTACCTCTGAGCGTCCGTGTGCCTCAAAGACTGTGAAAAACAGATAAATTCCAACACACCTTTTGAGAGAGCTGTGTGACATCACATGTTATATTTCACGCCCAAAAGGTACTCCTACGTGCATATGTACAGAAGTGGTCACGCATGTAAATCAGTGTGTGTTATGAATTCAGTAAGAATTCAAGATATGTGTGTATATACAAATATATACAAACATATTATGTGGTCTATATACACAGATACACAGAAACAGACGAGACACATATAGATGTATATGGAGAGACAAACACATATCTGTTAGCAGAGAACCATGATACATACATGATATATACATGACACACTCATGTATCATAGATACAAATTTATACACAAATAGGTACATTATATACAAACGTAGATGGATAAATGTATTCATACATACATTGTGCAGTTTTTAAATACAAGTAAATTCCTGATACTAACTTCTTTCCATGACATTTTTTTGTCCTCCTCAAAATAGAATCCTGTATGCTAATAGAAATATTTCTCTTTATTTTAAAGGTTGATGTTTGGGGAGATCATTTATTTAAGGAAAAAAAAAGCAAACTGGCAAGATGAAGCAAGAGCCTTAAACATGTGGGACGCTCCAGGGGTCACTGTGTTTCTGGGATTTTATTCTCACGAAGAGCACCAGCCACGTGCAAGATGGTTTACACACCAAGACGTTCACCACTGAGCCACAGAGAGGAGCGCAAAACTGGACGCACTCAAATGTTCACAAATAGAAAAAGGGTCACGTGTACAGGGGCACGCATGCTGGATGCAGCCTTCTGCATCTCTTTAAAACAGTGCATCCTAACGTGGGAGAAGATCTCCTTCACGTCTGACAGCCGTGGCGTCTGCATTTTAGATCGTGCTGAGAAACGCGCAGGGTGGCTGGGATACTGAAGGCGGCTCCAGCAGCACTCCGCACTCGGCAAAGCGGTGAGCTGGATGAAGCAGTAAGTAACACGCCACTCTGCTCCGGTGCAGGCAGCTGAACGCTGGCTGTTCTCCCTGGCGCTGTCCCTTCGCTCCCCCTGGCTGCGGACCGTAGAGATTTCGATGGGTGAACAAAGCATTTCTTCGCATCCGGGGTCTCGTGTGTGCTGGCTTCACACAGGGAACCACGAGTCCATCTCACGGAGGCCCCGCTCCAGCGCCCTCCGCTCGGGGTGAACTCTTTGGGGAACCTCCTCGCTGTGGCCGCCCCTCTCCGTGGGAGTGAGTGAAGGTGCAAAGAGAAGGTTCTACGTAGACCGGGAAGGTCGCACCAGGAAACTCATTCGTAGGCAGGTTTCAAGACAAGTAGTGCCCCTCAGTGGAGCTCATTCAGGGGGTCCTCTTCCTGACAAGGGCCAGCGGGTGTTTTCTAGATACATGGACAAGTTTCCTGAGTGTCACATGTTGTTCTTTAATGGGTCCCTACCACTGGAATTGAATCATGACATTGTGGACTTAATCACCGAGGGGAAAAAAAATCAACAACCAGTCACTGTAATAGTTCTGTTTTCACGGGGCCATTTTCCCATGCTCTGTGTGTGCACACACACACACACGTGTGTGTGTGTGTGTGTGTGTGTTGTATTTGACTCTGTCAGCAGTGTACATACGCTTCTACACTATCCATGGCTTAGAAACATGATTCTTCTGGCTTAAGACTTTCTGCACCTTAGGAGGTTCTGATTTTTGGTGACACAACATCATTCAACGTTAAGAAGCTCAAGTCTCTAAGTTCACCAAAGAGAGACCAGAAAGAGCTACGGGGTTTTTGGCGGTTACGTCGCATGCATGTTGCGGATTCCATTCCTTACCAGCCTGCAACGCATACCTGCAGACGTGCTGTAGACGTGAGCGACGTGCCCTGTTCTGAAGGTGGAGCAATCCACCTCGTAAGGGAAGATGTCAGTGAAGCTGGTTTGTCACTGATGACTACGGGGAGCAGACCTCAACACAAGTCACCTCCTTGTACCCAATCTTGGACCGCCTCCTGCCGCTCAGTGCCCTCTGGCCAAAGGCCACCAGGAACAGACCAGTAGTTGAACAAGTTGGATGTATTTCTCGTTGCAAGGAGGGGAAAAAAAATGCACACCATGGGGAATCTCAATGAGAAAGGATTTATTATTGGGTTTGCACTTTGGCTGGGTGATTTGGGGCGAGACCAAGGCGTAACCAGTCATCAGGGCTTCCTTCTCAGTTGAGTGTCCTCGGACAGCAGGGAGAGTTTGAAGACTGAATGTCCCAATGCAGCAAAGGCACACGTGGCAGTCACTCCTGCACCCTAGGAGTGGGCCAGACTTCCTCACCGGGACCGGGCTCCTGTATTGTCCGTGTGCAGACACGATCGCAGAGGAGTTCTCCGTTGCTTTGTCCAGCTGTGTGTGTCGGGCCAGCTCCTGGCTGTCTGTCCGGCGCTGCTCTGGTCTTCCGTGAGTCTCTGTATCTGGCCGACGCAGTCAGCTCATGCCGTAATGGGGCTGCTTTTTGCTGAACTGAACTTAAATTTTTTTTTTTTAACAGGGAAAAGCCACCTGGGACAGCTTTCCTTAGAAGGGAGCAGGTAGAACGGGGGTACGTTGAAGCTTCATGAGAAGTCCGGGATACCAGCTCTGGCGGACGCGGCTGGTCCCTGGGCGTCATCAGAACGGCTCCTAGGTTTTTGTTGGCGTGCATTGAGATACGGCCACTCTTTCGCAACGATTGTTTCTCTTTGTTTCTGGGTCCTTTTGACTGTAATGTCCCCTACATTAGGGACGTGAGGACTTCCTATCTACACTGTGTGTTTTTACAGTTTCCTACTCAGACCTCTCCATCCCCATCTGCCTTCACTGGCCTTCTGTGCGAGACCACACTAAACCTTTTACTCACCCATCCTCTTTAGGGCTGTTATTTTGGACATCGGGGTCAGTGTCTAAGATGGTCATTTCCTCCTCAAACCAGGTCAGAGAAGTGGGGTTGCTAGGCTGGGCTAGGTGGGGGACAGGTATGGAAAGAGAGAATCAATCTTCCTTCCTTCCTTCCTTCTTCCTTCCTTCCTTCCTTCCTTCCTTCCTTCCTTCCTTCCTTCCTTCCTTCCTTCCTTCTTCCTTCCTTCCTTCCTTCCTTCCTTCCTTCCTTCCTTATTTCCTTCCTTCTTTCCTTCCTTCCTTCCTTCCTTCATTTCCTTCCTTCTTTACTTCCTTTCTTCTTTCCTTCCTCTCCTTTCTTTCTTTCTTCCTTCCATCTTTCTTACTTCCTTCCTTCTTTCCTTCCTTCCTAATTTTCTTCCTTCTTTCCTTGCTTCCTTTCTTCCTTCCTCCCTTTCTTCCTTCCTTCATTTCCTTCCTTATTTCCTTCCTTCCTTCCTTCCTTCCTTTCCTTCCTTCCTTCCTTCCTTCCTTCGTTGCTGTTGAGTTACAGTCAGTTTACAACATTCTGTCAATTTCTGGTGCACAGCACGATTTTTCAGTCATACATGAACATACGTATATTCATTTTCACATTCTTTTCCCCCATGAGCTACTACAAGATCTTGTATATATTTCCCTGTGCTGTACAGTATAAACATGTTTATCTATTCTATATATACCTGTCAGTATGTACCAATGTCAAACTCCCAGTCTTTCCCTTCCTACCCGCCTCCTCCCTGGAAAGAGAGAATCTTAACTCATCGTTCACTCGGTGTCGTCGCCCTGCTTAGGTCCATACAATTATTCACAGCTTGTCATGAAAAGATTTCTGCAGGCAGGTCATGCCGACCGTATTCAAATTATTTCCACCATTAGCGTACGTTATGAATGGGTGAACTTACGTGTCTTAGGTTGGGTTCTACAGAAGTATGTTCTGAGACAACACATGGTAAGCTTTGAGTGCAAAACAGTTTGCTGTGCTCAAGAGGGTCAGAGGTGGGAGAGACAGAGCAGCGAAGGAAGTTGAGGAGAGATGTGATCCCGGAGAGACGACCCCTGCGGGCCACAAAAGCCTGGTACTACTGGGGACTCTGAGAGACATACTTCAGAATCACCCCATGTGACGGAGGAGGAAGCTGGGTATGTATTTACCTCCTGCCTGTAGGTCATTGTCTGAGAGATGCTTGTAAGGTCAACAACTCTTAGCACTTCGGGCGTAGCCTGTACTGGGTCCAGGAGTGCTGCCACGGCAAAGAAAGCCACCCCAAGCAGGGAGTCGCAAGCATTAGCACTCAGCAACCTCTGGCATGCAGAGAGGTGGGTGCAAGGGACAAAGAGGGTATTTTAGGCTTTTGGGGCCACGTGGTCATTATCATTACAACATGACTCTGCCGCTGTAGCATGAACGTAGACATAATAAATGTTGTATAAATGCAGGCCTGGCTGTATCCCAAGAAAACGTTACTGATGGCCACTGAAATCTGAATTCTGTGTAACTTTCACGTGTCATAAAATATCAGTCTTCTCTGGACTTTTTTCAGCCACTTAAAAATAGAAGCATTCTTAGCTCAACGGCCCACCGTCTGACGTCTGCTTTCTAGATGCACCAAACGACATTAGGCGGCTCCCTCGGGACCCCGTGCTTGGCACGGCTGGTGCGCCTGCCAGGCTCAACCTTTCCCCCCGCGCTCACCATGACGGTTCCTTACTCATCCTTTGAGAATCAGCTCAGCTACTCGGGGCATTGGATCTTAACGGCACTCATGTCTCAAAAGAGCAGGGATTACAGTGCCGTCCTTTAAACTCTACCATAACGGGAGTGTACTGACCCCAGACAACAAATCCGATGCTAAGCCAGACCACTGGAAAGTGGAGTGTGAGGGGTACCCCCAGGCCCCTTAACTGAGCCGACTCTGACGCCTCAGAGCATTTCCACAGGCGGGGCAAGGCACCCACTCATCGCAAAACCCCTGGCACAGCGGCTTCAGACGCTACACGGCCAACACGGTGGATTACCTCCTGTGAGACTTCCCAGCGTCCACACTTTCTTCCAACCCACATCCCAAAGGCATTATCTCAAGTCATCGCCAAATGCGGCCCAACCTCAGCCCTCTCCAATCGGAATCCGCTGCTACGCCTGGGAACAGGAAGAGCTCTCTGTTCATGACTCTCATAGAGAATTTGCCTGATTCTGCCTTGAGCCACACACTCACTTCTCAGACTCCTCCTTCGGGGATGGTAAGTGCCTTGAGACCGACCGGGACTGGTTCATTTGTCATTGCCGAGCACAGCACCCTAGTCAGCACGTGCTTGTTTCGTAACATGCGGAGGAAGAAGTGAATGAATGATGCCCAAAGTTGGGTGTCGGGTTTCCCGCTGGGTTCGGCGCGTAGGCAGGGCCGTGCTTGAGTCTGTCTGTCTGATCCATGGGTTGGACAAGTGCACTGACGTATTTTTTTTCAACCTTATTCTCAAGAAGGCAGGCACTCTGTTCTAAGTCAGCTTGACCTTTTCAGGTGCATACATATGCATGAGGCCCTTGTCAATATTTAAATACGCTTCACATACAAATAGACGTCACGCACTTGTGGCCCAGTTAACTACGTGCGCACCATTTTGGAGGATTTTTCCAATCAGCGGTGAGCGTACTGATCATTGGCTAATGATAATGAGACAACCATAATCGTTTTTAAAAAAAATGCAGGAAATAATACGCGCTTCAGAAAGGTATATTTAAGTATCAACTTAATCTTTGAGGTACTTCGGAAAGTGCCCTGATGGGAGTAATTTTACAGGATCATAATACTCGGTAAAAATCCTAACTATTCTCTGACTCATTATTAAAATTCAAGATCACAAAGCACCATATAGCAAATGATGTATTGTACATAATGACTTTCTTACTCAATTTTCCTAATCTCTATTTTTCATCCCCTGGGTTTTTTTTTTTTTTCTCTCTCTCTCTCTCCCTCTCCGTAATCGTCCAGAGCTTTAAATAAAAGAAGAGTAGTGATTGAATCTTCATGCGTCTTTATTTTTAGACTCACGTCTTGAAGTCTGCGGAACGAGCGGCAGAGAATGCAAGAGAAAAATGTGGGAGAAGATGGAATATGAAAATCACCCTGAGTTATTCTGTGTCCTTCGGTTCCCCAGACGGGAAAAGGAAGCGGAAACCCTGGAGGGGGAAGATAACTCTCTCCTCTGTTTTGTGAGCGGCGGCCTCTAGATATTAGTATGTGTCCTCTGCATGTAACCGTTTGCCAACATACATGACTTTGGCCATGTTTACTGCACGCCCAGCTCAGGGGTCAGGATCCAGCAGACACTCGCATGTGCGCATGTGTGTGTGTGTGTGTTTGTGTGTGAGATGAATATAGGGGTCCCCCTCACCATCGCCTCGCCACATTTAGTTTCACTCATCTCGAAGCACAGAACGTTCAAGCCTTGGATCTGAATCATTCCTGGGTTTCATGTGAGCTTGTTTTATGTTCCAGCATAAAGGTTTGATATGGTGCCTCCTTACATGACTGTGGTAGTACGACTGCTGACCAGAGAATTCCTCAGACCAGAACGTTCATATCCCACGTGCCCAGCTCCTCCAGGACAGTGCAGGCCCAGGTGCTGCTCAACACCGCCGAATAGACTCCCTGTTGAGCAAATGCAACAATTCTAGATGAGCAAGTCGTGTCGAGCAAGTCGGGTTTCGCTCACCGCTGTTAACTCCTCTCAAAAAAAGAGACAGAGATTTTTAAAAAGAAAAACAAGTTTCAATGACGTGATGATAGACGGAGTGAGACCAAGTACAAATGTGATCAGAGAGGTGTTCAGAAGGTCACTGATGACTGACCTTGAAGACCATCTGGGACTGAAAAGAAGTGAATCCTGAAAGCAGACGCAAGCAGGAGGTGAAAAAGTGGTGACCGTGAGCGCAGGCAATTTTGCGTACATGCTAAAATTGGAATAACACTGACTGATGACTTTTGGCAAACGTGTTGAGAAGCGCGGAGAACTCATTCATTTACAGATGCTCCGTTCTTACCAAGCTTGGCGATCAGGGATAGAGGATGAATGATGGGGACCATCCTGCGAAGCGACAGGAGTTTACAGAGCACATGGGAGAATCATATCTCTGGTCCTACGTTCTCCCGAGACCAGGGAGAAGAAAGGACGCAGGGGTGCCCTGTTTTGCAGGAGATGTGAAAAACCAAGGACGGCTTATTCCTGGACGAGGAGTATTTTTTCTCTTTGCATTAGAACAGAAGACTGACCTGGGATTGAGGACTGGTGGAATGTTGCTGATTTGATGGAAAAAAAAAAATCAGGGCACAAGGGATAATGGCGTGGTGGTTGGATGATGCTGGTCTAAACAGCGGAGAAGAGTCTCTGAACACCGCAGGGTGGCTGGAAAGAGGACTGGCGGGTAGGACTCTCCAGACAGAGAGACCTTAGTGACTCGTTCAGGGTGGACAGTTAATAAGTGGTTGACGATGGAGGTTCCTGAAACAGCAAAGGAACCCTGATCACTTCCTCGTGAGCGCTGACTGTTAGGTTCACGTTCAATGTTTTGCTGCCACGATGGCTTTGGTTATGAGTGTGGGGGTGTGTGTGATCCTTTTCATGAGGTACTTCTGCCACCACGCATCTCACCTGTGTAACAAGCCACTGAAAAATCAGTGTCCTGCATCCGGAAAGGAAACGGACGTGTCGAGTTCGAGCATCCTCTCTTACGTGGGTACCCTCTCACGACCCCGTGGAAACTGCCCTTAAAACCTGGCCGTGGACCACAGAGAGGTCGAGCATGACTTTTTTTTTCCTTCCCTTTCCTTCCAGCAATGGTTTTTGTCCCGAGGCACGAGATGCGATTCTGAAACGGACCTGACTAACAGCACGGGCAGATGGCAGAAGCGTAAGGTTCCGGGGTGAAATAACTGGGGATGGAAAGCCGGCGTGCTTGGCGCAGCGAGACGGCGTGAACATGATGGGTGGTGATCTTCTTGCAGGTCTGCAGCCTCCTTCCATCGAGGGGCTTGACAGGGTCGAGGCTACGCGCGGGATGATGGCAAGTGTCCTGTGGGATCGCAGGGGCATTTGTGTGCAAAACGCCTGGTGTGTGTGTTTCCCAAATGGACCCCCCCCCCCCCGCGTCAAAGGGGAGGGAGCTCTGTAAAGAGGGCTGTCATCATCCTGGAAGCGTCTGAGCAATGGCGTCCCACGGGGGCACCTCGGGGCACAGAGGCACTGTGTGCATACGTGCATGTGTGCGCTGCTCCCGATCGAGGTCAGCGCACGTCTGAGGTCCCTCTTTGCCGCTTCTCCGGCAGGCTGCCGCACACGCGGGCGGTGTTTTTCACACGTGAGGCGCCTGATGAGCGTTGCTGACTGGCTGACTTTGGGCGGCTGGATTTCTCTGTTGGAATCCTTGACTGCTGGTTCCCTCGCTGGAAACGGCAGGGGTTTCGTGTTGCCCTCCAAGAAACAATTACATTAAGGATGCCGAGCAAATCATGGGAGGTTTCCATCCCCAGGATAAGGTGTCCCAGGCAAGCTTGTTTAAATCAGCCGTGGTCCGGTAATTAACCCAGCAACCACTTCCAACCCAGAGACCTGAAGGGGGTGCAGAGAGGACGTCTGAACAGTCAGCAAGTACCCTGGGATTTTCTAGGTTGGTGACACAATTTGCAACGGTGCCGTGACAGTGTGAGGACCTCGAGAAAGCACGTCACGTCCTTCACACGCGGAAAGGCAACGAAGGAATGCGAAGCCATGTCTGGCTTTTCCCATCATCTTGATACGTAACTCACTTGGCAAATCCCTTTGCAGACTTTCCAATGAAGAAATCACAGTCGCCAGCGATGGAGGAAAATTTTGGTCCCTCGCCATGTTTTCATAATTAACTCCCCCTGCTCTCCGTTCTATGAATTTATTGAGTAAACAGCCCGCTCATCGATACTTAGGCAGTGAAAACATTGAACGTTTCCTTAAAAAAATAAGGAAAACAAATAAAATAGCATGTAGGCAAAATCTTTATTGGGTAAGGAGACTCTCTTTGAGGGTCTATCATTTTTTCAAGATATAAAGGCAAACGTTCATCTCACTTTAAGAGATGTCAGAAACATAAAACTCATTTATCAGCCGTGCTCAGGTGAGTATTTCTTCTTGCTTCTTACTTCAGAAAGCCCCATGTTTGCATGAGGGATGTTTTAAGGGTGTAAGCCCATACGTTACGCAAGGTATTTTTCACAGCGGGAGGAATTTAGCTGAGCACTTAAGCAGAAGTGTGATGGGTCTTCCTGCAGCCTCGTGAGAGGCTCAGAAGCTGAGAATCACGGCCGAGCATGACCTGCGTACCTTACGCCCTCTCTCAAGGTCACATCCTGTGTGGCTGGCACGTTCCTTGTCTCCTGTCCGTCCTCGCCTTTCACAACCTCCCCTTCCTCACAAGCTGGCAGGTGGTTTTTTCTTTATCCCCCTGCTCCAACGGTTTCCCCAAAGGAATCGCTCATCCATAGATCAGAGGGGAAGACTTAAAGGGAGAACCACTGTAGGTCATGGATTAAGGACGAGGGACAGCGGCAGAGCTCTGAGCAAGGTCATTCAAAGACACCCTACGTTCTCTGTAAGTAGGGGAGACATTCTACTGAGAGGGAGGCAGAGAGAACACGGGGGGGCTGAGTCCCCTGAGCAAGGTGACGGGGATTTGGAATTATTTCTTGGTGGGACACCCAGGTCACCGATCTGCAAGGGCTGCCGATGGCACTCGGGTCCACATCAGACAGAGCTGGAGAAGCAAGATGCTGGTTTTAGCCAGGGTTCAAGAAATGACGGGGCAGAGGAATCAGAGGAACGTGGATTACAGGAACTGATAACGAAGGAGAAGAATTACTGATATGAGGAGATTGACATCAGAACCCAACGGAAGGGAAGGAGCTTTTCGGGGGAAGAGGGAGGTTGGGATGAGCAGCAAGGCTAACCCGGACCAGTCAGACAGCAGACGCACAGATGAGGCCAAGATTCATCGGCAACAGAGGGTAGCTCTTTTTCTTGGGGAGAAAACTCAAGGAGACACGGTGAGTGTGACACGGGTCTCTGGGTGACAACTCTTCCGTTTTGACTGGCAAATTATGAAGTCTGAACAAGGTTTATACAGGAAACGGCAGGACCTCAAAATCAGACACCGACGTTTGCACGAACGACACTGGAGACTGGCCTCACTGGATGGGAAAACCTATGTCGACTTATCCCAAAATTGTATTTTTCAATTTCAGTGAGCAGTGCGTTATGCGATGACGACAGGCAGGACCTGTTCTGAACCAGCGAGGCTGCACGACCATCGTGTTTGAGCTCCGTGCGCTGGCGTTCGGCTCGGGCGCTCTCCAATGACGTCCAACGCGCCCACCGTCGAGTGGGCTCCCTGAGAAGAGATGCTGTCAGTTCCCGAGACGGATCCCTTTTTGATGTTCCAGGAGAGTCTCTCTGTGGATAATCAAGAGCTATTTTCTCTCCTGCTGAGAGGGCTTTGCTGAGAGGCACATTTCCACATGAACCGGTTTGGTAAATAATTGTGTCAATTTAAAGACGGCCAAGGCCACACGCACTAACCTCTCAGAGAAATATCTATCTTTTTTTAAAAAAAAAAAATCACAGTGTCAAGCTACCTCGGGTTAACAGTACTGAGTCGAGAGACAACCCTGGAAACAAGCTCATCGGTTGCGTGGGCAGCAGCCAACGCTGAGATTCAGCAAAGCACCCCTCACACGGCCAAGGTGAAATGAAATCGCCTGTCTTGCGACCATGAGACAAAGACCTGCCCTGGATTTCCTACCACGTTTCCAATCCATACTCGTAGGGCAGAGGGAGTCCCGCACACACAATTCCAGAGTGGCGTTCGTCCACCTGGGGCACAGCGGAGCCCTCAGGACCCAGCGGGCTCTGCGTCAGACCAAGGATGGGTGGGATGGAGGCCAGGTGGTCCCAGTGGCTGCACGCAACCTTAAGGGGAAGGATGCGTCATCGAGGGGGGCGTGGGACACAACACAAGGGCATGACGGGACGCTGCTTCCAGCCATGGGATGGAGACGTGGACAGCAGTAAAGACAGACCTATGGATGGCTCAGCCTGAAGGCTCGTCATCCCAGGATAAGGGCTGGTCTTCAAGGAGGCCTCCAGAGCCACTCCAAGCAGACAGCCCTGTCCTGAAGGAGCTGTTCCCAGCGGCTCTTCAGAGAAGCGAGGACATGGGACATGAGTCTGGCTGTCACCTGTGAGCCTCCCTAAGCCAGTTAGCAGCTCTGACACACGTCTTCCCAGACCCTGGAGGGAAACTTCACAGACAGACACAGCTTATCCGTGGATGAGACCCAAAGATTCGCTCGTTCCCTCCCGAGCATCCGGTCGATTCCACATTTGGGGGGTTCCCATGTCATCAGTCTCATGACATCTTTCAGTGGCTTTACGTACGCGACTGGGAGTTCATGTCGCTGCAGCATTTTCGTTTATTCTAAAATTTATTTATGTAACTTTGTTTTTCCCCCCAGCCCAAACTCCTTTGTTCTCACCACGATGCCATGAATTCACAGGGGATAGATTCTAACAGATCAGGCTTGTTACAGCTGGGTCTCAGGAGGAGTTCTCATCTGCAGAGAGCATTTGGGGCCGGATAATTCTTTCTCTTCTGTGGGGAGCGGTCCTGTGCATTATAAGACATTTAGCAGCGTTTCCCCACCAGTAACAGACGCCAGTACCTCCACGGCCCTCTCCCCAGGTGTGATGACCAAAACTGAGTCCAGACTTGTGCCCTGAGGCTCTGCCCCGAGTTGAGACCCAGTGGTTTTGAGTATACTGACACTTAAATGCATAGGTAGCTTTGTCCCTTGCTGTTACCTCTTCTCTGTGATCAATTCCGTTCACACGCTTCAAGACACTCCCCTGCGCTCTGTGAGAGCGTAATCCGCAACGTGCGCCCACGGCTGCTGCTGGCGTAAACGCCGTCCTTCACCGGTGTGGGGACAAGAGGGCCGCCAGCAAGCTCCGTGACATCGCGGGTGCTCCCCGCTTCAGCATGGCGACACGCGGGCTGTTCTTGCTGTGAACAGCCTGCCCGCCCTTCACGTCCACGAGAGCGTCCCGGCCGTCAGCTCAGAAGGAAGCGGCCAAGTGCAAGGTGCGATGTTGGCAACAGCTCCCCTCCCCGTGCCCCTCCGTTTCGTTGACTGACCTCTCCTTCGTTTAGGAGTTTTAGGTGAATTGCTGGAGGTTGGTGGACCCAACGGCAGGACATTGTGGCATTTCTACGGAGTGTTTTCAGGAGCACCGTCAGGATGGGTCAGCCACGCTGGTGAAGTCATCTATGTTTGCAGAGAGAATGCGCGTACCCGGGGTACAAGGATTCCTCTCCCATCTCAGCCCGCCAGGCTCTGGGTTGAGTGTGACAGTGTGGCTGTGTTTCGTCTGAGTCCGGGAGGTTCAGTCCAACACCAGCCCACTGTGGTTTTAAGCGTCCCGAATACCCACCCATAAGTGCTAACAGGGAAGCTAAGAAAGGGGATGCCCTGTGGGTTGATGGTCAACTTGAAGGTCAAGCCTCAGCCTTGGAACGACAGATCTGACAGGACCCACTTGCCAAGAGCCCCGTGGACGCATTCCTGGAAGCCTTGCCCACTCCTCGGCATGGGCGTCAGGAGAATCCCCTTCGGCAGAGGCAAACCCCACCCCACTGGCAGCCAGGGGGCCGTTCTACACTCAGACGACCATGGGTTCATGTTGGCTCCCAGAGCGTTTTAAACTCCTGTCGAGGCCAGGTCAGCAGTAACGCTTCCTGCAGCGCCGTGGGCTGGGACTCAGCCCCTGGTCTGGAAGTCCAGTAAGCTTTTCCCTTGAGGCAGGCGTGCTCCGGGGGCAGAATGAGGTTCTTACTCTGTTTTCCTTCTGCTTATTTTTAACACAGATGTCATATCTGTGGGGCGTTTCTTTTTAAAACCGGCCTTTTAGCATCACATAGAAAAGCATGTCTACACTTGACAGCGGTCATCTGGTAATGATTTACGATCACAAACAGACTGGACCTGAACAGAGTCATGGGATGGAGGACGGGTTTGACTCGCACTGTAAAGTCCTGGATTATCCAATTCTTCTACTGCATGGACGACAAAAGCCACGGTCGACTCGGGTCCCGGCTCCACCAGCAACCAGTGGTGCGACCCCGGGTAAGCTGGGGTTTCTTTCCAGGACTCAGTCCCCTCATTTCAAGGGTGATGTGAAGGTCCACCTCACGTGTCAGGGGGACTGGGCTCGGGGGTTCCGGACAGCCGGTGTAACACGACCTTTGGGTATGTCCTGAGGGTCTTCGGAAGAGATTAGACTGAGTAAAGCACATGACCCTCCCAGGGTGGGTGGACGTCGTCCAATCCACGGAGGACACGAATGGAACCAAAAGGCAGAGGAAGGGAAAGTCTGCTCTCTCTGCTTGAGCTGGGACATCCACGTTCTCCAGCCCCCAGGAACTGTCGCACCTTGTTTCTCAGGCCTTTGGACGCAGACTCACTGACAACATTGGCTTTCCTGGCGTCTCCAGTCAGTTCGAGCTGCTGTAACAAATTACCACGAATGGGGTAGCTTATGAACAACAGAAATTTCTCTCCCCGGCTCAGGAAGCCCAGCGAAGAGCGTGCCGGCGTGGCCGAGTTCTGGTGAGGGGTCTGTCGCCTGTGTCTTCACGCTGTGTCCTCACGTGCAGGAAGGGACGGTGTGTCCCCTGGGGTCTCTTTCATGAGGACGTCCATCCCATCGCAAGGGCTCCACCCCCATGACCTCCCACCTCCCAAGGGCCCCGCCTCCTAATGCCATCACAGTGGGGGTTGGGATTCAGCATGTGCATTTGGGGAGGTGGGGGGGCGCAAACACTCAGGTCATAGCACCCGGTTCCCCAGCTTTGCAGGGAGCAGATCGTGGGACCTCTTGGTTGCCAGGACTGCCAGTTCCTGTAATCAATCAGTCTCTCTGTGAACCGTGATTAACGCAGATGACGTAAAGCCAGGACTAACCCCCTAAGGTTGTCATGACAATTCAAGGAGAGGGTTCTCGGAGAGCGCTCAGGAAGGCCTAGCACGTGGTATGGGGTGAGTACGCTCCGTGCAACCAGCACTTCTCCTGCAGGGCCCCAGTCCTTCCTCCTTCATGCCCTCCCCCCGACCGCGGCAGAGACAAGGGACTGACCCACCCTGCAGGGACCGACCCACCCTGCAAGGACCTAGCACGCACGGTTCCCTGACAAGCAACACACAGTGTGTAGCCATCACCTGGCTCCCACAAACAACGGACGGACTCCCAGCATCCTTCCTCATCTGTAACTTTCTTGACGCTGTTTTCCGACACGATCACAAACACTGGGCCTAATTCCTTTATTTACGGCCGCACCTCCGCTCCGAATTCTGACACTGGTCATAGGTCCCTGGAGGCTGCCCAGGAGGGTGTGCCCGCAGAGGGCAGCCACCTTGTCAGCCTGCTTCAGCCCTGCATTTCTGGCCCTCGGAACAGCGTCTGTTGCAAAGCAGGTACCCAGGGAACATTCGCCATGGGAACGACCAGGTATGTCTTTTGACTACATAACTGCTCAGTGTCCCAGGTACACCTGCCTGGACTGGGAGTCTGTATTCCGACTGGATATGAGAACTGTTCTAAGATGACCCCCCCCCCCTTAGGGGAGCAGGACTGAGGGTTTGGAACAGAAGAGGGCCACACAGCGAGAGAAAGGAAGTAACTTAAAGCCATTCTTCCCCCACCGAGGACAAGGGAATCTGGCTCAAAGGACTTTATAGGACTCAGGGCACATTAATGACAAATCTATTTGTAATCATTTTTGATATGGTCACATTTTCTGTTGCAAACGTCACGGTCACAACATTGAGGCATCTCTTGACCCTTAAAATGTTAAACTTAAATGAGAGGTGTTTGCAGGTAGCGTTCCAAAATAATGAATACGTTTAATATTGTTTCCCCTTTTGGCTCAGAACAGAACTTTGAAAAATGTCATACGTGAGAAAGCTCACTGGGAGGGCGAGGGGAGAGAGGAAAAGGATGCGTACAGAAAGGAATGAAGGATGTCCTCAAAACAGATGACAAACACCCCCGAAAGAGGAAAACAAATGACAGGGAAAGGAAATAAATTTCAAAGTATGGAAAATGAATCCTTAAAATGCCAGGAGAAAGGACCAGCCTGAGAATCATTTCCTTAGAAGAGCATTTTTCAAAGGAACGTTACTTATTATAAGAATAATAGTCACTCACTGTGAAACGTTTAGCAAATACACAAAAGCGTACAAAGTGAATAAAAACCCACTCAAAGGCCGCCCTGCAGAGAACACATTTTAATATTTTTGGGTATTTCTTTCAAGTCCTTTTCATACGCCTTTGTGTTTATAAAATGGGGGCATATTCTAAAAATGGTTTTAGATCCTGCCTTTTTTTTTCCATCCAGTCTCACGTTGTGAGAGTTTTTCCCTTGTCAAATAGTGTTTGAAAACACGGTTTTGTTAGCTGTGTCAGGGCGAGCGCCCCATGGGGATACTGACCACCACCTGTGTTTGCGCAGTGCCCAAGCTAAGAGCGGTCTTTACCTTGAAATGAAGTGGTTGAAAAAATAAAATAAAAATGAGAATACCAGTTCAAGACAAGGATATGAAATTCAGATTTCAGTGTCTATAATTGGCATTTTATTGGATCCCAGCCAAGCCCATTCCTTTGCATGTTGACTATCATTTCATGCCGGGGACACTTACAAGAAACGGGAGCTCTGAGTGTGGGCGCCGTGCGGTTTTCCTACACGGACGTTTACCATCTCCAACCACCACACGACTAGGAAGTTACTGCCTGGGCTCTTTGTCTCTCTAGAGTCCTTCCAAGTCTTTCTCACGGTGTTGGTAGCCAGACAGCGATCCGCATGCACCTGTGTCATGCATACGCAGCACAGGAAAACTCACATCGGAGCGCCCAAGCAGATACTTTGGCCAGTAAATCAAGCAGTCAATCCAGGCAGGCATCAGAAAGGAGGACGGGAACAACCGAGAGACCCTGCTAGTGCAACGGCCCAGACAGATGGGTGAGGCGAACTGCTCGCAGAGCAGAATGCAAGGCAGATGGCTCCCTACCCTGGGCTGGGCAGCTAGGATTACAAGCAATTATGAAAATTCAAGTTTTAGCACAAGGCAGATCTCTCCACTCCATCCACAGAGCATCTGAAACCAAGGCAATTCTGCATGCCACAATGGTTTGGTTTGTTAATTCGATGAGGGGAGAAAAGTTTATTAGTCATTTGTGTTACTCCTGCGAGTTGCCTGATTTTCTCCTGGGGAGTTCATCGTTTTTGGATCACTTTGTAAGATCTCTCTGTACTTTAAGACTATAAATGCTTTTTCTCCTAAGTACAATTTATGCAGGATTTCATTGCATCTTTTGCCGGTTTTTGATGTGTGTGACTTGTAAATGGAAAACACCAGATTAAGCAAGGGTAAACAAGGCTGCTTAATGCAAGACTTTTCAAAGTGTTTCATATGATGAGGTAACTGTGAATCTGCGAATGAGGAATTAAAATGGGGCATTTGCCACAAATCACAACCACAATGAGGTTTCACCTCACACAGGTCAGAATGGCCTTCATCAAAACTCCTACAAATGATAAATGCTGGAGAGGGTGTGGAGAAAAAGAGAACCCTCCCACACTGTTGGTGGGAATGTAAATTAGTGTAGCCACTGTGGAAAACAGTATAAACTTTCCTTAAAAGACTAAAAATAGAGTTACCATATAATCCAGCAATCCTACTCCTGAGCATACATCCAGAAATGATGGAAACTCTACTTTGAAAAGATACCTGAGCCCCAATGTTCATAGATGCACTATTTATAACAGCAAAGACATGGAAACAACCTAAATGTCCCTCAACAAATGAACGGATAAAGAAGATGTGGTACACACACACACACACACACACACACACACACACACACACACACACAATGGAATACTACTCAGCCATGAAAAAGAATGAAATCATGCCATTTGCAGCAACATGGATGGACCTAGAGATTATTACACTAAGTCAAATAAGTCAGACAAAGACAAATATTACATATCACTTGTATGCAGAATCTAAAAAGTAGTACAAATGAACTTATTTACAAAATAGAAACAGACTCACAGACATAGAAAAGAAATTTATGGTTACCAAAGGGGAAGGTGGAGGGGGGGGGAGGGATAAATTAGGAGTATGGAATTAACAGATACACATTATCATATATGAAACAGATAAACAATAAGGTCCTACTGTACAGCACATGGAACTATATTCATTATCTTATAATAGCCTATAATAGAAAAGAATTGAAACAAGAATACATATGTGTGTGTGTGTATATATTTCTCCAAATCACCTTCCTGTGCACCTGAAACTAACACAATATTGTAAATTGACTCTACATCAAGTATTATTATTAGTTTTTTAATCTGTTGATACCTTTATTTATTTTTTAACATTTTTTATTGATTTATAATCATTTTACAATGTTGTGTCAAATTCCAGTGTAGAGCACAATTTTTCAGTTATACATGAACGTATATATATTCATTGTCACATTTTTTTCTCTGTGAGCTACCATAAGATCTTGTGTATTTTTCCCTGTGCTATACAGTATGTTCTTGCTTACCTAGTCTACAATTTTGAAATCCCGTCTATTCCTTCCCACCCTCTGCCCCCTGGGCAACCACAAGTTTCTATTCTATGTCTATGATTCCAAAAAATAAATGTGGCATTTGCCAAAATTATTGACCATGGGCAACTTTGTTTATAAGGCATCTTTCAGGATATACTTCAATCTATTTTGTAGCTAAAATTTGGGAATCCGTGGTAGGAGGCAGGAAATATATAGTAAATACTCTAAAAGAGACTAAGTCCTACTGAAAAACAACTATCATTAATTAGAAATTTTAATTAAATGGTTAAATGTAATATTAATACAATAAAACAAGTTTTCCTATGTATAAAAACAAGTTATTTGAAAACAGTACCTGAAAAAGCCCATCCCAAAAGCAAGACAAAAACTACCTAGAAATAATAAGAAATATATAAGAGCTATCTAGAAAACCATAAAACTCCACTAAGCAATATAAAGTTAGACTTGTAGAAACAAACCAAAAAAAACATGTTCCAGGATTTAAAATATGAATATTTTAATTATGCCCATTTCCCGTGAAATATATTGCAGATTTGTATGACAAAAAAAAATTCTTAATGAATACTTTTTGGACCTTGTAAATTTTTTTCCCAAAAGTCATCCGAAATAATTAGTCAGTGATTCTTATCTGTGAAAGCTTAAAAAAATTAGGAAAAGAAGCAAACTATTTTATCTGCAAGGAACATACAAAATGCACACAGATGGAGCCAAGAAGACACACCAGAATCCATCCTTACGCACACCATGTGAGCCGCATCTCGCAATCAGAGACAGCACATTGGGCAAAGTCCCAGAAGGAGGAGAGACAGAGGGTGAGGCTGAAAAGATCCTTGAAGAAATAATGTCTGAAAGAGTCTTGAGTTTTACAAGAGCTATAAATCTATAGATTCCAGATGCAGAATGAATACCCAAGAGGATAACCTCCCAAGAAATCTATGCCAAGACAGAGCTTAATGAACTCCTGAAAGCCAAACACAAGAAAATCTTGAAAGCTGACACAGAAAAACAACACCTTACCTACAGCGGGGAAAAACATCAAAAGACAGCAGATTTCTCACCAGAAACCATGGAGACAGACCACTTGGAAGTGACACGTTACTTTCTGCATGCTGAAAAATCCTTCAGGAATGAAAGGGAAATTAAGACATTCTCAGATAAAGGATATCTATCTAAGAGAATATGTCAACATCAAACTTACACTAAAGTGCTGAAAGAAATTCTCTAAACAGGAGAGAAAGGATAACAGAAAAAGTACTGGAATATCACAAAGGGAGAAAATCAGTATGCAAAAATATGGATGATTATGCTTTTCTTCTCCTGTTCAGTTTTCTAAGTAATATTTGAGGTTTGAAGCAAAAATTAGAACATTGTCTCATGTGGTTACGTGTCTGATGAAAAATACATAAGATAATTATAATATAAATGGACAAAGGTAAAGAGAGGTAAGATTTCTGCAGTTCGCTGAAACTGGTAAGTGGTGACACCAGTAGACCGTGACAGTTATGCATTTATAATAGAATATCTGGAGAAACAACCAAAAAGTTGTGCAAAGAGATGCACTAAAAACACTACAGGTCAACCAAAATGAGATTCTAAATAATGTTCAAGTAACTCACTGGAAGGCAGAAAAAAGAAAAACAGATAACAAAAAAGTAGCATACTTTGGCCTGAACATATGAAAAATTATATTAAATGTAAATGGTCTAAATATTCCAATTAAAAGACATTGATATTCTTTCATGTTAAATAGTCTCAGAAAGGCAGAAGTAGGGAGAAAAGTCTTGAACTGGATAAAGAGCGGCTACAAACTACTTGCAGCTAATGGTATACTTAACGGTGAAAAGCTGAATGTTTTCCCTTAAGGTAGAGAACAGGGCAAGGATGCCTGTTTCCACCGCTCATATTAGGCACAGTGCTAGAAGTTCTAGTCAGTGCAATAAGAAAGTAAAAGTCATACAGATCAGAAAGAAAGAAATAAAACTGTTCCAAGACCTCACACCAAAACCATGATCCATAGAATAAAAAAATCAGTCTTCACCCAAATGAAAACTTTGGCTCTGTTAAGAGGATGAAAAGACAAACTATAGAGGGGGAGAAATTTTTTTCAAACAATGTATCTGATAAAACACTTGTGTCTAGAATATATAAATAATATTCAAAACACAACAATGAAAAAGCAAACAGTCCAACTGTAACAAGGACAAAAGGCAGAAAGAGACATTTCCCTGAAGAAGAGATACAGACGGCAAATAAGAACACGAAATGATGCTGAACATTATTAGCTGTCAGAGAAACACAAATTGAAACCACAATGAGACATCACCGTACATCTATCAAAATGGCTAAAATGAAAAAATACTGACCATATCAAATGCTGGCAAGAATACAGATAAAATGAATGCCTCATACATTGCTGATGGGATGTATGGCAATATGGTACAGCTACTCTGAAAAACAAGTTTGGCATGTTTTAAAACAACTGTCCATGCAACACAGACCTCAGCAATTTCACTCCCAGGCATTTATCCTGGGGAAGTGGAGACTTATGTTAACATAGAAACCTACATAGAAATGTTTAAAGCAGCTTTATTTGATCCCCAAATTGAAACCACCCGGATCTCCTTCAGTGGGCGAATGGCTTTAAAAAAAAACAGTGGAATAGTAATTCAGAAATAAAAAGGAGCAAATTATTGATACAGAAGATAACCCCTTGACTCTGCAGAGAATTACAGTGAATGAAAAAAAAAAAACCCAAAAAAACCATGATTCCATTTCTATAATGGTCCTGAAATGACAGTATTGTAGGAAAGAACAAATGAGTGGTTTCCAGGGGTTAAGGAGACAGTAGAGGGCAGGAGGGATGTGGGCGTGGGTAAAAAATGAGTAATAGAGACTATTATATGAATATTCAGAATAATGTGAGGGACCACTGTGGTGATGGAAACACCGTACATCGTAACGTACTATAGTTTTGCAAATTAACACCATTGCAGGAAAGTAGGTACACAGTAAACCTGACGTCTCTTTCATTTCTTAAGATGCTGGGTCTAATACTGCTTTAAAATAAAATATTTAATTAAAATAGAAAAGAATAAACCTAACGTCAACACTAGCAACAAAAGAGCCTTCAATGGGATGAAGGAATATGTGTGTTCTAAGTTCACATAGATGGTATGTACCATTTTAGAGACTAATAAGAGAATATCAACCCTTTATCAGAAATTCGTGAGATTTTCCTTCCTGTTACTTTTTATTTTCCATGAGGAGGTTACATTTAAAGCTAGGAAATTGCACTCAGATGGCTCCGCGTTGCAAGGCTGTGGAGGGGTTATTTAGCGTAGCCGGGCGAATGTCACACGAGGAATCTGGTCAACGGTGGCATGTGTGGGGTCCTCGGTTAACAAACGCAGAACCGGCGCCATTCCGGTGTGACACGCACCTGCCAGGAAGAGCGCTGCTTCGGATGAGCTCCGCCATTTGTCCACGTTCTCGGTTTATTATGGAAAGAGCTCGTTAACGAGGCTCCTCATTGTCCTGAATGAGGACCTCACAGCAGGGGAGCTGCTTTCTGTTCTGTTTTCCTCATTAGTCGGTGGTGAATCGGAGGGCACAGCGGGACGCGAACAATAATGCATTTTCATGGGCTCGCTTGGTCCTAATGAGGACTTGGGGTGATGCCATTTCTCCCTGAGTCACAGGTGCCCTTTGTTCACACCGGAACACCACCCACCATCATTGCATGCTTGGCCACCAAGTACTCGTGGACCCAGAACAACAGTCCACAGTCCAACCTGGACGGACGTCAGAAATAAGAAAGATTCAAATGTGCTTGAAGCTCTTTTGAAACATGGAGTGGATATCTTAGAGGGGAAGAAAAAAGGGATGGATGTTCCATTGGTTTAACCTCTGAGAAACTGCTTTGAGTCCTTCTCAAGGTCCACCTGCACGCTTCTTTGCTGACAACCCATCTGTACGTGTGCTTTGAAACACTGTGGTTTCAGACTCCATAAGCCATGTGGTTCCCACTGCAGTCTTTCCAGAATCAGGGGAGTCTTTGAGACCACAGCACACATTGGAGTTTCTCGCTTTCAACAAGCTTCTCAGGCCTCCCCTCCCTCTGACAGGTGACCCACCCCTGCTGTATCCCACCTGAAAAACTAACCTGTCGGGCAAGCTGAGGGGCACTGCTGGGAGTATTAGATTGGACCATACGGAATCACCATTTCTGCAAGTCAGAGATAATTACATGTTGACAGTTTCATGTGGTTCGTCCCAGGGGTTCTCCATCAGGGACAACTTTGTCCTCCTAGGGGACTTCTGGCAACATTTGTGTTGTCCTAATGGGGAGGCGGGTGGTTATGGAATTGGTGGCTTGAGACCATGGATGTTTCTAAATGTTCTAGAATGCACAGAACAGCAGCCCCCTACCCCCCACTCCCCCAACACACAACGCAAAGACCCACCTCGCCCCAATTCCAATAGCGCCCAGGTGAAGAAAGCTTACTTCTGTTCATGGAATCACGAAAAGCTAACCATGAGCCAAAGATAACCCTTGCAAGCAGTTCTGTTTGCCTTCTCGATTGTTGTAAACCATGGTAACAAGACAGACCACAGCAAAACCAACTGAAACTCTTGTTACCAGGAACCTGCTCACTTCTTTTTATTGTCTGCCTGGCTCCTGGACTCCTGTGGGTTTACAACCATCTGATCTGGAATAAGCATATCCTAAATTAGTGGTTGGAACACAGGGGCAATGTTGTATTCCTAGTTCCCTCACCCCCTCCGAGAGACATTGGCCATGTCTGGAGACATTTTTGTCTAGATTTTGTGTAGATATTTTGTTACCACTGGGGAGGGAGGAGCTACTGGCATCTGGTGGGTGGAGACTAGGGATGGGGCTCAGTGTGCTACAGTGCACAGGAAGCCCCCCAGCAGAGAATCATCTGGCACCAAATGTCAGTAGTGCCACGGTGGAGAAGCCTTGGTTCTACACAAAATAACGTAGGATTTAAGATCAGGGACTTGAATACATCCAGAAAGCTCTAATTTGAAAAGATACATGCACCCCAGTGTTCACAACATCACTATTCACAATAGCCAAGACATGGAAACAACCTAGATGTCCATCAACAGATGACTGGATAAAGAAGCTGTGGTATGTTTATAGAATGGAATACTACTCAGCCATGAAAAAGAATGAAATAATGACATTTGCAGCAACATGGATGGTCCTAGAGATTACTACACTAAGTCACATAAGTCAGAGAGATAAAGACAAATATGATATCATTTATGTGTGGAATCTTAAAAAAATGGTACAAATGAACTTATTTACAAAGTAGATATAGACTCACAGACATAGAAAACGAACTTATGGTTATCAAAGGGGAAGTGGGGAGGGATACATTAGGAGTTTGGGATTAGTAGATACACACTACCATATATAAATAGATAAACAACAAGGTCCTACTGTAGAGCACAGGAAACTATATTCAATAGCTTCTAATAACCTATAATGGAAAAGAATTTGGAAAAAAAAATGTATATGCATATTGAATCGCTGTGCTGTACACCAGAAACTAACACACCATTGTAAATCAACTATACTTAAAAAAGACAAAACAAAAACAAACAAAGAAAAAACCCAGGGCCCTGTAACCACTCTGCCTGGTTCCAAAGGCTTCTCCACTTACTGGCTGCGTCTGCCCCAGGGCACTTGCTGAAATGGTGGTGTGAGGCTTTCAGCCTCAGGGTTGCAGGGAAGACTGAGGAGGTCAGTACAGGTTGTCCCCTTTAAACAGTGTTTTGTTGAGGACACAGATATTGGCTCGTTACCTCTAGAAATACTTCGGAGATCAAAAGGGCAAAATTCAGAATTTACAGAAATTCATCAAAAGTATCTAGACTGCTGGAGGTGATTTGAGATCCTGGGTTTTGTTTGGGTTTTTTTTGGGGGGGGGGGACTTGCACCCAATAGAATAGATGTCATTTCCCTTAAGCAACACACATGCATATTCCAAAAGCAAACGATTTTTCAACAGGAAGTTCACAACAGCCGAACATGATTCTACAAGTTTTATGCTAAGAAAAACCCGCTTGTCACAGGAAAACAGTGAGTTTTATTTGCACTGTTTATCCTCGCTCCAGAGAAACGGCCCCCCTGTCGAAATCAGCAGAGGCTGGACTCCATCAGAAACGAGACACGGAAGCCTCAGGTACCGCGTTTCTGCGTGCGGAGAGGAAGGGCAGGGTCGACCAGCACAGAGCTCGAGGTGTGAGATAAATCGCACCCGCGCTCCTACGAGCGGGTCCTGAGCCCACTGTGTAAATGCTTGCTGGTCTCCCCAGGAGTCTATGTCGCTTCTCCAGCCTGATTCCCTGTCGTCTGCAAGACACACACGCCACCCTTGAGGGGTTCCTGCTTGACTGCAAGGGAGAGAAAGATTCTGCAGGAACTACTTGGATCACACACAAAGATGACAGCTGGTGAGTAAGGAGGTGAATTTTTCTCATCAAGGTGTGGGGCAAACAGCCGGCTGCGTCCTGATGCCCTCCTCACCTCCGGCAGGGAAGGCAGAACAATCTTATCTGGGGAGGGCACGCCGCCTGGCAGTTCTGCCATGCCTGTCTGGCCCTTCATTAATCCTCG
This sequence comes from Camelus ferus, assembly GCF_009834535.1. NCBI lineage: Eukaryota > Metazoa > Chordata > Mammalia > Artiodactyla > Camelidae > Camelus > Camelus ferus. Next base: position 9,150,716 of record NC_045732.1, read on the forward strand.
GGGGCTGCAAATCTCTCTGATAACAAGAATATGAATAATTGCCCCCTCCGTCTCCTTTTACCTCGCCGGATGCAGAGAGCACAGATACAGTTATCTGCTGGGTAACATATTTGATACTGTAGCTTCCTGTCCAAAACTCTCACACCAAAAGGGAAAATAGGTAACAGTGTCCACTTTTCGCCAGTTCCTGTAAGAAGCCTTGGCTCTCCTTGTAACTGAGGACCACGGCTAGACACTGAGAGGTGCAATGAGCTAGTATCTGCTAGAGCTTCAAAGAGGGCATCCCCGTGTAGCGAACAATCCTCCCCACAAAGATGCATTTTGAAAGGACTATTCTCGAGCAAAGAAGAGACGCTTTGGGTGGGTTTTAATGAGGCCAAATGAGACGGGCTGGGGGCTGTGAGAAACGGAACGGCTTATCAGACTGGGAGGGGGGGTGCAGTGAACGTTTGTCTTTTTGCTCCCTTTTCTGCCCGAGATCCTCGCTGTCCCCAAAATGCCAAAGGTGGGATGTGCTAAGGGGGCGGTCTTGACAGGGGAGGCTGAACAAGTCGTTTCTCTGCAATACGACCCAAGCCTCACAGACAGGATGGAGACGGAGAAGCAGGGATGCAGGTATGTGAGTGAGCTTGGTCTGGGTGTCAGGGCCAGGCGCACTCGGCCTCCTGCCACACTGTCCTCAGTGTCAGGAGACGGATCCTGTCCACCTTCACCTGCGTGTCTCCATCAGGCTGGCAGGAGCAGGGGGCTTGGGGCTGGCTGCAAGGGCCACGACGTGTGAGTCAGCCCCTTGGGAAGCGGCTGCTTCTGTAAATGTCACAAGCAGGGAAGAGAGAATGGTTTGCATCCTCACTGTTGAAGGCAGCCCTCCAAGTGTGCAGTCCCTCGGCTGCGGGAGCTTCCGAGGTGGCAAGGGACCCCCTTTAAACTCGGAGAGGAGAGAAATTAAAGAAAAAAAAAAAGACAATTCTCAACAGAGCTGATGAAGGCAAGGTAGTTTTCCATTTAGGATTCAGGAGTGGACCGTCTCCCTTTGTAGGCAATTTAGCTGCCATCGGGCAGGGGTTTTACAAATGCGTTTGCAGAATCACCTTCCAGCAGCTGGATCCTGTGAACTTGGCTCCCTTCAAATGGTGACTTTCTATTTATTTGTTATTCCTAGAAGAGGGGTGCATACGTCATGTGTGTTTTATGCTGCTTCCCCGCAAGGTTGTAAGTACTGGGTTATACAAGGGGACCCCGAGGGCGAGGCTGGCACCCTCCGGGAATCAGATTCCCTTCCTGGGACACTTCAGGAAAGGGGCCTACTAGGCCCGAGAGGATGGGGATGGTAAGGGACGAGGACCGCTGCCCCACCGTCAGGACCAGCAGTGGTCCACTCCCAGAGGGGAAGGAATGCCCTGCTCGTTTCTGTCGTCGCACAAATTCCGCCTGGTCCGTTCTCCCGTCCGCCTTGATGCATTTTCTGTCCCTGCACCGTGCCCGTTACCCCAACTTCTGGGAACTATGTCTTTGGTCAGGTCAGCAGTTAATCTGTGCAAACCACAGAGTGGAATGAGTGTGCCCGCTCGGTGCCCCGGCCCCTCACTTTCCAGCAGTACCAGTGATATCAGAGAACGTTTGTGTGAGCAAACAGCAGAACAGACATGCAAGGACGGGCGAGACAGACAGACACCGATTCAGGGAAAGGATTAAAGGCAAAACTCAGAGGCGCTGTCGTAACCCTGGGCAATGGTGTCACCGGGTTGCCCTCAGACACGGACCAGGGCGTCACATTTTACAGGACTGCCGTGAACAACCACATTCAACTCCCCTCTGGGAGAGCCGTGCCACAGCAACAGCCATCCTCTCTCCCACCAGTTCTAACACCTTATCAGAGTGTAAGTCGTTATTTCTGGTTTGATTTGACTCAGCCGGTGATAGCTCTGATGGGTTTTCTGTCCAACAGTCACAAGGCGCTCTTTTCAGAGCCAGCCCCTTCTCTGCAGGTACCTGCTTCCGTGCATAAATCAAACGATGCTGTGTTATCCGTGCCTTTACTTTACTTTTGAGATCCCTCCATCCTGTGATGCTTTACACACGCATATGAGAAGTTAATCAGCTTATCTTGCGATCCAGAGATGCATTTCCAAGGGAGTTTGCCGTTTCAATAACTGAATGTTCCTCTTCAAATTACACCTCCTTTCCTCATGTTTTTCATTCTCTCAGAAGCACACACTTGTTGCACTTTAACTGCATCGTCTCCCAGGACGGTGTTACAGTCTCACACCCACGCCCTAGGTCGGATCCTTCCTGCCGTTAAACAGTCACCGTCAGGTAACTTGGCTGTCAAAGAAGTTCACGTTCACTCCTTAACGCTACAAACCTGTGTTTCAACTCAGTTTTCACTCGATATATTAACTTGGACTCTCCATTTGTGAGTTCAGGATTTGCAGGTACACACTAGTACATATAAAACAGATAAACAACAAGGACCTACTGTAGAGCACAGGGAACTGCATTCAATATCATGTAACAGCCTATGATGAGAAAGACTATGAAAAGGAATAGATATGTGTGCACGTGCAACTGAGTCACTACGCTGTGCACCAGAAATTGACACAACGTTGCAAACCAACAATACTTCAACTAAAAAATGTATTAAGTTGGAACAAGAAATGATGAATATGTCAAACTCCTGCATCTCATATGATCCACCCCTCTTCCCCTGCCCCCCTTCCCCCCAACCCCACCATCACCAAACAAAAAATTCCTAGTAACTGTGTCAGGGAGACCTTTTTACGTAGTGACAAATGGTCAGCAGCCTCTATGATAAACTGGTGCGGGTTTAATGGCGAGGCACGTGCCTGGCTCTACATTCTTACCCACCGTACGCGTCTCTCTTCCAAGTCAATGGAACCAGAACATGCCTTGTTCATGCTCCTCTTGGGATGTCCAGGTTCTTTCTCTAGACATCTCATGCCCTCTTTAAAGTCTCAACCGGATCCAACCCCCTCCATGAATACGCAGCCCTCCAGCTCACCACCCCCTTCTTTTCTAAAACCCCGTAACATTTATGGCACAGGATAGTTGTTCAGTCAGCTCCAGCCCACATCACTTGTATTGGTCATCTACAGTGCCCAGCAAAATGCCTGGCCCCAGGGGATGTGCTCAGTGCCCGGGTCTTTGAGTTTAAAATCTTGACACAGAAACAGAGATGATGCAGAGAAACATACAAGGCGCTTGCTTATAAATATCTTGAGTCCCACATCAAGAGCGGGGAATCTGCGTAAGACACTCTATATTCTTTTCTCAGTGACGTTCCCAGCCATTGCTCAAAAGAAAAAAAATGAGAAGGAAAGGATCACAGAAAAGAAAGGAAAGAAAAGAATGAGCCTCACTCTGGATGAACACTCTCTGTTCCTCTGCACAGACGCTGGTTCCTTTCCTCTGTAACAGCACCCACCTTTCCGGGAAGAGCTGCTGTCCGAAGGCTCAGCTCACATTTTAAATATTTCAAGCATTCTTGGCCACCTTGAGTCTCCGAATCTACAGCCTTCTGAGCAAAAGAGGAGCACATAATGCATGCTTCTGGACGTCAGATTAAATCACCTGACGCACTGGAAGTTGGGCACCTGTCCCCTGCCCACCGGTGCCACCTTGACTGCTGCTGTTGTCCGCAGCCTGAGTTCAGTGACATCCATCCTATCGCTGGGGTTTGTTCCCCAGCATCTTAGAAAGCATTCCACACCACTTCCTATATCTTGTTAAGTCAACAGAAAAGTGTTACACTGCTTTCCAAACCCAGATTTTTCTCAACTTCCTCCTGGGGGCTATGACGGGAGGCATCTGTAACAGTCTACGTTTCCATCTCTCTCTCCCTTCTTAATTTACACTGGAAGATGACAACAACACTCTGTCAGCATGTCACTGGTCAGCGTTCACACGTCTTACCTGGTCGATATGGCTTCCAATCGGGAGACAGAGCACCCGAATGATCCGACAGCTGCTTGAAGACCCAGCCAAGAATCCACCAGCACGTCGTTGGAATTTTGAACAACCTAACGTGGAACGCGATGTAAATGGTGACAAGAGGGCACAGAACTGCTCGATCTGCCCTCAGACAAACGTGTGTTCTTTGGACCTTGGGCTGGCATCTAGATACAAGCTGAACCACCTGCACATCTGCTGTTGGTGCAACGGCGTAGATCACCTGGCAAAACAGACCACATGCCAAACTCCTTATTTCGGTGGGCACCCAGGGGACAAAAAAAAAAAAAAAAAAAAAAGAAGGGATGTCTCATGGTTGGAGCGAATTTCCCGATTCCTTGGTCTCTCACTGTCATATTGGGTTTGGCTTTGTGGGCTGTGGAATATAATCATTTTCTAGGATGCTGTGCTGTAGGGCCGAGTCCAACGCAAAGATGTGACTGCCGGGGAACAGAATGTGCCGCCCCCAATATGTGATTGGCGGGGTTGCAGACGCACTGCCCCAGAAATTTGCCCCTTTGGTGTATTGATTATTTTGAGCTGTGGGCACTTGACAAACAGCAAATGCAGGGAGAGGCTTTCTCCAAACTCCGCTTTGTCTGCCTAAGGATGGAGCCTCCAAAAGGGGAGTTGTCATCAGTCCCCTCCCCGGGAGCTTTATCAGCCAGGTGGGTTGGATTCTCATCACGGGACAGGGGTCTGGAGACGCGGCCAGCTACACCTACAATGTAGGGAGGACAGATGCAGACCGAGGTGTGGTCCGCACCAGAGCCGGACGAACTTGGTCACAGACAGCCACTCGTTCTCCTGAGGTTCCTCCGTGTACCCGGGAGGCAGATGTGTTAACGAACTTTAGTGTGATTTTCTCGTGTTAATCCGTCTTTTATGACAGGGGTCTCAGAAGGGAACTCAGAAGGGTAGAGGGGAAATTATTCTTCCTCTGCGACACAATCCTTTATGTGACTTAGGTCATTATTTTCCCTGAAACTGTTTTTACCCAATTTTCCAGTGTTTGTGGCATAATTGCCTGAGACCAAAATGGGGACCATAATTTCCTATTTGTTGGGAACGCAACTGTATGGTGGTTAATGACTTTCTTCTCGAGACTAATTGTCTTTGATAACCTGAACTTATCATATATTTATGGGTAAACTATTTGGTCTTATTTTAATCATCGGACTCAAGTAGACTACCTTTGTAGTTACTGCCAAAAGCTTGGGGAAAGATACGTGATCAATGTTGAAGCCGATCAATGTTTTTTACAGCTTGGCTAGCCACTTTGACCTAATCCCCATGAAGCTAATTTCAGCTAAATACCAAACTGTCCTCTGAGAAGGTCTACTGCTGCTCCAAGAAGGAAGTGGAAACAAACAAACTCATCCTCATTCCGAGTCACCCCACTGGGATTCCATTTCCCGTTGTCCGGGGCTGAAGCACCAGTGTGTGAGTGTGGATTCAACCTTGCAGCTCTAGAACGGCAAATCTGTCCTGCAGGAGACTTTCCACCTGCCGAACACAGAAGACAGAGCTGTCCCAACATTCTGCTGAATGAGTGGTAGCTGTTTTTTTGTTTGGTTTTTTTTTTTTTTTTACTATAATTATCCTTTGAATTCTTCCATAAACTAATTTTAAATCCTCACGAGTTGTGCCTGAGACACGGTGCCCCTAACTGCATTTGACAGAGTGTGGTGGTGCGTGGAGTTGGGCTCTGCAGGAAGGAGACTGAGGCTGCAATTAACACGGCACCAGATTGATCAGGATCAATATCTGTGACGAGAACAGGACACAAGCAGGACAGGGCAGAGGGACAGGTGGAGCCCATGGAATACAGGCTGCTTTTCCAAGCTGGGAAGGCAGGGAGACGGACTCTTCCTAATGACTCGGGAGAGGGACACAGCCCTGCCAGCACTGAGACCCGCGTCAGGCTTCTGACCTGCACAACTGTGAGGTCACAAGTTTGGAGCACTTACCCACCATGTGTGCGCTGATTTGCTACAGCTGTGGCAGGAAACCCACCCACCTAGTAAAACGTTCACGGGAGAATCTGTGTGACACATGTCTTCCGTGGAAAATTCCTGCCACTTATTTGTGTGTGAACATTGTCATAATAAAATGTTAGGAAGAAATTAAAACTAAATTATCGAAAATAAGAAGGTAGATGACCACAGAAGTTACCTGGGATTCACTTCAAGGGAAACGAAAGCACCTGGTTCTAGAGTCAAACAGGGGATTTTGGAAACCAAAGAGGCAGAAGATGGGTGGGTGCTGCAGGCAGGCTAACAACCTGACTTCCTCATATACGTTTTCAGAAGCACCCTATATTTGCAGACCCTACTCAGAAACCTGATAGCTTTTCAATCTCTCCCTCCTCAGAGGGCAGAGTAAGGCTTATTTATTTATTCCTGAGCAGGTTACAGGTTTATTCTGGAGAAGGCTGCATTGCCCAACCCCAGGAAGCTTACAGAATGGTTCGGTCCTCTTCAAAGGATTCCTGGTGAATCCTACGTCCTCCCTCTCGGCTTTGTTTCTTGGGATGGTTTTATGCTCCGTAGAGGGTCTTCGTCTGTCCCTCAACCAGGCTGCTCTTTGGCTGGTCTTCCTCTTCACGTGTTCCTGCAGAGCCAGGGCCCCACTGCCCACAAGGTCTGAGTACCACAGGGCCATCTCCAGAAGTCAGAAGGTCCTACTGGGGGTCAGGAGGACCCCATTCAACAACACGAAGGCATCTGGATTCTTTCGTTCATTCATCAAGGAACCTCTCTCGTGGTCTGGGCACTCTTCTAGGTTTGTGTGAGTTGGTGATCGCTGTGTGACTAATTTCCCCCAAACTTGGCCACTCAAAACATCAAACATTTATTATCTCCCAACATGGCGGTAGATTTCTCCAAGGCTAGTGATTCCAGAGAGAGTCAGAGACATGCACAAGATGGACTGCGTGGTCTTTTAAAATCGAACCTTGGAAGTGGCATTCCCACCATTTCTGCCGTATTTATTTCCCTAGAAGTGAGTCACTACACCTGGCCTTCTCTCAAGGGGAGGGGAGCAGTTACACAAGGCTGTGAATACCAGGAGGCAGGGCTCACTGGAGGCCATCACACACTGTCTGCCACGGTCCCCTCTCTGGCCCCTGGTGGTGTATGCCCCTCCTTCCATAGATTCACCCCTTTCTGAGGTCTCCGTGAGTCTAGTGCTCTAGGTAAATAACTCAGAAAGTGTGTAGGAGTCAGGTGACAAACTATAATAAATAATAAATAATGAGCAAGGAAATTAACACACCTTGATAGTTAAGTGGACCGTTTTCAAAGAGGTCACCTATCGCACTGGATAAAGAGTGATGGAAAGGAAGTTTCACATATTGACGTATGGGTAAATCACACTGGCTTACGCCTGATTTAGCTTGAACTTTATGCCAACCAGCACAGCCTGCCTTATTATGGCCTGTCAAACATACGTTGTACACCTGCTTTAACCGGTAAAGAAAAGAACGCATTTAAAAATCAAAACAGAGGGGAGGGTGTAGCTCAGTGGTAGAGCACGTGCTTAGCATGCACGAGGTCCTGGGTTCAATCCCCAGTAGCTCCATTTAAAAAACAAAATAAAATAAACTTTAAGAAACTAATTACGTCCCCGTCTGAAATAAATAAAATAAAATAAATGGAAATTTTTAAAAATGAATAGAAATAAAGATGGAGTAACTGTGGTTCAGGCATTCAAAATGGAGCCTGGTGGCCATGGTGGATGTGATTTTAAACACCTTCCTGCATCACTGAGAACTGGAATTTTCTGAAAAGTATCAAACTCAAGGACAACACCAGCTGTTGTTCTCAAACTATCTGCTAGCAGCTGCCAGCTGCCACCATATGGTCTCAAGGTCTTCCCTTGTGACTACGCAACCACTTCCGAACCCAAGAAATCTTTATTTAAACAAGCACCCTTACTTCTTGCCAGTTCCAATTATAATTCTTGACAAACCACTTATGCAATTCTGTGGGTTTTGCCTTTAAAAATCTCCCCCACTTTGCAGTCAGGCAGGACACCATTGAAGTGCTTCTCGAATCTGTGTCTCCCGAGCTATAGTCCTTAGTTTGGCTCAAATAAAAGTCTTTTTTTAAATTTCTATCATAGATTGCTTATTGATGATTTCTGTCGACAGGAGGAAGAGTCACCAAGCTGGCTGGCAGCCTATGTGAAGTCAGCCAATTCAGACAAAGGTATATGCCTGTCCAAGACCTTTTGGTCAGACAGGACAAAATAAGGAGGAAGAAAAAAAATTTATGTGTATATTTGTAAGACCAGTAGAGCAAGGCTGGTCAAGAACAAGGTGGAAAATGCACCGAAAGGAACAGAGGACCCCACTGAGGATGAAGCTTATGCCCTCCAACTCCACTCTCCATGGCAACAGAATGCTCTCACGTGCCGATTACATCTCATAAGAGTGGTCCCTGCAACTGTCAAAGTGGCCACTAGAACTGAAGCTGCTCCTGCTTCAGTTAGCGCCCACCAGAGACAGCAACCTGGAGAAGAGGTTGGGAGGGGTGGGTGAAGCCACGAAGGACTGCACTGCAAGCTCGCATAAAAGGTGAGAGCGCCCATCACACGGTGCTTCCTCTAGCAACCTTGGTCAAGCAAGGCTGAGCAATACAGAAGGGAGCTTCCTATCCACGTGACCCCACCTGTTCTTCTCTCCAGCATCATGATTTGGAAGGACCGTCCTCTAAAGAAAGGGACACTTGATGCTTAGATGCCACCCCGCCCCCCAAGCCCTGATCCCCATCTGTGACTAACACCTTTTCAGAGTGTGGCAAGGCCGGCCAGTGAAGGCTGTTCGGAGGAATATCCAACACATTAATAGAGAACGATGGAGTGGCGAGGTCTTAAGCCCCGGAAACTTCAGAACTGGTTGGAAAGAAGGTGAAATCGGCTGGACCTCCAAAACACGGCTGGATACGACATGAGCCTGCTGTGTATACACTTTCTCTCCCTCCCCTGAGCTCCTCCTACCTTACTGCTCTCCCGGCCGCCATCCCTATGCCTTCCACCACCTCACCAGGAGCCTGAGGGCTTCGCCAGCATCACTGGACAAGAAGTACGAAGCGCCAGGTTACAAGTCCCAGCAGACGAGGTCCCAGCTGTTAGAGCGCGTGCTCCTTCCCCTTTAGACGCCGATGTAAAGACCATATTCACATTCACATAAGACTGACTTCGTTTCATTTCCCCTTGTTCTTCAGGGGAAGTCCTGGGTTAATAACTGCAAAGAATCTAAGATTTTACTGTAGATCCTGTCCAACAAATCCGTCGACCAGAGCTTCACAGAAGACAAGAGACTCGTGGCTCAGAGACAAAAGGTTGCCTGTTCTCACAGCAATAGCAGGAGGCAGAGCAGCATTCGTGCCGCTGACTACAGGTAACACAGGGAGGGCTGCGTGATGTCTACACACACAGGGGAGTTTGTCACGGGAGAGGAACCCTGTGCTTAGGGAAGTCGACCTGGACACTGATAATGGGCTGTAAGCCTTGTCGGATCTTTCTTCTAAGGGAAGACATTATCTTTATTAAATTAGTGAGCATAATAACCAATGAATAGAGCAAGGCTGCCACTGGGTTTAGAGGAAGACATGCTCTCTGTCTCCCAAGACTGCGAGCTATACAAACATCCTCGAAAAGATAGTCGAGAAAAAAAGGCTGTCTGTATGGCATCCTGCTTGCAACACTGTGCAGAAATGCAAGAGACCCCGGAAGAACCATCTCCCCACATCTTTCTAATGTGGCTTCTTGAATAAATAAGAAAATGATGTAAAGGACGATAAAGCCTATGCTATGTGAAAAACAGAGACATGATGACTCTCAGCCTTCATGGAAAATAGGGTGAGAAACTCCCCAGAGGTCAGCAGCCGGTTTCAATGGTGCTTTCCAGTACAAATCCTAAAAGAAAATTGATGTTCAGACAGCTTAGCGGCTTGCAACTGTGAGTCATCTTGGCCATCTGAATTGTGGAGTTAATTGGCCCCATAACCTCCGTGAAAAGAAGTGATTCAACATTATTAGCGATCCCACGTCAACGTCTTGTGGGCTGCGGGAGTGCCCGCTTCCTAGCCCACAAGAAGGCCCTGAGTGCAAGGCCACTGTTGACTATGAAACGTGGCACTTTTAATGTCACTGGAGATGTCTGAGGGATGGGAGCGGATGACGGTTTGCCTTTAATTAGGTTCAGAGGGTGTGCGTGACTGCACGCGTGTGTGCACGCATGCATGTCGAGGAGCTAGCTGTCAGCAAGGCCTTTATTATGACTGGTAGTTAGGACTGAAGTTAACCACTTAGGAGCACTCAAATTATGGATGAGGAAGAATGAATAAAAAGAAAGATCAAACGTTTCCTGGCCAATGACGGGAAAACACCCTAAGGTGACTGCGCCAACAAACCGTTTTCAATTTTTGTGTTCAGTTACTCTCCACGAATCCATTATCCCAACAGTCCTACGCAGGGCGTAGAAAATGCGTAAAGAAGTCACTTTAAAATGCGTTATATTTTGTAGTTTATATCTGACAGGATTACATCCAGATCTGTTTGGATTATGGACTCATACGTGACTGCTTATAATCTAAGACAAAATAAGACAGTGAGGGAGGGACAGAGGGAGAGAAAAAGAGATTATCACTCAATCATCCCTTAAAGTTATTCGCCTCATCTGAGTTTTCTGGAAGAAAGCAGAGATCACATAAACGGGTGAGATGTGCCCAGTGGAAAGGAACTTTTCGTCCAGATTGTTGGACGTGTTCGCCGTGTAGCCCTGGTGGGTACAGAGCAGATGGTACAATCTCTGCTGCCTTTGACAGAAAACAGTTTGATCTCTACTGGTTTAGGGAAATAATTCTCAGCCCAAACGAGGAATTAATGATGGAGGGGAAGAATGTTAAATTGCTACATCTTTTAAAGAATGACACTAAAATAAAAGGAAAGAACTCGATAAGTTAAGAGGCTGCTGTTAGACTAACCCTAAAGGTGATCTTAGTGACAACACCCCTAACTGTAGTCATGACAGCACACACTAAACTGCATATCTTGGTGACGGTACCAAAGTGTAAAAGGAAATCACGAGACCGCATGCAATTGAAAATATGATTAAAAATCACGTGTATTTGGCTCCAGAGTGAGAACAGAAGTATCAGTTCTTTGTCATAGCAGTACCTGCTCTAAATCCAACCCCCTACACACACAGACAAAGATCCCTGCCCCTGCTATTCACATCCTCGTGTAATTCTCTCCTACGTGGCGTCAGCATGGGTTGGTTGGACCAAAAGGACACTACTCTTTGCACAGTGATGGTGAGGGACTCCCAAGGTTAGGTCATAACATGCAAGGTTGTTTCTGTCACTCATGCCGAAGACAGCCAGCAGCCGTCTTGTAAGGACACTCGTGCAGCCCGATGGAGAAGGCTACGTGGCAAGTAAGCGAGACCTTCCTCTAGCAGATAGTAAGGAACTGTGACCTTCAGAAAACAGCCATGCAAGGGAGCCGTCTTACAAGCAGATTTTCCAGCCCCCGTCAAGCGTGTCCTAGCTGATAGCTGACCTTATGAGCTACCCTGAGCCAGAATCGCCCAGCTCAGCCCCTCCAACGTTACCAACGCACAGAGACTGTGAGAAAATGAATGTGTGACACTGTAAGCCACTCTGCTGCGTGACTCTTTGTTACAGCACATTAGATAACTAACTGATATAATGACCAACACCATCTTCTACGCTGGGAACAAGATGAAAATGCTGCGAGTGAAACCAAGCAGGACCCTCTGTGGCCTTCTTGGGGACAGACACCTTCCCTCTGTGTCCCTCTCTCTTTTTTGTAGAAACGCTTTAGTGTCCTAGGCCTTCCCCCCCAAGTTCCAAAGAGCAAATTTAATCTCAGAAGTGAGGAAATGTAGAAACAAAGGAAAACAGTCCAACAAGACAAAATAGTCAAAATTTAGCCATTAGACAAGGTCAAGGACCTTGAGTTTCCCCTCAAGGGCTACAGATCGTATTCTGAGCCACATCCTTTGAGCTGTTTTGCAGATGCTGAGACCCCCACCAGGTGGAAGAAGTTAACTGCATGCTGACCACCGGCGTGGAGACCCCAGACCAGGTGGAACCAGAAAATTGATGACGTTGACTCCTGCTGACCTCACCACCATCCAATCAGAACAAAGTCCACAAGCTAATCATGTACCCCATGACCCCCTCCCTCACCCTGTCTTTAAACATCTTTCCCTGAAAGTCGTCTTGGGAAGTTGGGGTCTTTCGAGAACTAGCTGCCCATTCTCCTTGCTGGGCGCCTGCAATAAACACTGCACTTTCCTTCACCACAACCTGGGTGTCAGTAAATTGGCTTTACTGCACACGGGTGAGCAGACCCAAGTTTGGCTCGCTAACAAGACCATGGCTGAGCTGAGAAGTATTCAGTGCTTCAGACACTGTTTGAATGTTTCAGTGAATCGGTGTTCAGTGAAACTGTGGTCAATGACACCGACGGTCAGACTCCTAAAATAGTCACGTGTGTACATCGGCTGGCTTGATGCCATTCTGGAAGGTATTACAGCCAATGGACTACAATGCAGAATATTTCAAAAGAAAAATCAGTGTATGAAGTATTTTTTCATCATTCTCACACGTCCATGTTCACATTTGAGAAAAAGATATAATCAGATTTTGTTTGAACTAGACAAGCTGATTCTAAGGTTTATAAGAGGGAAAAAAACATGCAAAAAAGCCAGTAAAATTTAAAGTAAGCCAGAAAGAGAAAGAAAAATACCATATGATATCACTCATGTGTGGAATTTTAAAAAAAGAAAAAAAAAAGGGCACTATGAACTCATCTACAAAACAGAAACAGACTCACAGACATAGTAAATAATCTCATGGTTACTGGGGGAGAGGGGGTGGGAACGGATGAATTTGGGAGTTTGACATTTGCAAATGATAACCACTATACATGAAAAGAGATAAAACACAAATTCCTTCTGTCTAGCACACAGAACTGTACTCAGTATCTTATCACTACCTTTAATGAAAAAGAATCTGAAAACAAATATACGTGTGTATATGCGTGACTGGGACATGATGCTGTACACGAGAGATTAACACACTGTAAGTGACTATACTTCAATAAAAATAAAAAGAAAGTTAATTAAGGAGGGAAACGATGCCTCACAGATAATGAAATCATATTTTAAAGCAATAGTAATTAAAACAGTTTCCTTCTGGCTCATGGACTATGACAAGAATACTTATTGTATAATTATTTACAGCAATAAAAGTTTAGGAAATAACTTAAGTATCCACCAATAGAATAATGGTTAAGAAAATTACGGCAAACCCATGTGATAAAATGCCACACAAGCATTTAAAAAAACCAAGCAACTCAGTATAACTTTGCAGTAACGTCCAAGTGATGTCTTTTCTTGGCTAAAGGAAGACATAAAACAGCTGACCCACGGATGTCATATGTGGTTGATGGCTAAACTTTACCTTGTCCCTATAAAAACAGATCTTTCAGTTCACCATGACGATTCTTTACTTGGACATTTGATTCTTCTTAACCTGGAGGACTTAGATGACCCATGGACCCATCACATGATAGTTTTAGTGGCTCAGATACAGCAAACTCTTTTAGAAAGGGTTCATGGCACTCCTGGCTGAACTTGCAAAATAAATAAATAAGGTATTCTCAGGTTGAATGACCTCTGGACATTTAAGACATGGTTTGAAAACAAAAAAATTAAGGTCTTTATTTCTATACGTTCAAGCACGTTACTAAAACAAAGGATGAAGAGTATATTTGGCTATCAGATCAGTCTTGCGATAAACAGAGTAAGACTCTACGTATCACTTTTTAAAAAAATGTCTTGGGAGGGGAGAAATAGAAATGGAATATACATTAAACACATTGTTTTTTTAAGGTATCCCCATTCCATCAAATATTTTAAAGAACTGGGCTTTTAAACTATGGTCTACAAATTATTTGTAGCCCATCCACTAATATGACTTTAGGAATAACTCTTTATTTCTTCAGTAGTTTCTCAAGAAAGGTGACACAGACACCTATTTGGAGAGTGTTACACAGAAGGCTAGGTTTTTGTGGTTTTCTTTTTCTCTTTTTGTACAAATCTCTGACACCCTAAGAGCGGGACACTACTTAATTAAAAAGTTGGAATTCAATAGGAAGGAGTGTATTCTATACAAACTGCAGATGCGAAAACAGGTGTGGCATCTGAAATAACCAGATGGTTGATTTACCTTGCTTCTTTCAGAGTCCAGTCTAAACTGAAACTTAGAAACAATCTTCCCCACCCTGCCTCCCAAAGGATTGAGTAATGAATTTCCAATTCTTAAGAGTCTTCCCCCCCCCCAATACAACCAAAACATGGTAAATCTGTATTCCCTAGTATCTTTAAAGGGAGAAATGTCTTAATTCTCATTAGAGGGAAAATAAAATAAAACAGCCATCATGACTAAGCGTTCCTCACATTCACTCTCTTAGGCAACATTTGGTTATAATATTTAACATTGGCTCTTAGTGGTAGATACAAATACAAAAAGTATTTGTCTGGTAGGTAGAAATAAAAAGTATTTGTCTGTTGACTCGCCCCCGCAAAGCCTTTAAAAAATCTACCTCTTTTCTGCCCTGAAACGTTCCAGCTCTCCGTGGGAGTCCCTGCTTCCTAGCACATAAACTTGATTTTCCACTATTAGCTGAAGGATGCTCAGACAACATCACATTAATTTCGGTGGACACTAAATTCTATCTAATTCAGCAAGCAAGCCTGTGTTATTGGTACCTCCAAGGGCAGGGATGGCAGGAACGCCTCTTAGGGTGGCGGATCGATGCTCACCACGCAGGCGGTTCTGGTGGTCAGTTACTACGGGTTTCTCAGCACGGACCAGGGTCCTGTTTTCCTTAACAACCCGAATTTGCCTAAAATCACAACTCGCTCGCTCCTTGCCCACCAAGCCGCCGGATGCACACCCATGGCCCCACTGCCTCTGCACCCTCCCCGTCTTTGCCGGGAACCACCAGCTCTCTGTACCCCAACTCCCCACGGCCCCCGCCTTCCAGCCTCGAGCTGTTGGATGGGGAAGTCAGGCTGCTGACGGAGGCAGCACAGACCTGTTGTTTGATCCCAGGACGCACGCCCTGTTTGATGAGACCCCAGAGGGACAGGTGCACGGAGGCTAATTTAATGTCCTCCCGCTCTGCAGTTACTGGGAGAGGAAAGAATGTGAAATGGCCACTCAAGGCCCTCTCCTGGCTGGTGGCCGTTCTCTGCAAAGATCCCTACCACACACACCGCCTTGGGGTCACCTGTGCCAAGGGTTTACAGTCACCCCTCTGTTATGTGGACAACGCTGGTGTCTCCCAGAAGACTGTCCTGTCATGACGTTTCTGTACGGGAACCACTGCAAAGAAACTCCGTCATAAAGAGAAGGAAGTCTGGTGCTGTCCGCACACGTGCAGAACAAATTACCGCTGGCCGGGCCAAGCCGGGGAGGGTCTCATCAAGGGGGGGGGGGTTGGGAAAGGAGAGAGACAAGGACCACGCTGACGGGTGGAGAGTGTCCGTGTTTTTTAAATTGCTTTGGCTGAAAAAGAAAGGGATGCATCAGCCCATCCAGCGCCTTGTGCATCATGACAGGTGATTTTCTCCGTAAGGTGTAGTTTATTGTCTTCCGAGCAATGGCATTCTGAATCCTACCCCGGATACTTCTCTGAAAAAGAAGAGACCGTCGTCTGAATCACCTCCCACGGTAGGTTCACGTGCACCTCTTGGTAACTGATTTCAGATATGCAGAAGCCTTTTTTTTTCTGTGGCCGCAATGAATTACCCTGTGAGTAGGTGACCACGTGTGTCTCCTGGTGGTGAATTCGGTCTCAGAGAGGGGAAAGCAGAGACCTGATGGCCACCTAGAAGAGGGCACGGCAGAAGGAGGGAACAGTATGGGAGTACGTGGAACGCGTTAAGGGGAGGGAAGGCAACGCTGGGTATTACTGACAGAGGATTTCCTCGCCCTCGGACTCTGATCTGAGTAGGAGACCAGGGGTGAGAGCCTCAAGCAGGACTGTCCGCAGGTATGTTTGTGTGTATTTATTTCGGTCATAATGCTGCCCTCCACAGCCACAGAAATTAGTCTGTGCTTCACACGTGTCCTTTTACAGAGCACTCCAGCCCCCACGGAGGAAAGGTAAACTATGGTGCCCATTTTACAGGTGGGAAACTGAAGTTCTGAGGGGATGAGCGAGTAGACCACCCTCCTCCAAGCAGCGAGCCAAGGTGAGACCTTCCAACCCCCCTGAGCTTCCCTCTCTGCTTTTGTCAAGGAAGCCTCAGGATGCTGGCCAGTGAAGGAAGGACCACTGTCCCCATTGCACGGATGGGGAAAACTGAGGCACGGAGTGTTTCAGCTGATGGTGGAAGGTTGTGTATGGGGTGGGGCTTGGGGTAGTCTGGCCCCAGAAGCTATGCTCTGAGTTTTAACACTGGAGTCAACAGAAGCAGATTCGAAGATAGCAGACCAAGGAAGGAGGGCACAGTCGACGGGAAATGATGGCACGACGGCAGAGGAGACCCCCCCCCCAGAGTCACTCAGGAGCCATGAAACAGCGTCACCAAAGGCTAGGCTGAGATCTCTGCCTGTTATCCTGGGTCAGCAGAGTCCCATGCAATATTCTGTGTTCTGTTTTGTTTTTGTCCTCGGTAATTGCTAGATACTTTTTTAAAATATAGAACAGAATGTACCATCTCAGCCATTTTAAAGTGTCCAGTTGGGTGGTATTAAATACATACACCTTGTGGTGCAAACATCACCACCACCCGTCTGGCGTAACTCCTCTCCTCTTGCAAAACAGAGACTCTGTATCCATTCAGCAGTAACCCCTGTCCTCCCCGCCCCCAGCTCCAGCAACCACTATTCCACTTCCTGTCTCTGATCAGGAACACTCTGAGTACTTCACATTGTAACAGAAAAGAACAAATCTGACTCCATATTAGATCTGTTCCTTTGACTTGAACCCCATGCCCTGTTTTCCAGGCTTAGTCATGCTGGTTCTGCACCTTTTATAAAAGAATGTAACCTACAGTCTGAAATATACAGGAGAGGCCCATGCTCAAGGCATCTGACCTTTAAGGGTATTAACACATTTGCATCCGTATAAAGATAACAAGCTGCAGCATTTTGAGAGTCAACCAGGCAAGATTTTATGGTAGATTTCAGGTTGGAAAGGGAGCCATGAGAGAGAGAATCATGTCCAGGTTGAATGTCAGATAGCCTGAGTCCGGGGTCTATGCGCGTGTGTTTCCCATGGACAGAAGATGCTGGAGGGTCAGGCTGGAGCGAGGGTCAGGGAGAAGAGAGGTCCCAGAATCCAGTGTCGGGCTTGCTAAGGCTGCAGTTCCTCTGAGGCATCCAAGTGGATGTGTCAGGCAGTCAGGAGACTGTCCAATATCGGAGGTCTCCAGACAGACTGGATTGCACACGTGAATATAGGATTCTGTTAGCAGGCAGCAGGGGTTGAAGGACAAGGACCAATGCCCAGGAGACACGGAGCCAGAGCAGGGCTCTGAGAATGCCAGGAGCTCCTGGACCGGCAGACAGGGAAGACGGGAAACCGAGGCGACAGGAAAGGCTGCTGATTGCACGTGTCCGCATGTTTTTTCTTGTTAACGATCTAGATCATCATGCAGAGCTGTGCTCAAGGGCTGTTTTCAGTTCAGAGTCCCTGAAGGAAGCTGTCCTGGGTGTGTGTGTGTGTGTGTGTGTGTGTGTTTCTGGTTTGTTCACTTCTTTTGCTCTGCTTCTGGGAGGTCATTCTATAAGTGGTCAGCAGTGGCCCCGACATTGGCTCTCTAATTATTTTCTCGGATATTAGGTAACTGCAACATACTGGAACTGTTAATAGATGCCATCGTGTCAGTCCTGTCCCGGGGAATCAAAGCTCCCATCTGAATGAGACGGCTGCCTGAATTATCTGTGAGGCAAAACTTAGTTTGCAGTGTCTCACTGTTAACTGCTCTGTGTCCAAGTCTGTCATTTGCATTTGCAAGAAAAATTGTGTCCCGGCTTATGCAGATTTTGAAATTAAGAGAAGAGGATGCTGACACAACGTTGTAAAATGACCGTAACTCAATTAAAAAATGTTAAAACAAACAAACAAAAAAACAAAATACAAGAGGATGTCTGGGCATAGTGGATTTTTTTTTTTTTTTAATTCCGGGATAAAGTATTTTATTTTGGCTACAGTAAGAGATTCCTCACCGGGCTATCTGAGAGGTATTATTTTTGTGTGGCTGTGTTCCAATAAAACTTTATTTACAAAATGGCAGTAGGGTGGATTTGGCACATGGATTGTGGTTTGCTGGCCCTCCAGTCTAGATTGCCGGTTCTCAGACATCAGCACACATCAGAATCATTTACGGGACCTGTTAAAACAGTCAAGGCTGGTTCCACTACAGATGTCCTGATTTAGTACGTTTGGGCTGGTGTGGAATAACTCACATTTCTAACAAGCTCCGAGAAGACGCTGATGGCGCTGGTCCCAGCACCACACTTTGAGAACTACCCCTATTTACAGACATGGATGTTAAGACCAGGTAGAAGGAAAAACCATGTAGACATTCACACAGCTGATGAAGGACAAAGCTTAGCCCTCAGATTTCCTGGTCCCTGGCTCATGTCGTTTCTACATAGGAGATTTTTAGTATGTGGGATATTGGTAGGGAAAGCAGGGTGCGTAAGGACTGGGCTTGTTGTTGGGGGGCAGACACCATGTGACATGTCTCTTCAGAGTGACAAGGACAGGGGAGCTACATCCTGGAGGAAGAGCAGCGGCCAGCTCCCAGGTCCAAGGGCACCCCTGATGCTGGGTATCTCTGGACCGCGCCCAGCATCTGTCTCGGACAGATATTCAAAGCGATCGTCCGATTGGCTGGGATTTCCGTTTGCCATATGCAGATAGATGGAAATATATGCAACTCTATTATAGATAACGGGAAGCATTTGTTAAGGACGACCGACAAGTTAAAGTGGCCGTGGAAAATTAATGTTCATTGAGGGGAACGGCCAACAAGACGGGACCCGTTCCATTTAGCCAAAGGAAGTCCGAAAAAGAAAAAGCAACATAAAGACAAAAGGAAGACGTCCCGTAAATGAGGAGCAGAGCCTGGCAGAGAAATGTTTCTTGAGCCAGTGAGACCCTGGCTGCAACACACGCGCATCACTTATCAGCACTGTGACCACGTATCTGGGCCCCCAGCCCCTCATATATCTAAAAAAAAAGATGATGACTTCTGCCCTAACCTGTTTTATAACCGTTAAATAGGATAATATATATCAAAGTGCCTAACAGCATGGCATGTCATGTGATTAAGGCCTGGGAGATTTTCCCCTTTCATCAGAAAATGTTTCCACGATTTATATTTTTATTCTCGCGTCTGAAGAATGGTGCTGGATACATCCAAGAGCTACAAAATATTCTTCACACCTTGACAAAACTTTAGGCATCGTCTCTATTAGAGAACCTATAAAAATTTCATAAATACGAAATTAGAGCCTGCAGGAATGTAAATTTTATTCTGCGGTTATGATGTGTGTCTGCAGGAAATGACCCTTTATGTGCATAAAGCTGTCTCACTTTTATTCTCTGATTTTGATGCCTGGAGATGTGGAAATGGAGCTACTTTTTGCCTAACATAATCCCCTCCCAGCACCCTTCTCTTTCCTCTAAAATTGCCAAAATAAGGGAGCATTATAGTAGCAACCGTGGTTCCCAAGCAGGTTTACGTTGCTTACTTCAGTTAAGCATGACAATGGTTCTCCTGGTCCATAAGAATTAGTCACATTAAAGACATTAAAAACATAGATGGAAACTTACCTACCCTTGGGATAAACAGACTTGATTTAACTATCGCATTGGGTGCACAAGCATGTTTGAAGGACCTTGCAGCTTTCAGTGCTCAAGTCCAAGGTCAAAACGATGAATACAAAATATTCCTTATCCCCAAAGAGAATATGGCTGCATTGCATAGCTATACCTGGAAACCAATCACTGCAAAGCCGTGGGCAAAGAACTAACCACCCCCCGCCCAGGGGCAGCAGCATGAGAAAAGTCCTTGGTGGGTGAGCGGACCTCCACTTGCCGGACATGTGCGTTTGGCCTTAGGGGGCAGGGAGAGCACTGAGCCTAGAAGATGTGTGTGCGTGATCCTAAGCTCTGCCAAGGCAGACCGAACGGCGGCCCACTGGCCCTTCCCCACCCCCACGCTGGACTCCTCTTTCAGCGGGGACGTTGGCATGTCTTCATGACGCCATTTTGAACTGTTTCTCCAGATAGAGAAGGCAAGCCATGGGGCGGGGAGGTCCCGCTCACATTCCTTCCATTTACATGTCCCGGAGGTCCTCAGTGTCATCCCAATCAGGCTGCCTTTTAAAAACACATGGAACACAGGTAATGCCTTCTTTACTATCTTGAAAGAAATCACAAAATTATATGTATTCCAGCACATAAATGATGAGACACCAGTGGCCAAGAACACATCGGGAGGTAAAGATGTTTGTGCTTCCCTAAGAGGCATAGACCCGGGTTTAAGAGGAGATCACGTTCCTACGGGGAGATGCAGGGTACATAAGAGGACAATCCGGAAGTTGCTAGAGTGACAACCAGCATTGAGATATGGAGCAACCGACAAGATGTCTTTGATGGTGGTTAAGAGGAAAAGGGAGAAACAAACTCAAATAAAGAAAAAGTAACCTGCGGAGACAAACGTCAGATTGTGCAAGGGGAGAATGCAGGCATCCTGGCATTTCCCCATGGAGCTTGGGCTGGCTTTACTGAGAAGGGTATCAAACGTACTTCCCAGAATACAGAAATAAACCAAGTCTGGACCGACCAGCACAGAAAACACGGTCCTCGATGGAATTTCCTCTGTACGTGAAGATGATTCCAGTGGGGTGAGTGGAGTCCTTACCAGTGACATAATTTGCCAAAACAATGCTCAAGATTTGGTAAGATTGTCAGCGATACAGAGCATTACCTCTCGTGATACAGTGCTTAGACCCAAGAAAATCGTTGTATTTCAAAATTGACCAGGGAGAAATACTCGAGCTCACAGCAGAAACAGAGTTAGGTTCTAGGCTGAGGTGATTATGAAAAGCTTTCTCACCTACAGGGGTGTATAGTAAGGCTTTCAAAAAACACACAGGATGCGGGCAACTCTTTGTTGAGGGACCACCTGTGTGTTTCAGGATGTCTTGACTAGGGACCCCACCTAGAAAGGCCTGAGGAGTTGTCATTTATTGCAGTTGCTAAAAAGTGCCCCACAAATTTCCGCCATGCTCTCCTGAGGGGGTCCAGGACCACCCCCACTGACAATAAAGTCCTCGATGTCAATGATCAGATTAGCTAATTCTGAAGTGAGAAGCTATTGTCCTGTGAGAGGATGAAGGACAGAGGACTATGCAGAGAAGAGGAGGGAAATGAGAGGGTGACATGCATTGAGCACCAGCTGAGGCTGTGGATTTAGATACTGGGCCCAAACTGGCAGAGCTGCTGACTGCAAACTGCCCCCCAGGTCCCCCCGTCCACAGACCCCAGGCCCTCCCCACTGCTCCACGCTGAGACCAGCTGCGGGAGAACGTTCATCTTTCTGTTCATTATCCAGTGGCTCTGTGGCAGGAAGATGCCTGTAACGCATATGCCTTTTTGGGGAGGCCCCACTCAAACAAGAGGGCGCTTGAAGGCACTGATTTGTCCTGAAGAAGAACCCAGAAAAACGATGAAACCGTCTCCCTTACACCTGGGTCAGATCATCATGAGATTCCATCCTGAAAAATCCATGTTCAGCCTATGCATGGTTGAGAGAACATTCGCATTTACGAAGCTCTTAATCCTCTCAAAGTCTTTCGCATTTTGATAGGACGGGCTGACCCATGTGAGCAGGAACGCATAGATGCAAAAACAGGCATCTTCTGCCACGGGGAACTAGTCTCTCTGCCCGTCATCCTCCTCCGCCCACACTTCTGGCTAATCCAGGCAAGAAGGAAGGAGCTATCCATGGGATGGTTCACCTACGTCCTGGGAGTAAACGTGCAGGGAGAGAGGACCCCTGAGCTGCCATGACTGATCTACAACTCAGAAGAAAAAGAAGGAATTAGGGAGGGGCGTCCAGGAAAAGAGGCCACGGGGAGAGAGAAAGGAGAAAACGGAACGTGGGAGAGAGAGGAGCGCGTGGAGACTAAGAGAGCGCGAAGCACTGACACTGAGGTGTTTCCGTGGTTGGCAGGATTCCAGGAGACGCCAACAATGCGGTGGCCCTGGGACTTCCCGGGGCGTCCTCCGAAGAGAAGGGTTCGCATCCCCGGGTGAGAATGGCAGCTGTAAATTTTGGTGAGAAAAGCGTGCATAGACAAGCCATCCTGAGACTCCAAGCACACGGAGGGGGAGACAGCGCAGACACAGGTCGTCAAGAGCCGGGATGTTGTCAGACGTGTCCCTTTGAACAGCTCATCTTGCAAGGGTGACGAGTGGGAGTTTTGACAGTCCTGTCAAACCCTTCGAATCTCAAGTGAGCGCCCCAGTAACCCCTTCTTTAAGACAAGGGGAACTGCTGCACTGTTCCATCAGCACGCAAATTACCTTCCCCAAGACGTCGCTCTGAGTGTTCCAGGGGCAGCTTCCCCAAGCCTTGGGCTGGGGGGGTGGGGGGTGGGGTGGATACAGAGCTTAGGAACCATCCCTTCCTGGGGAATGTTTGGAATGAAGCCCCTGAAGAGGCGACTGTAATGGAATATGTTATGTCGGAGGAATTGTGCCTTTCTGTATATGTGGGGACAACACAAGTGTGAGAGGACTTCCAGTGTGCAATCATCAAGACAATATCCCGTGCTCTCCCGCTTCCCTCCACGAGTGCACCGAGCAACAGGGGAAGACGGGAAATGGGAGTTCTGCTCAGTGGCTACAGACTGTAGTTTCAACTATACAAGATGGGTAAGTTCCAGAATGATTCAGAAAAACAGTCCCAGCACTCAACCTCCCCAGTTACCACCACCACCACCATGAAACAGCATCCGATGTTGAGATGAGGGGCAGCAGGTGGATGGATGTTTGTGGTTTTGTTCATTCTGGCGACGACTTTAAAACGTTTTAACGCTAAGGGAGAAGAGCTACCCATCAACAAAAGGAAGAAGAAATATCTTCCTGTAAATTCCAGAAAGAACAATAAAAAAGCTGATGGCCTCTGGGAAAGCAGTCAAAATGCGACAGGCCGTGAAGTGGGACACTTTAGTGGTTTGTTGGTTATAAGCCTTTTTAAACAATAATGGACCTTTTTATTGAAGTATACTTGTGTCACAATATTAGATTAGCTTCAAGTGTATGGCATTGTGATTCAATATTTTTATAGACTATACTGCACTTAAAAGTAATTATAAAATACTAGCTATCTTCTCTGTGCTGTACAATATATCCCTGTAGATAATTTATTTTTTGCATAGTAGTTTCTGTCTCTTATTCCCCTACCCTTATGTCCTTATGTTGCCCCTCCCCATTTCCCTCTCCCCACTGCTCACCACTAGTTTGTTCTTTACATCTGTGGGTCTGTTTCTGCTTCGTTATATTCTGTATTTTTTTAGGTTCCACATATAAGTGATATCATACAGTATTTGTCTTTCTCTGTCAGATTTATTTCACTTAGCATAATACCCTCCAGGTCCATCCACTTTTCTTGCAAATGGCAGGATTTCATTCTTTTTATGGCAGAGTAATATTCCATTGCATACATATTCAAATTATTTGTGTGCAATTCTTCACATACAATGAAATGCAGCATTCTTCTCTGATGTTTTCTGTGCCTAAAACTAACAATCTTCTGAAATGTGAGGAGGTCACTCTCTTATTTAAAGATTCTCAGCACAGCACAGAACACCTCTAACGTCTTAATGCACTAATGCAGCCTGAGGGTTGCTTCTGTCTCTCCTCACCCCTCCTTCTTCCCTCAAGTCCGGGTTAGTTACCTCTTTATGTGTTTCACAGCACTGGGGATGCCTGTTCTCACACCCGAACTTTTCTGTGCCTCCCTGAAGACTGACATTTTGCTTTTTTGATTGTGGTTTCACTGTCAACAGCAGTGCTGAATATTTACGAGCTGAATGGACACACATTCTTGTCTCATCTTCCTGACTGGTGCTTGGCAAAATATACAGGTTGTCAGAAAAGACACCTCAACGAGGGTTGACTGAAACTGGAAAGAACTCAGCGTTCTGTCTGCTGAGCTGATGACAACAATGTGCTCCCTCAAAACACCCCATACTTTTCCACGTTCCTCTCAGGGAAAAGATTCTCAACCCAACATTTCCCCGTGGCCACTGTGTCCTAAATGGGGGAAAAGACGTATGTGGCAAAAAAATGTAAGTCTAGAAAATAAAAAAGTGAAAACAATATAGCATTGACTTCGCTGGTTACAATCACTTACATTGGAAAGTTAAAATCCAAAGGGTGGGTATTGAGAAGTCTTCTACTGCATTGAGTTCCCACACCAATCTTTGGACATGCTGCGTCCAAGAGAGGTGAGGAAATTGTCCAAAATGTGCCAATGGGAACATCAGTGCCAACGTGCTGGCTCAGGGTCTCTGGAGGTGAGGCTTAGAATTTGGCATTTTCTCGAATTTCCCCATGCCATTCAGATGGGTATCCACTGAGAACAGGATGCAGTCCAGTCTCGATGCAAGACTTGGGCAGCCTCATGACACTTCTGAGATTGGCCATTGGGTCTTTGTCTGAATTCCTTAGAGCAGAAACTTTAGACTCAAATAAAAATGCACACTGTGAGGGCTGTGAGTTTCAGTTTCTTAGAGGACCTTACTGAGGACAATGGCCCGGGAGAGAGCCTCTCGGAAAGTTCTGAGCAACTGCTCCCAAGAGGTAGGGAGGAGCCAGTATATATATGAATTTCTTTTCTTTTTCTTTCTTTCTCTCTCTATTTTTTTCTTTTTTTGGCTGGGAAATACTTGGAGTCAAGCATACATCTTAGTAACAAATTACTTCTAATCACACACACAGACACACACACACACACACACACACAAAAGCCACATTTATCTCAAGTGAATGATTTTAGTGTTGATCTATGGATGGGAAGAGGCAAGAATCTGGGGTCACTGAACTCCTTTCTTAGATTCACATCTTAACTATCGAGGGGCCCACAGACCGAAAACACAGAAAACTTCACCTGTTTCCCCCTCCCCCCAAACTCCTTTCAGGGTTTACTGAAAGTCAGCGACTGTGGTGGCTCATGACTTGATCCTTGTAGAACTAAATGGTGGGCAACATTCTTTGTTCTACAGAACTTACTGATTTTCACATAAGTTTACTCTATTTTCAGGAATCTCCAATGGTTAAGAAAGTATTCATTTTAAATTACCTACAGTAACTCTCCCTACCCCAGTACCTTTGATTCATTGTCACTTATTTGCTCTTGGAGAATCAACAGAACAAATCTAAACCTTTCTCATCATTGAAAGCCCTGCAGATATTTGAAAATGCTGTATTGATTGTCTATTGCTGTGTATCCAATTATCACATTATCTCAAATTTGTGCATGAAATTATCTAATTGGTGACCTGAAGCAACAACACTTACGGCGACGTCTGCTGATCAAAGCTCTGTGAATGGCTTCTCTGGGTCTTCCAGCTCAGGAGGGCCTCTCACAGGCTAAAAATCAAACGTGTGATCAGGGCTATGGTCTCCCCTGCAGAATCCAACAGGGAAAGATTTACTGCCATCACCAGCTGATGTTGTTGAAAGGACTTAGCTCCCCATGAACTGATGGACAGACAAGCTCTCAGTTCCACACCCTGTTGGGTGAAGTCCACTCTTGGTTCCTCGCCACGGGGGCCTCTCCAGTATGGTAGCCCACGTCATCAACGCACCAAGCAGATAGGGCCGGCAACAGAGAGAGGTGAGAGTCTTAAAGACCAGAGCGAGTTCTGGTCTCTAAGAACTGTTATGGACTGAATGTTTGTGCTCCCCCCACCCCACCCCAAATTCCTATGTTGAAGCTCTAACTGCTCGTGGCGTGATATTTGGAGGTGGGGCCTCTGGGACATGGTTAGGGTGAGGTGAGGGCATGCGGGTGGGGCCCCCATGGTGGGACGAGTGCCCTTGGAAGAAGAGGCACTAATGCTCTCTCTCTGCCATGTAAGGACACAGGAGGTGTCTGCCTGCAAGCCAGCAAGACAGCTCCCCAGGAGCGGACTCCGCCATCACCTTGGCCTAGGACATCCCACCATCCAGAACTGCGAGAAATGCATGTCAATTCAGCGACTCAGGGAACAGTACTTTGTTATGGCAGCCCGAGCGGATTAACACAAGAACCTCATCTCAGAAAACGTTTAGCTATACTCTGCCCACTGAAAAGCACTCCCCGGGGGCCCCCCCAACACAGAAGTGGAAGAAGGATTTACACAAGGGGGGCGTCAATATAAGAAGGCAAGGCTCACAGAGGGCCCTTTCAGAAGGCTGGCCATCACACACATGGTTCTGCCTTTTCCTTTCTGCACATCCCCGTTTCACTGAATTCTCTCTCATGAGAGCCACATTTGCACTGGTTTTTTTCCATTCCCTGGAAGAGTCTTTGATACACTTTGGTCTTTGGCCATTGCCGTTGTAACATCTCATCCAAAAATGAAAATAGGAAGGATTTCTCTCTCTGTCTCTCTCTCTCTTCTTTTCCCCGCGCTCCAGCTATTTCATTCTAGGAAATTCTATTTCAGTCTGCCCACAAGCATCGAGATATTTTCTGCGTAAATCCATAAGCAGCAACTCACAAGAGATGAGTGGAGGTGAAACCGTGTTCTGACACCCGGGGTCCAAGAATCCTTCCCACTCTTAAGCTTTCCGCTTGATGTCTCAAAACCCATATTATACACAAGGTCTCGTCGCTCAGGCTGGGAAAGCACTGTTCTCCAGTGCTTTGAAGTTTCAGACGCCCGCAGAAGCTCCGCGGTGCCAAACACACACACACGTCCTTTAGATGCAACCTTTAGATTATTTTGAGCTCTTCCGAACCCCGGCAGGTAGAAATGCACACGCTGAGTAAGTCTCAGCAGAACTGAGAAAGGTCTGTAGACATCATCTCACAGTTAGCATCGGCTCGAGGATTTTGTTTTTCGTTTCCTTTGGTCTGTTTCGTGTCACAGACAAGACTACTGTTGGTTGTAACGATGCAGCCGGATGTTTTACTTAAGATTCCATAGATCTGCTTGTCTGCCAGCCATGGCTTCCAGACCGGCACCGAGTGAATTCACCAACATTCTGGGCTCCTGGAAGGAACAGGACAAGCCCTCTGCCTGTCCAGTTTCCTCCATATTCACGTATTAAAAACGCAGACAGCGGATGAGTCATTGCCCCTCCCCCTTTCCCCACCAAACAGGAATACAAACCACCGTCATTAACATGTTTATTTTGAACCTTTTGGTGAGACTGTAAGTCAAGAACTCGAGGACGGGGTCTTCCATCCAAGAGGAAAAGACGATTCTGAGAATTACTCGTTACTTTCCATGAAAGCTCTATTCCCACAGTTACTTATCCCCTCAACCTCAATGTTACTTCTCTCCCCCCCGCCCTCGCCTCTCTGTTGCTGAACAGCGTTCCCCCAAGAAGACGTGGTACAATTTCACACGTCCTAGTGTGTCTGCTCAGGACGCGTCTGCTCCTCCCAGCACAACCGGGGTCCGAGCAGGGGCTGCACACATCCATGCAGAGCGCCTCTCGGTGCAAAGACTTGTGTCACCAACTGACATTTGTCATTTTCCCTTCTTTATCTCCGTAGGATGAACGAATCAATGGAAGAGTGGATTCACGTAAAAGCACACGTGAAAAAAGTCTTCCTGGCACCATGCTATTATCTTCTAACACCAGGCCTTTGGGGACAATCGTGTGTCTCCTGTCACAGCCGCAGGGCTCTGACGGCGGGTTCCGCGGTCCCACCGCTGTTACAAGAGAATTTTCCCGTTTCAGCCTGTGCTCGGGTTTGGTCACGGACTAGGTGCAGTTTATCACATTTGGTGCTTTTATCACCTGCGTGATATTTTGAGAGGGGAAGACAGAACACACAGGGAAATAATTTTTTAAAGCAATGAGAATAAAGCAATGAGAACCGGCCGCCATGGCTGAGTCACGCACTAAATCAGCAAGACCTTTGATGTGAGTCTCCCGAGTCTGCATCATGACGAGGTGTGGGTGGCGCCGTCCCAGAGGCTGGGATTATGTGAGCAGAGAGAGGAACGGGGAGACAGCCACGGGGATGAAGGTGGGGTTCAGGAGAGGGGCAGACGGTCTCCCTGGGGTGGCGGAGTAGGAGGGAGCCCAGGGGCGAAGTCACCCTCTTCCAAACCGGAAGATAGAAGGACGGCAGGGAAAGCCTGGGTGCGATTGCATTTAGGCTCTTTTCAATAAAATTGTATATGGAGTGAGCAGAAGCATTACAAAATTGCACTTTCAAACGTTAAATTCTTAAAGTCTCTAAACATATTTGGGAAACCGTCACTTCTGTAGCTTGAAGGAACGTTTGAGGGATGGTGAGCTGAAGGAGGGGAGGTCCTGGGAGAGAGATGCGGGCGTGGGTCTCGGGATTAGGGCGGAGACCCCGTGAGAGGACCCAGCAGGGAGAAACACTGCTGCTGCAGAGGACGTCTCAGGACCACGTACGGCGAAAGACAGGAACACCTGGGCCGTGTCTTTCCCAAGATGCTTCAAGCTGCTCTTCAAGGCACCCTAGCAAAGTGTCATCAGGCTTTATGATCCCAGAGAATTAAAATTCACACCTCATCTTGGGGGAGAGTGGGTTCCAAGTGACCAGAAAGAACCAAGCTTTGGGGGACTCATGCGCAGACACCCATGTGGTCCCAGCAGATCGAGAGCTCAGCCCCAGGGTCGCTCTCAGGAAGGCAACGGACTGTGTGTTGAGCAGCAAAGGAAGTGTCTGCAGTGGTGCAACTGTGGAACACCGCGGCGGTGGGTGGATGTATTTCTGGCTCCTCCTGGATCGTGACATCAGAGCCTTCACCCCACCCCTATCTGCAAAGCCACCTGCAGCCGGGAACAGAGCAGTGGCTGGAGGAGTGACGGGTTCCCAGCGTAATTCACACAGGAGGAGTCCAGGGCAGGAACCCCAGCCGCACACCTGTGACGAGGGTGCGGGTGTCCTGAAGCCCGCGACAGAATCCCTGCTTCTCCCTCCCCTCAGTCTGGCCCCACCTGAGTCCTGCCCCAGCGGCCGTGAGTGAGAGCAGTTCCCATCACCCAAGGTCCCTTCTCCCCCAGACCTCCACATGAGGCCCGGGCTCATTTCTTTGCTTATACCTAAGGCTCATTCAAAGGAGCAGGTGGCAGCTGTGCGGGGGGGGGGGGCACAGAATCAGATTATTGACTTGCCCTTACTTAGAAAACCAAACTGAAATTAACACTGAGAATTAAAAAAAAAAAAAAACTTGTAGAGTTCATTCTCATTGCAATTACAAAACTGTTTCTGAGCGAATGCGTATTCTTAACCGAAACATTTACTACCACTTACTCAAATTCTCTTGAGATCACCAGAAATAGTATTCAATACTTAAAAAATACTTCCATATGTGGACTGGCACCTACTTTTCTTATTCTTAAAGAGAAGATGATCTTAGCTGGAGCTTTAAGAAATTCCCTATATACTTTAAAACACGAGAGTCTGGTTTACTTCATTTTGTAACATACCTTAGAAGAATCCCTTTATTGCGTAGTTTGACACTTAAGAAAAATAATATCTGTGTGCAAATTGACGCATGACTATAACAAACATGCAATCTGTATCAGACAGCAGGAATGCTAGCTTCATTTTTGCCTTTACTCAGCACCTTAATTGTAGCCCTTAGAGAGGGATTTAATGTCTCATTAAATAAGATGGTTCTTAACTTGGTCATCATTCTGCTAACTTCCTTGTGTGCGACCAGAACAGCAGTGAGGCCAGTTGAAAGGCACAGAGGTATAGGGAAGACGGTTACTGAATAGCAGCGAAAACGTACATGGATATTATATGCATATATACATACATACACGTCAACTTCAAGGGGATACAAAGTAACATTAAACTCAAATGTGTATACACAGCAGCATAAATTTACACAGATACACACAGGAAGTGGCTCACGAATTACACAGATACACAGAGTAACAAACTCACATGGATATTCATAGTAGCAAATGAGAAAAAAAAAAAATTGAAGAAACCTAGACCTTCATGTCAACTTAGCAACAAACTAGTTCTATGCCCTAGGTTTGAATACCTAGAAATAGATTTATATAAAGTGTTTCCACGAATTCAGAAACACATACACATGGCTGGGTCTTGGTCTGTCTGCTGTTTGGCAAGATCACCTCTTAAGTTTCCTCTCCATTCACAAATTTTCCACATAGAGGAAAATCACAGACTTGACATAATCTGCTGGAGAAACTGGGGTCAAGTTCCCCTAACTGGTCTGAGGGCTCTGGAACTGTGCCCCTTTGATACGATGCAGCTCCCAGGACGTGTTCTCCTGGGAGGAAGGAGTGTCAGGCAGTACGGGACATGTCCTCTGGGACACTGAAGACCTGGAGCTGAAAACTGTTCCAGGGAGTCCTGGCCAGTGACTCTGCCTTCCTGCTCTCGGATGAGAATACAGCCTGGATGAGGATGAGTTTGACCCAATCATCTGGGGGTCCCCCACGGCAGAACACATAAGCAGCCTGTATGTCACCACTTCTGGGCTAGTCTGTGGCCTGAGTCACAGCTCACAGGAGGGCACACTCTGGGAGTGATGTGACAGTATCACTGCTGGAGGTTTGCAGGGCCAAACATTTCTCTCATTATTACTGTGAGTAATATATGCATTCTTGTCTGGTGGAAGCGTGGGGACGCAGACACCTTTTGAAGTCACAGAGAAGAATATTTCTGCTCTCAGACCCATGCTTTTAAAGTGTATCTATTGGGGGGATGGTATAGCTCAGTGATAGAGCACATAGTGAACATGCACAAGGTCCTGGGTTCAATCCCCAGCAAGTCCATTAAAAAGGAAAGAAGTAAGGAAGGAAAGGAAGAAGGAAGGAAGGAAGGAAGGAAGGAAGGAAGGAAGGAAGGAAGGAAGGAAGGAAGGAAGGAAAGGAAAGGAAAGGAAAGGAAAGGAAAGGAAAGGAAAGGAAAGGAAAGGAAAGGAACAAGGAAGGAAGGACAGCAAAAAACAAAGTGTATGCTTCTAAAATGTTAAAGAAAAAAGTGCATCTATTAATGAGATTGTCTATCAATAGATCTACAGACACATACTAGGTTCCCAATGCTGCCGTAACAAAGCTCCAGTTCGTGGCTTACAAGAATACAAGTCATCTCACAGCTCTGTAGGTTACAGGTCGGACACGGGTCCCACTGGGCGAAAATCAAGGAGTCTGCAGGACTGTGCCCCTTCTAGAGGGCAGAATCTATTTCCTTGCTTCTCCCAGCTTCTAGAAGCGTCCCCCATTCCTTGGCTCATGGCACCATCCTGCATCTCGAACCGAGCAAACTGGCATCTGTCTGTTTATTCTTCCAAGATTGCAGCTCCTTCTCACTGACTCACTCTCCTTCCATTTTCAAGGAACCTTGTAATGACGTGAGCGCCGCCTGGATAAATCCCAATAATCTAAGTTTAAGGTGAGCGGGTTGCTCATCTTCAGTCCCCTCGGCCAGGCAATGGAACATACTCACAGTTCCAGGCTTAGGATGCGGGCATCTTTCAGGAGCTATGACTTCAGGGCACATGTTCGTGTATATCAGAGATGAGACCTTTTGCAACAGCTTTCCATAATCTGTACAACCCACAATGCCTGTTTCAGAAGACCTATTTCATAATGTGTACAGGAGCAAGCAGGCCAGCGCAAGTAAATGGGGCAGAAGATACAGAACGGCCCCCGCCCTCCGCCACACACACATTATAATCTTGCTTTTTAAGGCAGAATACTGGTCCTCCTCTCCCTTCACCAGCTCCCCTGCCCTCCTCAGAGATGGCCAATCTCAGGAAAACAACAGAGTGAAAATATAGGACGCTGTCAGCAGTCCAGAGGGTCCCGGGAAGGGTCAGGATACAGGATGCTGGGTGGGTCAAGGTGGGTGACGCCCTGACACCAATGCCCCTGGGTAGGTGAGGCATGAACCAAATTAATCCAGGATGGAAAAGGGAAAAATAATCTAGCTGTGGGGTAAGAGGAATGTTCAGAGAAAAACACACTTTGTGAAATAATGCCTTTTGGTGGCGGGAAATACATCCCTCTGTGAACCCGAAGTAGTATTAAACCTTCCCCAGAAGAAGGGAGCAGAGCGAACGGCAAAGCAGAAGGCACAGACCCGGTCTGTTGGCACAAACAGCCTAGATAAATCGCTCTTCATACGGAGACTTAAGAAAAGACGTGAAAATCAACAAGGTTCTATGGGGCGGGGGGTGGGGGGACAAGCAAACAAGGAAACATGCTATCAACCAGAAGATTAAGAAGGACCCACTGGGACCAAGATGGAATCTGAAATTTTTCTTTTTCTGAACTATGCGGATAAAGGGGGAAAAAATTATTCAAGAATTCAGGCAGAAAAAAAATAAGAAGAGGTTATCCGCAAGGAGCTAAAATCATGGGGTGCTCACATATCTCACAATGGAAGCCTGGATTCGAAAAGTCTGTTTCCTCTTAAAGTAGGAAAATTGGTACCCAAGGAAGTTTATATTCAACCAAGAAATGTGTCATATAGAGAAACAAAGAAGAAAATCCTTCTCAAATATTAAGGATTCTGGGTTTTTCGTGATCCAAAGGACTCTTCTCAAAAATAAAATCTACTTTAAGTCCCCAAGAGATGAAACACACGTCGGAACTCAACACGAATAAATTGTGGGATACAAGGTGCAAAAGTTAATAGTACCAGACATGCACGGTGTTTTATTTTTTTTAAAAAAAGGGTTAAATATGGTTACCAAATAAATTAAATGCCACAAGTTTGTGCAAATGGGTCTATTTGTTGTAACATTATTAGCAAAAGTGATTTGTGTTTAAAATCCCATATTCTATTACAAAAAATTATATATGAATGTATGAGTGAATAAAATATAAGTAAATGAGCAAAATATAACCAATAAAATATAAATTGCCTTCACTGGAAACAGCAGGAGTTAAAAGACAGCCACTTTATTCACGGTTTTGACCCATGTAAGGATTAATAATGATGGAAATAAGTAATTTTTATGACACACTCGTTAGGGGCCAGGCACTGGCCTCAGCGTCTTTCCTGCAGGTTTGCAATATGGGCTCAGTAATTGTCTTTGTCTGTGTGGG
The DNA here is from genome assembly GCF_009834535.1 of Camelus ferus. Classification (NCBI taxonomy): domain Eukaryota; kingdom Metazoa; phylum Chordata; class Mammalia; order Artiodactyla; family Camelidae; genus Camelus; species Camelus ferus. Next base: position 9,184,058 of record NC_045732.1, read on the forward strand.
CTGCCGTAACAAAAAGCCATCGGCGGGGCAGCTTGTAAACAACACACATTTATTTCTCACAGTGCTGGAGGCTGGCCGTCCCAGATCAAGGTGCCGGCTGAGCGGTGTCTGGGGAGACCAGATTCCTGGGTCATCCTCACATGGAGGAAGGGGCTGGGGAGCTCTCTGGGGTCTCCTTTTATAAGGGCACTCATCCCACCAGGAGAGCTCCACCCTCAGGACCTCATCACCTCCCAAGGACCCCACCTGCTAACATCACCACGTGGCGGGGCAGGACTTCAACACAGGAATTTGGGAGTGAGGGAGGGGCACCATCCATCGACAGCAGTGATGTTCTCGAAAACCTGAGACAGAATCACAAGCATATTTCAAGAAGCAGTACCTGCTTTCCAATCCTGGGACAAGAGATAAACAAATAAGACATAACCATACGACCAAAGACAGAAAACAAAGGAAGCGGCGTGAAGTCTTTGCAACCCCTCATCAGCACGGAGACAGAAGTGAAGCCAATCACACAAGTTATTATGTCGGAATGGAAAAAAGGTTCAACTCCCACCGAAACAGGCCAAGTGTCTCCCACTGGGCTAAACAAACAAATGCAAACATTTGGGGGAAAATAAAAGCTGAAGAAACACATGTCTTATCCCTCTGCTCCTAGTTAACAAAACCTACAGAACCCATCAAGAATTACCAAAGGAAACAGAAGGGAGAGAAGAGAACCCGCTGTTATGCTCAGACCAGCCACGGGCAGCAGGCAGCGCCACCACCGACTTCCAGGAAATTCTGCCCTGTTTAGAGCAAAGTGGCCCAAATTCAACAGGCCACCAGGAGCACCTCCACCCTCTTCCTCCTGAGAATTGAGTGTAATTTTGTAAGAAATAAATGCAAGATAACACACAGCATGATCATGTTGGATTTACAAAGGTCAGGACTGCGGCCAGGTCACAAGAGGTGAACAGAGCCCCCAGCTCTGGGATGTCAAGCCAGCATGTCGAGTGGGGAACAAAACGTCGGCGACTACTTGCAAGTTTTCTCTAAACTGGCTGTTAACGGCAATCCCAGGCTCCCCTCTTTGGGGGTAAGAGAGGAGGATGAGGGGGCTGGGGATTCGGGATCTTGAAGCAAGAACTAATTGTGCAAGATGAGGACTGCTCTATCTGTTTTTTGAGGGTGAGGTAAATTGATTGGTTGATTGCTTGGTTGGTTGATTGATGGAGGTACTGGAGGTTGAACCCAGGACCCTACCACTGAGCTGTATCCTCCCCCTCAGGATCAATCCATCTGAAGTCACTTCCAGAGCTTCAGAATGACAGCGGCAAAGACTAATCCAGGAAGAGGCTAAGACCGTACGTGAGTGTCTGTCCGGGAAGCCAGGAGCTGCCCCCAACGTATCCAGGCTGGAACCCATAGGGGTTCTGTCCTGGGGTCCCGTTCCTGCCCTTCTACCCTACAGTGGCTGGAAATGGACGACTCAGGGGCTGCCCTGGAGGTTCTCAGTCTGCTCTGGAGGTCCCCGCTTTGCTGCACACTCCTCGGTGTTCACTGGTCTGGAGGCCAAGCAGAGCTGAGCCAAGATCTGCCTTAGAATAGATCTGAGGTTATCTGGGACCTCCTTCCCCTCCTCACTCACACAGGCACAGGTGTATTCAGACAACAAACTACTAACAACGGCCATTGACAACCAGGAAAAAATGGGATGACAGGAAGTTACAGTGAAAAGGAAAGTCAAACTACATTTTCACAAAAATACCGATTTTGTCTAAGAAGCATATCTCTAATATACGTATATAATTATAATGTAGATGGATGGTTAGATAGATAGATAGACAGACAGACTGGATGGATGGATGGAGGGACGGAGGGATAGATCAATCGATCGACAGATAGACAAACAGATTGGATGGATGGATGGATAGATAGAAAGATTAGATAGGTAGGTAGATAGATTAGATGTATGGATAGAGAGAGAGACAGATTAGATAGATAAAATAGACAGATAGGATGATGGATGGATGGATGGATGAATAGATAGATAAATAGATTAGATAAATTGGATAGATGGATGGATAGATGGACGGACAGACAGACAGACGGATAGGAATAGATGGGTACACAGACAGACAGACTGACTGACATTCAGATAACCCGTCTACATCTACTTGGAGTCACTTAACGTAATTCTAACACTGATAGCTCAGTGACCTAGGAAAAATGATCTAACTCTCTGAACTTAAGTTTCCTTGTCTATAAAGCAGAAATACTAATGTGTATTCAGGCCAGTTCTTGTAAAGATCAGATGCTATTATCCGTCACATGTCTGACCCATCAGAGTTTTTCAGTAAATAATAGTTTCTGCCTCTTCCAACTGAGAGTTACACGTATCCATAAAGTCATTTTTAACAAAGGAACAGCATTAAATCCTGGACCATTTTGGAGCCCATGAAAATCAAATCCGAAACTGTGTGTGTGTATATATATATATATCCGTCCTATAATTGGGCATTATATTTTAAGAAGCTTGTCTGAGATAGCCAGAAGTATTACATAACTGTATTTCTTCACAGAAGAGGAAAACCAGAATACACAGAAAAGGAGACCGTAAACAGCTCTTTCCATCTTTATACGCCAGGAAAGGAACAGAGAGAAAAACTGAGGGCTCGCAATGACCCAGTATGAGTAAAGTCAGAGGCGCTCCCTTCTGCGTGGGGCTGCAACCGCCCTGCTGCACGAAATGCTTCCAGCATCACCGTAGTCAGCGCTGACTTTATAGCTTCCTCCTTGCTCTGCAAGCAATCCAACCCTTTCACCAACAGCCCCGAGGCCCTGGTATCTGGAACACCCAGCAGGAGAAAGTTCAGAAGGAAGTTGCCTTTGTGACTTCCGGTTTGGCCCATCTGGTCTCCACAGTACAGTTCACGTTATTAACACAACTTTGGTGCCCCAAGAAGATTCCACGCCTGATCCCAGGGACTGAGAGCATGTGACTTACATGGCAAGAGGGGCTTTGCAGATAGCACTGACCCTAAGACAGCTTTGACCCTAAGGTGGCACTGACCCTAAGGCAGCCCTGACCCTAAGGCAGAAAGATCGTCCTGGATTAGCCAGGTGGGCTCACGTGGATAGAAGCAGCAGAGGAAGACGCAGTGGAACTGGGCGTCGGAGAAACCTGAAGCATGAAAAGGATTCTACCTGTGGTTCCCAACCCTGAAGACAGAGAAAGGGCGCCCCCAGGCCGAGAATTCTGGGGTCCCTGCAAACTGGGAACAAGCTGACCACCAGCACGGACACGGAGACCTCTCACCATTGCTAATATGGAACTGAATTCTGGCAATTCTGGCAATTCTGGAGTGAGTCTGAAAGCGGATTCTCTCCCAGAATCTTCAGCAGGTGGTTGACCAACACCTTGATCTTAGCCTCGTGCCAGTGTGAACAGAGGACCCAGCCATGGCACTGCTGCCCGACAACTCGAAATAATGCATCTGCATTGTTTTAAGCTGCAAAGTTCGTGGTTATTTGTTAAGGCAGTGATAGAAAATTAATACAGAACTAAAACATATTATAATGTGGAATATTTATAAGCAAAGATGTATGACAAAAATCTAGTTAAAATGTAATAAGCAACAATGAAATGGCTACTTTCTCAGAAATCTGACTCTTCCCCAAGAGAAAAAAAAGTGTGTTCACTCTCCTCAGGTGGAAAGAAAAATTTCCTTGTCTTTTCCCAAATGTATAGACTAATTTCACCAGTTATAAATTCTAATAATAATGAGGTGACAATAGTACTAAATTAACTACATAGTATATGTAACATAATATACAAAAGTTGTACATTCTAATACAATTTTAAATGTTGCATTTTTACGTACGTATCACTTTGCATTTTGTTTCTATTTATACTGGACCTGCACATCGATATTTAACATCCAACAACCTATAAATGTCACATTACAGATTTAGAATTTACTTTTTAACTTCTTCCTCAACTCACCACCCCCCTTGCTGCCTGTATTAATTTTCCATTGCTGTTGTAAGAAATAACCACAAACTTGGTGGCTTTAAAGATGCAAATGTATTATCTTATAGTTCTGTAGATCAGAATGCTGACACGGGTCTCTCTGGGCAAAAATTAAGGTGTTGGCAGGGCTGCATTCCTTCTGGAGGCTCCAGGAACGACTGTGTTTCCTGCCTTTTCCAGCTTACAGAGGCTGTCTGCATATTTTGGCTTGTAGCCCCCTTGCTCCGTCTCCAAAGCCAGCAATATTGCATCTTCCAGACCATTCTTCTGTAGTCTGTTCCCCCTCTGACCTTGCCTGGAAAGGGTTCTGCAGTCCGAGGACTCACATGATTAGTTTGGATCTACTCGGATAATCCAGTATCATACCCCCAAACTCGATATTTGTAACTTATATCCATAAAGTCCTTGCCTGCTAGAAAAGGAAACACAGTCATGAGTTCTGGACATTAGGTCACGGACATCTGCCCTATGTCTACACTGGGCAGAAAGCCAGCAGTTAACAATGATTTGCTTATAAATTTATCTACCATCAGTCTCTACCAAAAACTCACACAAGACAGCGTGTCCCAGATCCCTGTTCTCTGTCCTTGCCATCTGTGACCAGAGCAAGGTGAAGGAGAGAAGAAATGGGGTCGAGAGAGGTCCTACTCGCTGGCCAAATCAATATCCAAACACAGCCGTTACAGGGGTACTTCGGCACCGCCAATCTCACATGGTGTCTACCGCCAATGTTGTAAACATAGTTTGCGTGTCTTTATTTCTATGAGGACGTGGGTGGTGGGAAGGTCACTGAGGCTTGCTGGCGCCCAGTGAGAAGGGCATTCCCAATGCAGTTGTCCGAGTTTTAACAGGGAACGGCTGGCGGGAGGGAAGAAGGTGGCCACCACGATGGGTGTCCATGAGGACGTAACTGTGCATCATGGCAGACAGAACTGCAGCTCCATGACCGAGTTTCTCCTCCTCACATCAGGCTGGTTGTGTCATGCTCAAAAAAACTCAGAGAAGTCTGCTTTCATCAAAGTGTGTTTCTATGCATGCACACACAGACACACAGACACACGGACACACAGACACACAGACACACGGAAACACACACACACACACACACAGAGGAAAGGGAGTTAGAATTCCTGTATCCAAACCCTGTCTCCACCATGCATCCTCTGGACACCTCCTGCATTTCATCCTTCTGGACTCAAATACCACATTTTAAAATGAAAAGTTAGAGTCCTGGTCCTTAAGATCCTTCACACGCGTGGCTCTAGAATGTGGAATTCTATAGACAGGATACGCTGCGCAAGTGTTGACAGCAATGCTAACCCCACCTGTGACTCTCCCTGGAAAGCAGCCCTGGTCTTCATCGCTCTATGCTGACTCTCCGGAGGGAGGTCCCGGGGGCTAATGTCTCCCCCACAAGGGGACCGGCCATCCCAGGAGACTCATTCTGCTTTAGAAGACAGCAGTAATGTCTGCTGTCTGTCTGTCTACCTACCTATCTAGATATAGGGAGAAAGATATCATAACACAGTGATCTATGACTCCTAATAGTTTTTTCTTTCAATTTTAAGCACAAAAAGACGGTTTATGTATGTCAGTGTCTGACCTGGGCAGACAGAACCATCTTACAGGTCTGAACAGGGATGGCTGAAGACCTCGTGGACATTCTTTGTTAAGACAATACATCTCGAGGAGTCTCATATGTTACAAATATCTCAACACAATCAAAATATAAATGTATAATCAGAATTTAAATGCAGGTGTGCATGTTCAGATTTCTTACTAAATCATACTTTTCTACAAAAATGAAGCCAAAACCATTTCGCCTACCACTTGGTTGCCAGAGTTACCTGAGACCAAAAACCTCCGAGAAACTTCGGGGAGAATGAGCAAGGACTTTGTGTTGATGAGATCTCTAGTGGCCTGTGGTGAATGAGTGTAGGTATGATTTGCATTTTTATACAGTTTCCAAATGCTTCCAATGGCTTCACCTCCCCCACCCAGACTTTTTGGTTTCAGTCGACATCTCGTTGTGGTCCATCTGGCATTTGACTCAAGACCATCCCAACATCAGTACAGTAGATCCAACCAGATAAGGAATACGAGCTGGCTGGACAAGGGTGACATTTTACAGGGAACTTTGCTGTTTGGGGACTGCGTGTCGGTCGTCTGCTATTCTGCCAGCAAAATGTGCTCGTCAAACCTTCTGCTTTCTCCGAGTGTGTCTTGGCTGCTGGGAAGAAGAAGCTGAGCTCTGAGCCATCTATGAGTCATCAACTCGTGCATCTCTGGAGGGCGGCAATTAAGGAGTTTCTTCCCCAAGTGTCCTTAAGACAGTGAAGGCTCCCCTCTGCTACATACTTAAAGTCTTCCTGACAGATGAGTTCAGAGAAGACACAGATGGCTCCCCGAGGCTGCCTGGGCCACGCATCGTAGGCTCAATGCCCCCGGGGAACGGTCCCTCTCATCCTGATGAAACCCTAAGCTGTGACACCCTTTGATCCTTTATGGGTTTATGGTACATTTATTTTCTTCACTGCCTTTTTCTCAGTGGTGCACGTTCCACTTCTAAAATACTAAGTACCACGTTCCATTCCCCAAGCTCTCTCCCAACCGGAAGACATGTCACGAGGGACTTTGCTTCAGTTCCCACAGGCGGTGCCGACGAAGTCAACCCTCAGTGCAAACCTGAACATCTTTTCTCATTTCCAAGCCACACAGGGCAAGGAAGACACGGAGAGCCAAGACAGCCTCCTGAGCACCGCGGCCAGGACAGGGAGAGGTGGAGAAACTGTGCCACCCGAAAAAGAGCAGGAAAAGCTGGGTGCGCCAAGCCTAGTCACTGCATCGAAAGGAATCTGGTGCAAGCTCCATATGAGGAAACGTTCCAGACACTTGTCTGCACTGCAGTCTTTCCCCCTCCGCGGCTGAATCCACGCGCATCTCACCCGTAGGGTGTGTCCTGGTGCCACCTTGATGCTCAGTTGCTCTCTCTGAGGCAGTGAGCCTGAAATGTCCTCCATCTCTGCTTCTTCAGGGACCACAGACTTGACCCGGCTTCTAGGCTGAGGTCTCTCTGCCTGGGTCTTCTTTCTTTCCTAGATTTTGAACCTCCAGGGTCATCTGCAACTACTGGCCAGAAGCCATCGTTACTGAGAGATGGCCAGTAATGGAAATTTGGAGTGTGGAAGGGGACAGTTTGACCAAAAGTAATCCTTGACTAAGAAAAATATTCCTTGTCTTGGACCATTCTCTCTGAATCAGTGAGAGCTACTTTACTCACTGACCCTAAACCAGTGGGTTTTTTTTTTTTTAATGTTTTTTAAAATTAAACTTAATTTTTTATGGTTATTATTTACGTATTTTTATGTTTTTAAGTTTTGGGGGGGTGGAGGTAATTACGTTTACTCACTTATTTATTTTTAGAGGAGGGACTGGGGATTGAACCCAGGACCTCATGAGTGCTAAGCACACGCTCTACCACTGAGCTATTCCCTCCCTCCTCCACTGGGTTTTTAGTGTTTTGTTTCGTTTTTTTTTAAATGGCTTTCTAGGGCTGAAATCATTTACCATCCAAATGAAAACTTACCTGCAATCCTACTCTAAGGAAACCAGTTAAGGTAGCATTTTATTCAGAAAAAGTAATTTCGTAAGTTCAGTACATAATATTTTTGTACTATGAATTCAGTGAACCAGAAACATGGAGCTACTTAGACGCGCTTCATTGCTTGAAGTCCTTATCAATGCCGGCATCCAGTTTCTTTCTATATTTCATTCTGTTTGCACAGCGTTGAGAAGACGCTGGTTACCAAAATGGGCTGCAGCAGCCCCCTCACCCCACCATCCATGATTCCAATTTCCATGGTTTCAGTGACTCGCACTCAACCGCGGTCCAAGAATATGAAACGGAAAATTGCAGAAATAAACAAGTCATGAGTTTTCAACTGTGTGCCTCTCTGAGTAGCGTCAGGAAACGTCACGCCGTCGTTCTGCTCCGTCCCTCCCAGACGAGAACCATCCTTCCGTCTGGCCTTTCCCTCCGGTCAGTTACTCGGGAGCCCTCTCGGTCATCAGACTGTCTGTCTCGGTGTGGCAGTGTTCAAGGAACCCCTGTTTTACCTAATAATGGCCCCAAAGTGCAGACGTAGAAGCCGGAAAGTGCTTCCTTTAAGTGAGAAGGTGGAAGTTCTCCACACAATAAGGGAAGGAAAATAATTCATATGCCGGAGTCACGAAGGTCTATGGTAAGAATGAATCATGTCTCCGTGAAACTGTGGAAAAGAAAAAGAAATTTTGTGCCAAGGTTGCTGTTGCACCTCGAACTGCAAAAATTAAGGTCACACCGTGCCTGGTAAGTACTTAGTTAAAAATGAAAAAGGTACTAAATTTGTACAAAAAGATAACTTGAGGGAAAGACCGCGTTCATATAACTTGTATCACAGTGCATTATTATACTAGCCCTGTTCAGTTATTAGTTATTGCTAATCTCTCACTGTGTCTGATTCACAAATGAAACTTCACCCCAGGTAGGCGTGTGTGTATAGGAAAACGCGTTGTATGCATACAAGGTTTGATGGGATCTCTGGTTTCAGGCATTCACTGGGAGGTCTTGGAACGTACCCCCTCGGATAAGGGGGGACCACCGCAGTTATAAATGCCAGCTCTTTGTGTACATTGTGTGTGTGCTTCATACGTACTGTCTTTGCTGTGTGTTGTGTGGGTTATGTGGCATATACACATATGTGTTGTAGGTATTGTGTGTGTGTGTGTGTTTAACTGTGCACTTTGCAAACTCTGCCAATGAAAGACGCTCGAAAGACACACGATGAACATTTGTTTCAATGTGAGCAGCTCACAGTATCTGTCAGAAGCTCACACTCCTCTGTGGCTAAAATGGACTTAGAAGCACTAATGCATGGCTTTGCCAGTTTAATTTTCATGTGGGGGAAACAAATTCTTTACAAAATGCACACAGAAATACTGTGAACGATTCCATGCATAAGTGTATCTATGTATAAGGTGCATCTATCTATATTCACATGGACATTTAGATATACAATATCTCAGGATCAGTCTCACTTGTTCAATCTCTTTCAAAACCCTCAAATTTCTATTTCTTCACTTGAAGCAAATAATCTATTGTAACCTGACCACTGACGCTATCTGCAGTTGCAACCTTAACACAGCCACCTTATGGTGTTGAATTGCACGTACATGCAGACACTAACTCCTGTATATAAAATAGATAAACAGCAAGGTCCTACTGTAGAGCACTGGGAACCAAATTCAGTACCTTGTCATAGCCTATAGTGAGAAGGAATATGAAAATATAATCACTATGGTGCACACCAGAACCTAACACTGTAAATCAACTGTACCTCAATGGAAAAATAGAAATGGAATTAGATGTTCTTAATGAGAAGTGTCAATAAGACGGCTTTGCCAATCAGCCAGGACTCTCGATGCCACGTGGAAGAAAACGGGAGAAATTGTTGTTAAAAAAAAAAAAAAAACGAAACACGACCCAGAACACAAAAAGTGCTTCTGTGTGTTACTAGCATTTAGCTAATAGAGTTGCCATAAGTGCAAAAACAAAAAAAAATAAAACAATACTAATGTTCAACAGATGAACACTGACAACTGATTTAGTCCCATCACTGGTGCTGCCTCCAACAGGCAGAACTTGCGCAGGAGAACAGACACTCAGAACTCGGGTGTGGGTTATACCTACGTTGTGAAAACATACCCATTAAGGTCTGTGCACTAAGGAAATCGGAAACAGACTAAGAGTATCAAACGCTGGCATTTCTTAACAGCTGGCGTTTGCCTAAAACGACATGACGTGACTTGACTACCTGCTGGTCACAGCTATTACGAGAACCTCTCTTCCAACAGCTTTTGGTGCCGTGGGTGGGTTTTGTCCCACTGGTTGAAGTGCACGCCACTTTTGCTAACTTACTTGAGGGGTGTTACAGTGGGCAGCCGCACTTTAAAACGTCCTTGACCTTGACTCACGTGTCAAACGACCTAAAACCTCAAGGGAGAACCCCAAATTAGAATCACCCATGCAAGCTGCTCCAGAATTTCTGGCCCTCTGGAAAGCGAGTTTGTTGTATTTAGTCTGAGTTTTGAGATGATTTATTATGAAGGGATGGATAACTAATACCAATGTCTTCTTTCGCCGGGGGTGTCCGGACGCTCCCAGAGCCCAAAGGCAGAACATGACATGATTAACAATTCCATCAATAAGGAAGCCCTGAGTGCAGTGAAAGGACTGTATCTACGTGGACCCCTCTGGAGGGCAGGGAAGCTGGGGATGTGTCTCTCTCCAGCTCCACGACCTTGGAATGCCCACCTTTCCATGCATTCAACACCCCTTAGAGGTACTGAGGATGCAACCCTAAATCCCGTTGTTAAATTAATAGAGTTAGTCATAAAAGAACCCAGAGGGCAAAAACCCAAAACAAACAAAAACCCAAGCAGTGTTTTGTCTATATATACTTTAAAAAAAAAAAAAAAAAAAAGCCATGATACCTTGAGAATTACAGAGGTTCAGTAACAGAAAGTCAAAGACGTGGAAAAGCACAGCCCGAGACAGACAGGTTTCCCTCTGACGCTGTAAATCCACCCAACTCAACGCTGTCTTAATTGAGCTCAGTCCTGCCCATAAAAAGGAATTCTGGACCCGGATTTCAGTCACTCGCCATCAATGCAGTCTCACTGTTCCCCTGGAGGTGAACACTGCGTTCACCTGTCCAAACAAATATTTCATAAGCATCAAATATTTACAAGAACTGTCTTAGTTTTCTACTATGGCTGTAATGAATGAGCACAGAACAACACAGAATTTTTAACTCACGGTGCTGGAGGTCCTAAGTCCACAAAGGCTCTCCCTGGAGTATAGTCAAGGTGTCGTGGATCTGCATTCCCTTCCGGGAGCCCAGGGAAGAATCCACTGATGGCCAGTGACGGATTCCAGAGGCTGTCCGCCTTCGTACCATCACAGCCGCCCTTCCGCCTTCACCGTGGCTGGTTGGGTCTTCCTCCCCCTGACGGCTGTCGGGTCCTCCCATCTGTCTTCACTTTCGTCATTTATAAGGACCATTGTGATTCCACTGGGTCCACCTGCATAATCTAGAATACGCTCCTATCTTAAGGTCAGCTGGTGAGCAACCTTGCTTCCACCTGCAGCCTTCCATCCGCCAGGTAATGCAATGCAGTCACAGGTTCGGGCAGTTAGGGCGTGCACGTCTTTCGGTGGCCATTACTCTGACTGCTACAGATGCACTACTCTGCTCAGAGATGGTATGACAGGAAATAACAGCCTAGACCCTGCCAACTAGGGTCTCCCAGTAGAGAGGGAAAGAAGACATGTAACAAAACAGTTCAGTCACCTGATCCCGCGGGACCAGAGAAGGAAAGATGTATCAGTGGTGGGGGCTGGAAAAGTCTCCTTGAGATGGTAACATTTGAGCTACATCGTGAAGAACGAGTGTTAGCAAATGAGTGGAGAGGGGGTGCTGACTTGCAAGTAAAGGGTGCAGCACTGAGGCAAAAGCTGACAAGCTGCGATGCAAGTGGATTTTTAATGACAGCCTCTTACTGAAGAGTGGGGTGACATGAAGAAGTGGAGGACTCTGCCATGGTAGAAACTCTGGGGTTTGTCTTGTAAGATTCTGCAGGGGAAGCTCTTTATTTTTTTCCCCAGCACGGTCTAACGGAGAACCTTCAAATACAACAGAGATAAACTGCAATCTCTGTTGTTGGGAAGAGGAACGGAAGGATGGGGAGGCAGGTCTTCACTCTTACTCTCTAAGAAGCGGTAAGCACACGGACTAGCGCACGTACGCGGAGTGCTGAACGGCGTTCCCATGCGTAACAGAGTAGGGGTGCTGACAAGCTGGAGGAGGATGTGATCAGACTTGGTGTCAGAACAATAGCTGTAACTATGGTGTAAAGAATGGACCACACCGAAGGAAAGGGCTGGAGGCAAGAAGATGTTACCCTGCTGCACGTAGACTCCAATAAACAAGCTCCTAATTGTTTTCTGATGACAAACAACCTTCCTTGCACTCCAGCCCCCACAATGGGATGCTTTCTACCCTTAACTTCATGCTTTCTTTTGCAAACCAACGTTCTAAGCCTGGAATAATGTCCTTCAATTCCAGTCTCTTGGTACGTGACGCAGCATCCTGGTCCAGCTACTTGGATTTGCCTAAGTTCCCTTTTGCAACATCCCAGCAGGAAGGATCGTGTTCTGTCAACCCAGCCGCTGGTTCCCATCTTTTCCAGATCCTTATTGAGATCTTGGAAGGATAAAATGAAGGTGTTCAAATACAGAAGAAACCATCCCATGAAATGACCAGTGGTCCCTCCCTAGAAATGTGCGACCCAGTCGTGACAGTTGTGAGGAACCACCACTGTGTGAAGAGGAAGGTTCGCTCGGCTATGTTTCGGGACGGCGCCAGCCAAGCTGCGACTCAGCGAGACTCAGCTCCATGGCGGTGACAGCCTCGACTCCCCGCACTCACCCTGGGCCCCCTTTTCTGCGAATCCTCCCCCACAGCCCACCCAACCTTCCACGATTGTGGTCTTCACACTTTGGCCTCAGCCTTGGTATATTAAATTATGCTCTTAAGCTTCAGACGCAAATAAAAGCAAGTCCTGAAGGTTCTAATTTGTACGAATGAGAAGTTACTACCAATTGGACGTCTAAAAATGTCCCAAGCCCTACGGAGCACTTCACATACGTTGTTTTTTACCCTTTAATAACCACCAGGGAAGCGAGTCAGCTTATGAATGAGGAAATGAAGTGCAAAGAGATTAACTGCCCATGCTGGTGTGGCGACGAGCGCAAACTCTTTCCACGCTGCCACCCGTAATTTACACCAAAGCATCATGTCTGGTTTCACCAAATAATTATAATTTCATCTCTTCCTACTTCAGGGTCATGATCAATCTCAAGTCCAGTCAGACTGTCCTAAAACTATAAAAATATTCTATAAAAAAGCTCAGGGGCCACTTTTCATGAAACCCTTTAATGATGTGAATTCCAAGGAGCTAATTCCAAAGGCTCTTTGTGACACAGCAAAATTAATTATTTTAGAGGCATCCATGAAATAGGGTGTACATTTTGATAAAAGCACAATGTATTTTGCAGAAATCATTTAAAATGTCACTCGCATACCTTCAGTCTCTCAAAGGCAGGTTGTCAGAAATTGACATTTGATGACACAAATTTACTTTTCAAGACCAAGGAATAATAATGGGAAGATTTGAAACAGAAATGATTTTCAAGCTGTGCCCTGCCACACACCCCCTCCAAAAAAAAAAAAAAAAAAAAAAGAATAAGAAAAAACACAGTGTTTTGCTTAAATCCAAACTCTTTTAAAAGAATTACCATAATATCTAAAATTCAAATACACTACGGCCAAGGAGAGGGTAAGAATTCTTGTCTCACATGGAAAATCTGTTCTGTTTTAATCAGCATCCTCACACTTCTAAGTGACACAAAAAGATCCCAGTCTTCAGACCTCATCATCCTTAAATTCACTGTTGCCAGTTGGGTATGTTGTATGTCCCAGATAATTACAAAGATGTTCACGTGCATTTATTCCACACCATATCCATACGCAGCAGGCATGATCACCCCCATTTCACAAAGGTGAAAACCATGTGTATCAGTTCCCTAGCGGTAATTCACAAACCACTCCAAAATTTTGTGGCTTAAAACAACACCGATGTATCATTTCTCCCACATCCGTGAGTCAGCTGGGAAGTCCTTCTGACCTAGAACGAGATGCTTGATCTTGGGTGGGTTCCACCCTGAATTTGTGCTCAGGTGGAGGGCTGGCCAGTGGGCTGGCTAGTCTGCGGTGGCCTCCACTGGGAGCTCCCCAGAGACTAGCCTGGGCTTGTTCCCATGGCAGGGACGGGAGTCAGACAGAAAGCAGAAATTCAGGAGTGCTTTCTGGAACCTTGGACTATGTCACATTGGCCACAGCCAGCCAGAAGGCCCACTGCAAAGTCAGAAGCAAGAGGGGGTTACCAGGTGAGTTCTGAGCTGGTTCTCGGATCAGGTCGAAACACAGTGCATGTTCTTTCTGCCGCACTTCACTTATACTGAGGAATCACGTGTTTTTTCACCAGATTATTAGACCTCAACCCTCTGTATTTCAGAGTCTGGTGGCAGAGAATTCCACCGCGGCCTCTCCCCCTAAGACTGGCAGCTGCCTAACTACAGTTCTCAGTGGTGGAAGCAGAGGGGACATCTTAGATGTGAGTGAAATTCAAATGATGGTTCACATCTCAGACTGGACCTTCTCCCAGATGAATCATGACCACGTTTTTGGACATAACTTGCCTGCAGCCTACTTACTACTTTCACGTGAACACAGAACCTGGTGCATGATGGCTGTGTTTCCCCACGAAGTCACAGCCAAAGAGGAAACAGAGATAACAATCATCGTGCATTTTGAATTCCACCCTCACTGCTGTGCATTCTCAACTGACGGGGTAAGTGTGAGAAATGGAAGCCAGTCAGCGAATCACGTCAGCCTTTTCCATCCCCTCGGGGCACCTTAAAGGCTACTTCCACTGCCCTCTCCTTTGCAAACGGAACCAAGGGGCAGAGAAGCAAGACTCGGCGAGCGTCTCCTGTGTCTTTCACAGGCAACGTCTGCTTAATCCCCATGGCCTTGCTGGGAAGCGGTCATTATTCCCATGTGATTGACTAGGATGCTCAGAGATGTGAGGCAGCTCTGCACAGTGTGTCTCTCCCTGAGCCAACCCTGACCCCACCATCCTCCTCTGTGTCAGCTCACATCACCCCGGGTTTGAATCAATCACGTTTTTCCCCGCAACGGCACAGTGATGGATGACGTTTGCCCCATCTCCCACGCCCTCCCCTGACATCACCCTAACATGATTCCATCCACGTCCTCTTGGCTGAGCTAGGCGACCTCAATAGCAAACTTCTAGTTTCCCAGAGCCTGGGTTTCCCTCCCTGTCCTTCCCCTGTTGCCACGATTCGCTTTTTCAGTGCCTCACATTCATGACCACAGATTCGCTGAACTCTGATCTTGGAGGAGCACGCTCTGTGTGGGGCTCCATCTCCACCTCCACGCTATGTTATCAGAGAATCACACAGGTGGCCCTGAGCACCGCTGCAAACCAGTTTTAGTCCCTCAGGCTCCCTCTGGGCAATGTTATGTCTCTCAGGATACCCCCATATTCACCACCCCACAATGTGCAATTCCATCTTGGCTTGAATATCCTCCAACGAATGGGTCCCACTTAATTAGTATCTCTGCATACGTTGACTTTTGGATCCACTTTGGTCCATTTTAGGAAAACTTCAAATCCTGCCTGTCTGGCACAAGACAAGGAGTAGGCAGCCCTCTATGGGAACACACTGGATTCTTCTGTCCTGAGCTGTGTGACCCAGGGCGAGACACTCGGCCTCTCCAGACCCTCTTCTGTAACCCAAACAATATGCATCCGGGCAAACTCACAATTCCTGTTGGAGGATTAAACGTCGTAAGGAATGGGCATGTCTCAGAGAGAGTAGAGTGTTACTCAAACACGTTTCAGTCATCCCTCCAACTGCGAGCCCTGCCACGTGCCCTACAAAAGCCACTTACAATGTTTTAGGTCCTAAGTGCTTTTCAAAGAAGTACTGTATCTGTGATGTGATCCAGACACACTCTATTATCATGGGCCCACCATAAAAAGGAGACGGGTATGAACGTGTGGACATGTAAATATAAAGAATGGGATTTCCTACTCTCAGCCATAAAGAAGACTGAACTAATGCCACCTGCAGCAACATGGATGGACCTAGAGATGATCATACTAAGTGAATAAGTCAGACAGAGAAAGAAAAATACCATATGATATCACTTGCATGTGCAATCTAAAAAAAAAAATGGCACAAATGAACTTATTTACAAAACAGAAACAGACCCACAGACATAGAAAACAAACTTATGGTTCCAAAGGGGAAAGGAGTGGGGGAGGGATAAATTGGGAGTTTGGGATCAGCAGATACCAACTACTATATATAAGACAGATAAACAACAGGGTCCTACTGTACAGCACAGGGAACTATATTTGATAGCTTGTAATAATGCATAATGAAAAAACAACATGAAAAACAATATATAACTGAACCACTATGCTGTACACCAGAAGCTAACACAACATTGTATCAACTATACTTCTATTAAAAAAAAGAACAGTATTTCTGTATGTTGTCTATGGGACAGGCTTTAGAACGCCAAGCGGTTAGGTCCATAGACAGGAAAAAAAAAAAAACCATGCGATGTCCTGGCTTTGTGCCTACATCACATCATACAGTGTTATGTATTCCTGGACCACCTCTGTTCCAAAGATGTTAAGATATCGTATTTCCAGCATCACAAATCAAAGCCGAAAAGTTGTCAGAGATTTCGAGTGGCTTTTGATTTGCCTTTCCTAGGACGTATGTGAGTTTCTCTAATTCCTCCTTTGAATCAAGAGCACATTCTGCAGGCATGCTGCTGTGGTCCTAGAAGAGGTAAAATACAGCTTAAATAATAGGGGGGAGGTTGGGTTCTAAAAAGAAAGCGTTTCAGGCCCCAGCTTCACCAGGCAATTTAAATTTCAATGAGACCTTTTAGAACACTCAGTGGTCATTGTGCTCTGCTCAGAGCCCCCGGACAGACGAGGGAAGCGCGAGTCCATCGTTCTGGAACTCAATATCCGGTTGGCCACGGACCTTCGCTATTGCTACATTCATTTCAAATAAAGGGACTGATAACATACAAGGTTGGGCTTGCTGGTGGCAGCTGTTACAGACAGCGTCCCAGGGTAAAGGATGACTGTCTTTAAACTGAAAATTGAAATTCAGGCCAACACCAATTTGTCACCGATCCTAAAGAAAACCACAGGATCGAAGTATTTAATTAATCTAGATGATAAATTACCTGTGATCTCAAACCAGGCAGGCGGCACCTACGAGCGGGAGGCCCACGTGAGGAGGAGAAATAAATGGGAAGACGGCTGTTAGGAATTTACCTTATAAACAACATTATTCTAGATTTACAGCCTAATCCTTTGGAGTCTCATAATGTATTTGCTCATGATCCCTGAAGGAGAGAAAAATTAGAAGTATTCTTTAGGGCCTCCGCAAAGATGTATGGCCCTGTATGTTTGCTATTACCAAACACGGCCGTTAAAGTGAAGTAGCTGAGATCACATTCAGCCTCTGGAGATGTGTATAAAAAAATTAATCTGAGGTTAACCCAACAACCCAATGCATACATGATATATTAGACAGAAAAATAAAATAAAAAGCCACATGATTATTCATCTGACAGAAACACTGTGGCCTCTTTAGGGAAAAGATAAAGGGGGAAAAATCAATGGAATGTTTTGAAAAATTCATTTTTAATAAAAATATTCCAGGCTTCTAACTTTCGTGTGGGCTTTGTAATCATAAAGATAGATAGATATTTATGTTTAAAATCTCTTCCCCTGGAAAGTTACCATTCTTTGAGGCAAGATATTTCCTAGAACGTATACCCACTGCCAAAAAAAAAAAAAAAAAAAAAAAAACCAAACCCAAAAAAACCCACCCCGTTCACGTGAAAAGATGATCATTTCCTTTCTTGAATTCTGAAGCATCTCTGAAGAGGGAGAAGAATTTGCAAAATCAGGAAAGAGCTGCTCTCAGAAAACTCAATCGCCTTTCAAGCTATGATACAATACCAGATGTTAAAATGTTCTCCGAGCATCTCCAGAGAAGTGAAAGCAATTAGGCATGATCCTTCATTTCTTCTGTTCAGAATCTCATTACCAAAGACTGCAGACGTGTTGGTAATGATGTACGGATTGCAGGTGGCACTTTGTCATTGCGAAAATAAAGTGTGGGCAGCATTTTACTGAGTTTCCTTGAGGGAGGGAGGGAGAGAAACGCGGAGAGAGAGAATGAGAGACAAAGAGGATGCTAAGCATTTAAAATAAACCCCATTAATTCCATTATTTTGAAATGTTATTTCAGAGTCACTAGAATTATGGAGCATTCTGGAGCCTGTTCCAGTTAACACACAACAATAAACCCTACGTACAGACCTTCTACTGTGGGGCCACAAGACCACAACGAGGATATCGGATGACAACCGTCCCACGGGCACTGGGGGACGTGAAGTTACGTGGGTATCACCCGTGGCGCCATCAAGTCCAAACTTAAGAGTCAGGGACACACAGTTCAGCTCTTTCCTAAGCTGCAAAACACTTCGGCCAAGTTGCCAGTTCCCTCCCCCATGGAATGATGGACCGAGGGCATATCGTCCCCAGGGACCCTCCCTGAGTCCACAGCGCCCTAAATTCTAAGCCATCTTGATGGCTGCCAACTGCTAGGTGGGCATTTGTGGGCCATTCTGTGTGGAAGGACGGAGCTGGGGCGTCCGTTAAGGGACGTGCCAACAGTCTCCACTTCCGTCTGTCAAATTAAGCTTCTGGTGTTTTCCTCGCTGCAGACAGCTGCGGAGAGCACACAGCAGAGGACAGCAATGTGTGCCTCTGCATCTTTGTGCTGTATCTGAACGACAGGCTTGGCTTGGCTCACTTTGGGAGGACCCACCCTGCGTGGCTGCAGGAGAGATGGGGAAAAGAGGACACAAAGCATGGAATCCACTTAGGCTCAAGGTGTCCCACCGGGGCGTCCCCGTGGGTACCCCAGCACTGGCAGCGGAACAGAGTTCACCCACCCAGCCCACAAGTTAGAATGCAACGAGCAAAAGGAACATCACAGAGCTGCATCTGCCTGACGGTCCCGGGTCCCTTCCTCGGCTGCAGCCGCCGATGCTCCTGGTGGGATTTCCAGGCAGGAGGAAGCATCATTTCCTTGACAGATAAGCCACAGCCCGTGGGCGTAGGACCCACTGGGAACTGGACCCGCCGTCCAGCTCAGTGACCCCCCTCTTCCTCAGAGTCGATTTGTAGCCGAAGAAGCATTCAGTTTGCACAACAACGTCACTAAGTTATTGCAACATCCCCCTCAAAACCACTCATTAAGCTTATATTTTATTCAGAGAGAGAAGACAAAGGGGACAATTTCTATCTTTTTAAAGAAATGAGTATCTTCAATTGTCTGGGAGACACACCCATTATGACAACTCATTGGGATTCTCAGCCTCGCGTTAAAAATTTCTCCCCTAGCTCCCAGGTCCAGAGTCACTGGTCGTAAATGAAACATAAGGGGTCTTGCAAGTCTCATCATATTTTGTTCTTCAGGTTTTTTTTTTTTAAATTGAGGTTAAATTCATACAACATAAAATTAACCATTTTAAAATATAAAGTTAATTCCATGGCACGTAATGCATTCACAATGTTGTGCAACCACCATCAGCATCCAGTTCCAGAACATGGCTATCCCCACAGCAGGGAACCCCGTAGTCCACCGTAGTCACCCCCATCCCCTCCTCCCTCCGGTCCCTGGCAAACAACAATCTGCCTTCCATCTCTGTAGTTGTCTGTTCTGCACACTTCACACAAATGGACTGCACCATACGTGTCCTTTTGCGTCTGGCTCCTCTTACATAGCATAATGTTTTCGAGGCTCATCCATGTGGTACCATGTATCAGTACTTCATTCTCTTTCATGACAAAATAATATTTCGCTTCCTTTAGTTTTTAATCTTCTAAAGTGTAGATTAAATAAAGACCATCCTACTTTCACAAAGAGTTCTTTTTAACATTGACACATAGACAACTTTTCAGCCCAGTGCACTTGTAATGTATAAATGGTTTAACGGAATTAGGACCCCAAATCTCAAATCACTTAGAATCAGAGTAAAAGAGAAAAAAAAAATCTGCTAGAATTGTGGAACTGCATATCACTGACCATCTCAGATTACAAAGATTATTCATGTAGTGTTTTTTCCTTGGGGGTCCTGAAAAGTGAAATCTTCATTTTCAATCCAGGGCTAGTCATTTCTAAGACATTCATTTCAATGACTAGTTCTCGCAACGTAATACCAAGGCACCAATTCTGTAATTGTAAACTGGAGAGCTGAATTTGCAAATTTGCTTATGCTCTTCAACTTTATTCTTCATTGGATTTCACCCAATGCATTCCCAGAAATGGTAGCCTCCACTTTCCAAGATGCGCAGCACTGTGTACTACACTCTCCCATGACAGAGACTGAGCCTTGAGTTGAAAGTCTTGCTCTATCGTCAGTGCAAACATCTGGGTTGCCAGGACAATTGGACCAGCAGCATTTTCCAAAACATTGTTAGGGGAACAATTCTGTAAGACATTAATAGATATGCTAGGAAGAAGGGGAAAAAAAGGCACTGTGATCCGGTAAGCCTGACAATTTTTGAATTAAATAAGCTGCAACCAGTTTCTGATCTCCAAGATTTCTTGATTTGTATATCTTCAATATGCTAATGCAGCAGGATGTGGGTAGGCATTAGAACATCTCTGAGTTTCATTTAGTCTCAGGAATCTTCCTGCAAGAAGCCTCTATCAATCAGGACTAATGCTCTCAGCACCGGCCATGGAAAATGCAGCTCTTGACCTTCCAAGATATAAGGTATAAGATATTTATAACTTAGAATAAAAAATAAATTTATGAGCAATGTGGCTTGCATTTGGGGACAGGGATAGGTTAAGGGGTAGGGGGAAGTGCATACATTAACAAGGGCTTCTGGGAAGCCCTGTGGTTTTCAGGTCAGGTAACAGCACACACTCGACCGATTTCCAAATATTGAAGGGTGATGTCTTTTATTTGCATCCAGACTCTGTAGAAATTAAGAAGATCTGAAAGGTACAATAGGAAAAGAAAAGTTGCTATGCTTAAAGAAGGGATGGACACCTCTCCACCACTGATGTGTAATTTTATGTGTCAACTGACTGAGCTACGGGGTGCCTAGATATTTCGTCAAATCTTATTCTGCATGTGTCAGTGAAGATCTTTCTGGATGAGGTTCATATTTGACTCAATAGACTGAGTGAAGCAAATTGCCCACTCTTGTGTGAGTGGACCTCATATAATCAGCTGAAGACACGGACTGAACCAAAACCAAACCAAAGCAAAAACAAAGAGGGATATCAGCCTGCCTGACCATTTGAGCTTAGACGTGGGTCTTCCTCTGCCCTTCGGTCCTTCAGACTCAGACTAGAACCACACCATTGATTCTCCTGGAGCTCGGTCCTTCAGACTCGGGCTAGAACCACACCATTGATTCTCCTGGGGCTCGGTCCTTCAGACTCGGGCCAGAACCGCACCATTGATTCTCCTGGGGCTCGGTCCTTCAGACTCGGGCCAGAACCGCACCATTGATTCTCCTGGGGCTCGGTCCTTCAGACTCGGGCCAGAACCGCACCACTGATTCTCCTGGGGCTCGGTCCTTCAGACTCGGGCCAGAACCGCACCACTGATTCTCCTGGGGCTCGGTCCTTCAGACTCGGGCCAGAACCGCACCATTGATTCTCCTGGGGCTCGGTCCTTCAGACTCGGGCCAGAACCGCACCATTGATTCTCCTGGGGCTCGGTCCTTCAGACTCGGGCCAGAACCGCACCATTGATTCTCCTGGGGCTCGGTCCTTCAGACTCGGGCCAGAACCGCACCATTGATTCTCCTGGGGCTCGGTCATCAGACTCGGGCTAGAACCGCACCATTGATTCTCCTGGGGCTCGGTCATCAGACTCGGACTAGAACCACACCATTGATTCTCCACACCATTGATTCTCCTGGGGCTCGGTCCTTCAGACTCGGGCCAGAACCGCACCATTGATTCTCCTGGGGCTCGGTCCTTCAGACTCGGGCCAGAACCGCACCATTGATTCTCCTGGGGCTCGGTCATCAGACTCGGGCTAGAACCACACCATTGATTCTCCACACCATTGATTCTCCTGGGGCTCGGTCCTTCAGACTTGGGCCAGAACCGCACCATTGATTCTCCTGGGGCTCGGTCCTTCAGACTCGGGCTAGAACCACACAACTGATTCTCCTGGGGCTCGGTCCTTCAGACTCGGGCTAGAACCACACCATTGATTCTCCTGGGGCTCGGTCCTTCAGACTCGGACTAGAACCACACTGCTGGTTCTCCTGAGTCTCCATCTTGCAGATGACAGATCACGGGACTTTTCAGCCTCCATAATCTCATGAGCCAATTCCTTATAATAAATCTCTTGTATATATCCCGTCTTGGTTCAGCTTCTCTGGAGAGCCCTTCCTGAAACACCACCCTTTCTCATGCAACATCTCCTTCTCTGTCTCTCCCACCAAGCTCCCCTGAAGGCTCAATGATAATCCCTGACCACTTCCAGCTCTGAAATCCAGACACTAAGCAAACACACACGCAAAAGAGTAATGGTCAATGCATGGCACTTCGCACAAGCCTGTTCTGTTGACCTATTAGGTGGCGCTGGTCTTGAATTAATATTGCCAACTGACCATCCTCCTCTTCACCTGCCCTCATATATGAATGATCACCACACACTGGCAATGCAGACCAGTGATTTTCAAAATTCCACAGTTCAAATCTGATCATGGGATAAACCCTCCAAAATAATCACACTCTTGTGTCTAAATAGAGAACATAGCACCTCTCTGAATCTATAGATTATAGACCTCTCTGGGAAATGGAGTAACTCAGAAAGGATGGGTCGGTGGTTTCATGAAACAGACTAGAGGTTATTTATGTCCACCATGGGCCCTATTTTCTTGTTTCAGTTTTGATTTTTTACCTGAATCCTGACACTTTGATCCAAATAAGCCAATTAAGAAGTCAGATGTTGGGGCATGAACACATATATTCAAATTAAATTAAAATTTGCTTGCACCTCGTAGTGAACGATCTTAGGAAGGAAACTGTGGCTGCTCACTAGGAAATTAAGATGATGTTCAGCTGGCTGCTATTATAGATGAAGACATATTAAATGATAAAACGTGCATGTTCATTCCACACAGATCTACTTAGAATGAAAGCAAAAGGTTAAAATCTGTGAGGCTTCAGCAAGCATTGGTTCACATTTTCAATTAAAAAAAAATCGCCAATCATTTACTGTGGGGCATAGGAAATATTTTTAAGTAGAGAGAATGAAGAATAAAAATGTTCCCCAAAGAAGGGGGGAATAGAACAAACAGAAAACAAGGTGGTGACCTGGAGGAGTCTATGGGAAGCAAAAATCTGGATGTGCACAGAAAGCTGATAAAGTTGCTCTCCTGGAATTTCTTCTGAGGGGAGAGGACAGTGGAAACGCAGACACTTAAATGCACCTGAACACGTTTCAAATTAAGGAGACTTTAAAATGAGACACAAAATGTCACTTGATAACTTCCCCCTTTCTGCTCTAACCTTGGTTGCCACTTAATCAGCACTGACCCTGTGCCAGCCTTTACCGTCGATACTTGACACACAGGAGACATAAAGGATTAGTCTGGTCTTTGTCCCAAGCTCTGTGGAAAATCCTCGGAATTTCCCGAGTGCCTGGCCTCTCTTTGTTATGTTCATGAGATGACTCGGGGTGGGGCCCCTACATGGCTTCCGGAAGGGGGCTGGTCAGCAGAAACACAAGCTACATTGTTAGAGGTGAAGACTTGTACCTGCTTCACCCCCAGGGGCAAGAAGGCGATGGAGAGTGGGCTCAGTCTTGCAGCCGATCATTCAGCGGTCCCTACCCAATGAAACCCCAGGAAGAATTCTGGACACTCATGCTCAGAGGGGCCTCCTGGCTCGTGAACACGTTGACGTGCTGGGAGGGTGGGTGCTCTGAATCCATGGGGAGAGGGCTCAGAAGCTCTGGGCTCCTGCCCGGACCTCACCCCCAGTGCATCCTTTCTAAGTATGGCAGTTCACCGAGTTCTCTGAGTCATTCTAGTGAAATGTGGATTTCCTGGGAACCCCTGAAGTTACAGCTAATTGGTCCAAAGGGCAGGTGGCCTGGGGACCCACATAGTGCGGCTGGTGTCTGAAGTAAGGACAGTCTTTTGGGGGGCCTTTACTTGTGGAGTCTGCGCTGATCCCGGTGGTCAGCACTGGGGGTTGAACTGAAGTTCACGCTGTGGCGTTGGGACACATTAACACGTGTTAACATAATCCTCTCTTCGCCTGTGCAGGTGGACGCGCTCATGAATCCCTTTTTGCAAATCAAGGAACTGAGGCCCAGCACTGAGCAATCAGCTAAAGTTGAGCCTGGCTTGGATCCCAGCATTGAGTAATCAGCTTGGGACCCAGGCGGTTTGTTTTCAAGCCCACGTTCTTGCCGCTCTCCTGTCCTTTCTCCTAATGAAATGCTTCTGCTTCAGCTAAGATCTAGGAACCTACATTAGTCAGTTTATCA
This sequence comes from Camelus ferus, assembly GCF_009834535.1. Classification (NCBI taxonomy): domain Eukaryota; kingdom Metazoa; phylum Chordata; class Mammalia; order Artiodactyla; family Camelidae; genus Camelus; species Camelus ferus. Next base: position 9,208,406 of record NC_045732.1, read on the forward strand.
CCGCAACTTCAATATTATTATTTCAATGGCGTGCAGTCTATTGTCACAGAATGCCCAACCCTCCAGAGAGGAAGACGAGTAAACAGCGGTGTAGTGACACTAAATGAAAGGAAGCAGGGACAGCACATGGGCATCCTTATTGCTGTCTCTCCAAGCAGCTTTCCTGGGCTTTTACACACAGAGAGAAACACAGCTGATCTGAACCCTGCAGCCGTATTTGCAAATGCAGACATTTTCCAATGGGATAAAAGCCTTGAAAATCTCATCTCTATTGACTTTAGTATAGAGAGATCTGATGAAAGTTTCATCAGGTAACAGCTTCACTTCTCTTGAATCTGGTGCATAATTTACGTCCCTCTGGAGGAGCCGAGTCTTTGATCTGCCCCCAGGGGTCTTGGGGGTCTAGGTTCCCCAGGCTGTCTCTGTCCTGGTGACTTTACCATTCCCTGATATAGTCCCATGTCATAAAAAGCAAGACGTGCACAAAATTAGAAACGCTAAAAAGAGCGGAGAGGGTCTGTAATTCGTTTATTAAAGTGGGATTTTTCACGGTGTGTAGGGCTCGTTTTTCTCACCCTGACCTTTTCCCCAAAATGTCTTCTAAACAAATCCCATACTGTTAACAGAGCAACGCTTAACATTACCCAGTGCTGCGTGTCTTCGAGGTTACCTGATCTACTACAAAAAATCAAAATTATGATATTTGAAATGTTCACCTGCCACAATTTCAGAAACCATGTGTAGTCTGAAATTTTGCGATTTTGCGCAGTTGCCTGTGGAGTAAGTCCACCAGAGGGAAGGTGTGATTTTGGGAACATTATCCCCCACCCCAGGATGGGAGACTGGAGCGTTTGACCTCTGACTTCATCCACGCAACCCCCAGCTGAGAAGGAGCCTGAAGGAGAAGCTGCCAGCCTGCCGAGAACCGCCCACTACACCCTCCATCCTCCTCCTCCGAATTCAGAAAGGCCAAGTCGATGAGAGAACAGGTGAAGAAGCCACATTTTATACCACATTTTATACAAACCAATATACCCCAAATATGGTCCCTTTCAATATGTAAATATTTTAGAAGTTATTGAGATTCTTTACATCTTCTCCTTTGTACTGAGTAATTGAAATCTGATGTGTTTTGCACTTAGAACATATCTCTATTTTTTTAAATTGAAATATAGTTGATTTACAATGTTGTGTTAGTTTCAGGTGTACAGCATAGTGATTCAGTTTTATATACACACACACACACACACACACATATAGTCTTTTTCCAGATTCTTTTCCATTACAGGTTATTACAGGATACTGAATAGAGTTCCCTGTGCTGTACAGTAGGACCTTGCTGTTTATGTTTTATATATAGTAGTGTGTATGTGTAAATCTCAAACTTCTAATTTATCTCTCCTCTGCCTTTCCCCTTTGGTAGCCATAAGTTTGTTTTCTGTCTGTGAGTCTGTTTCTGTTTTGTAAATAAGTTCACTTGTGTCATTTTTTAGATTACTCATATAAGTGACATCATATGGTATTTTTTTCTCTGTCTGACTGACTTCACTTAGTATGATCATCTCTAGGTCCATCCATGTTGCTGCAAATGACATTACTTCATTCTTTTTTATGGCTGAATAGTATTCCACTGTATAAATATACCACCTCTTCTTTATCCAGTCACCTGTTGATGGATATTTAGGCTGTTTCCATGTCTTGGCTATTGTAAATAGTGCTGCTATGAACACTGGGGTGCAGGTGTCTTTTTGCAGTAGGGTTCCTTCTGGATATATGCCCAGGTGTGGGATTCCTGGGTCATATGGTAAGTCTATTCCTAGTCTTCTCCATAGAGGAATCTCCATACTGTTTTCCACAGTGGCTGCACCAAACTGCATTCCCACCTGCAGTGTAGGAGGGTTCCCTTTTCTCCACAGCCTCTCCAGCACTTGTCATTTGTGGACTTTTGAATGATGGCCATTCTGACTGGTGTGAGGTGATACCTCATTGTAGTTTTGATTTGCATCTCTCTGATAATTAGTGATGTTGAGCATCTTCTCATGTGCCTGTTGGCCATCTGTATGCCTTCTTTGGAGAAATGCTATTTTGGTCTTCTGCCCATTTCTTGACTGGGTTGTTTGTTTGGTTTTCTTTCTTTTTTTTTTTTATTGAGCTGAATGAGCTGTTTGTGTATTTTAGAAATTAAGCCTTTGGGACTCGACACATTTTAAGTGCCAACAGCCGTGTGGTGAGAGTGGCTGTCCATACTGGATTATAGCACAAAGGTAGCTCACCTTGTGGGGGATCATGGTGAATGGTGGAGTTGACAGTGGTTGATGGGGTTCAGGATAGAGAAGGGAATATCTTCCATAGATGGGTCTCAGGCTGTAAACTCTTTTTTTTTTTTTTTTTTTTTATGTGCCACACACCTCACCTACCCCCAGTGCAATAAGGCAGGTGTTCTCCAGTGGCATTCATATTTGTGACTCACCGTATTGTGGTGAAGGAACTGAGGTTTGGGACATTCTGGACACCTGAGCTTAAATGAAGTGAAAAGGCTGAGGGAGGACGCTTAGGAGCAAGAAGATACTTTAATCCCTGGGAGAAGGACAAGTCGGTCTGTGTCCTGCCCCGCCTTTGTGGAACCACCCATTCCCAACACAATATAACCCTTGCCAAGAAATGGTCCTATCTCCCACTCATGAGACATTTGTCCTCTGTTCCCCTCATGGAAGTAGGAGCCTGCCCTGGCTTCCTAGGCCTGCTCTAACAAATTAGCACACATTTAGTAGCTGAAAAACAACATAAATTTACTGTATTGCAGGTCTGCAGGAGAGAAGTTCGAAATGGGCCAAAATCCAAGCGTCAGCAAGGACTCCTGAATTCTGGGGGCTCTGGCCGGAGGAGGGGCGAATCTACTTCCTGTCTTTTTCCAGCTCCTAGAGTCTGCCTGCCATTGTTGGCTCCCAGCCCCCTTCCATCGTCAAAGACAGCAATGCTGGTGGAGCTATTCTCAGATCACCTCACTTGGATGTTTCTGCCCTCCTCTTTCTTCACTTTATAAGGACTTCCTCGATTCCATTGGGCCCACATGGATAATCCAAGACACTCCCCCATCTTCAGGTTAGCTGACGAGGAACCTCAATGCTACCTGAAACCTTAACTCCCTCTTTGCTGTATGAGGTAAGATGCTCACAAGTCCTGGGGAGGCAGCCATAGATGTTTGTGAAGGGGACATTATGTTCACTACCTCAGCCTCTTTGCATTGTAATTCTCTTTTATTGCTACTGTTAGTGTGTTTGGAGACCGTAAGTTCTGAAGCAAAATGTCCATCTAAAGCAGGAAATGTTTTCTTCCAGAGCATAGGAATGCTTTTAATCAACTGGGAACTATCACTTACTATTCATTTTTCATTCTCATCATCGTTCTACAGCTGCTGTCGTCAACGAACATGATTTCTTACAAGTCTAAAAACTTTTAGTTTAAAAATAAGTAGCTGACTTTCTGTTGAAGACAACCAAACGTATACTACTATTTTCAACCTTCCCGTTAAAATACTCCCCACCATCTCTGTATACATTCTCATTCAGAGACCAGCCAATGTGTCAGAGGACAGGATGATTCTTCCCATAAGACATATGGAAGAAGAGATGCCAAGAAGCATTATAACAGTTTCATTCACTTGGTAAATGTGTTGTTTGGGGGGGAACAGAATGACATACTCAACGCTAAATGTTCTTACCATTAGCAATCTCTTCGCCACAGCTTCCACTATCAGAAAAGCTCATTCCGTTTTAAAATTATGTGAACGGGTCATTGAATTTTAACTAAGAGTGTAACTTTTCTTCTAGGCAAAAGGATTAATTGCTATTCAATTGGGAATTCCTTCAGATACTTCTATCATGGCAGATATGCAAAGAATGGAACAAATTTACATATACCTCACAAGTAAAAATAGATACACATCTAAGCAATTAAGTTGATTTAGCTCAAAAAAACCTACCATTTTTTTTCCCTTTGGTGAGGTAGAGGTAAATTAGTAACTAGAAGTCAAAGGGAAAATGAAATGTGCTTTCAAAACCAGTACCCACGGTGATGGGAAAGAAAGTTCATTTTTCTTAGTTAACATTTTCATTTTTGCTTTTTCATGCTAGTGACACTGCACCACGGGATGTGAAACAGTACATGATTAATAAGTTTTAAACATTAAATTCAAATATTCCTAAAAGTTGTTTTTTCCTAAATTTAGTGTGCTCTAAGGGTAGCACCCTTGCAAAAGTGTATTTTAAATATCAAAGAAGGAAAATTCATTCACTCCACACATACTTACTTAGCTCCAGAGATGCTGACAGAGTTGGGTACGCTATTTTCTGTGAAAGGGCTCAAAAGTGTGGATCGACAAGGTGGGGAGGGCAGGATGAACAGAGCCCATGTTGACCTGCCGCGTCCCAAGGAAGGGGCCGTTCTGTGATTTGTCTTTGGAGGATGGAGTCTCCTTGTAACTCTCACCAAGGAGTGCATGTGCGAGCTGTGCCTCCATTTGCAGAATGAGTAGACGTACTGCAACAGAGACAATGAGGACCAGGGAGGTTCCAGTCCAGGGCCAAGGAGAAGAGTATGTCACTGAGTCATTCAATTCTTTTGACAGGAATGTGTGAGAGCCTTCTCTGGGTGGGCACCATTCTTGGAACGGGGGGGGGGACATAGCAGTTAATAAGGTGAGTGAGAGCTTCAGCTACATGGAACTCACACCACGGTAAAGAGGAATTAAGTGCCACAGAATGAGAAGGGGTGGACGGTGGAGGAGAGAGAGAGAGAGAGAGAACACCAAATGTTCTCTGTAAATGAAATTTTGAGCTGGATGGTGAACAGAAGTCCTTTGGGCCCCAGTGGGTGGGTCTGGGGTCATGTTAGAGGATGGACAAGGATTTCAGCCAGAGGAAGGTGGGTGGGTACCCACAGTCTGTGTGTTTCCAGATTCTTTTCATTACTCTCAGGAGGGCAGTGGTAATGTTGCAAGATTCTTTCCTGTCCTGAATAGCCCCACCAGGTTTTACTTGTTCTGACTGCTAGAGCTCTAAGAAGTCCTCTGAGGATGAGATCTGGGTCACTGTGCCACATGGCGGTGCTGCTGGAGGGAATGGAGATGAAGGTAAAGGTGGACATGTTGTTTACAGAGGTGGAGGTGGTGGAGGGGGAGGTGGTGGTGACGGTCACTGTGAAGGTTTTGGTGGTGGAGGGGAGGTGGTGGTGACGGTCACTGTGATGGTTTTGGAGGTGGAGGGGGAGGTGGTGGTGACGGTCACTGTGTGGTTTTGGAGTGGAGGGGGAGGTGGTGGTGACCACTGTGAAGGTTTTGGTGGTGGAGGGGGATGTGGTGGTGACGGTCACTGTGATGGTTTTGGAGGGGAGGGGGAGGTGTGGTGACGGTCACTGTGAAGGTTTTGGGGTGGTGGAGGGGGAGGTGGTGGTGACGGTCACTGTGATGGTTTTGGTGATGGAGGGGGGAGGTGGTGGTGACGGTCACTGTGAAGGTTTTGGTGGTGGAGGGGAGGTGGTGGTGACGGTCACTGTGAAGGTTTTGGAGGGGAGGGGGAGGTGGTGGTGACGGTCACTGTGATGGTTTTGGAGGTGGAGGGGGAGGTGGTGGTGACGGTCACTGTGATGGTTTTGGAGGTGGAGGGGGAGTGGTGGTGACGGTCACTGTGATGGTTTGGAGGTGGAGGGGGAGGTGGTGGTGACGGTCACTGTGAAGGTTTTGGAGGTGGAGGGGGAGGTGGTGGTGACAGTCACTGTGATGGTTTTGGTGGTGGAGGGGGAGGTGGTGGTGACGGTCACTGTGATGGTTTTGGTGGTGGAGGGGGAGGTGGTGGTGACGGTCACTGTGAAGGTTTTGGTGGTGGAGGGGGAGGTGGTGGTGACGGTCACTGTGAAGGTTTTGGAGGTGGAGGGGGAGGTGGTGGTGACGGTCACTGTGAAGGTTTTGGTGGTGGAGGGGGAGGTGGTGGTGACGGTCACTGTGAAGGTTTTGGTGGTGGAGGGGGAGGTGGTGGTGACGGTCACTGTGAAGGTTTTGGTGGTGCGAGGGGGCTGGTGGTGGTGACGGTCACTGTGATGGTTTTGGTGGTGGAGGGGGAGGTGGTGGTGACGGTCACTGTGATGGTGTTGGTGGTGGAGGGGGAGGTGGTGGTGACGGTCACTGTGATGGTTTTGGTGGTGGAGGGGGAGGTGGTGGTGACGGTCACTGTGATGGTTTTGGCGGTGGAGGTGGAGGTGGTGGTGAAAGTCATTGCGGTCGTATTGGTGATGGAGATGGAGGTGGGCAACACATAAATAACTTAATGTCCAAGAGAAGTAAGAGACAAGTGGACTGTACACAACTTGATGCAGGGAACCTGGGGAGCTATTCTGGGTAGGATACACGGTCAGGAAGGCCCTCTTAGAAGTGGTGACATTTTTCAAGATCTCCAAGTTAAGGGGCCTGAAAAAGGGCACCCTGTGCTCCACATTCAGAGTTAGACCTTACTGAACAGGTCTAAAGGCCCAAATATATTAACAGTAGACCACAGGCTTTTAGAGAGAACGTTTATGGTCGGAATATGAATGGCTGTCTCTTCCATAATCCAGAAGAGATTCCGATTAGCGTTTGGATTTGTTTTAAAGTTCGCTTTGTGGCTCTCTACTCAAAAGTCTTTTCTTAGGCCTCTAGAAAGTGCTTCTGTTCCTATTAACTTGCTCTAAATAGGAAGCCTACTTCATTTCTTCTGGCATCTTTCTATGCTTAAGAATACCTCTGCGAACGTCTGTGCCATCTGCAAAAATAGTCTTTTTCTAGCAATTCTCTAACTACTGATTTAGCTCTCCTCGTATGCCTTTAAATGAGGAGCCAGCAGGCTAGTTCTGGGGAAAACTGAGAAATGGAACAATTATGGACTTAGCCTCTCACTCACGCTTCCTTTCCCCCCTTTGTCTTAATCCTCGCTCATTTTTCCTATATCTGTTTTCAACTTGACACTACTAGGTGCCCTGGCAAAACGCTCATTGCTAACCCTGGGAAGATGAACTGTAAGGTGCTCCACAGTGGACACCGTTGGTGGCCCATCCAGGGGCGCTCTTTGCCACGTTACCCTTTGGGGTACCCACTCCCCACTTATGCAGACTGGCTGCTAGCAACTCGAAGCTACACCAACTGCTCTCAGCCAAACGGGAACTACCCGGGGGGTTACAGTCCTCCCCAGGGTGGCTCGAAGCAACGAGTGATGTGAGTGAGTTCCAGTTATCTGCTCCTGCAGAGCAAACCACCCCAGAGTTGGGGACACAAAACAAAAAGCACTTTATTAGGCTCATGCACTGTGTGGGTTGGGAATTTGGACTTGGCACAATGAGCAGAGCGCTGTCCTGTTTCACGATGTCTGAGGTCTCAGCTGGAACACTCACGTACCTGACAGTGACCAGAAGAACTGGGGACGGGGATTCCTAGAGCATTCTCCGCCCCCAGTGCTGGTGCCTGGGCTGAGAAGAGTCCAAGGTGGGGCTCAGATGGAACTGCTGATGGGAGCACCTGTACGTGGCCCCTTCGTGACGGCGGGCTTGCTGACAGCGTCGCTGCCTCGGGGCAGCTGGGCGTCTCACACAGTGAATCAAGGCTCCAGGACTGAGTGTGCTGGCACAGCAGGGAGGGGCTCTATGGCCTTTTATGATGTAGCCTCAAAGGTCACACAGTATCCAACAAGCACATAAAATGATAGTCAACATCACAGATCACTGGGGAAACGCAAATCAAAACCACAGTGAGACAATACTTCACAGCCATTTAGGATAGCTACTATTAAAAAGAAAGAAAAGAAACAAAACAGAAAATAACAAGCGTTGGCGAGGGCACAGAATGATTGGAACGTAAGTGCTTTACTAGTGGGAATGTAAAATGGTGCACCTGCTAAGGAAAACGGTAGGCTGGTTCCTCAAAAAACTTAAGACTAGAACCACTGTATGATTCAGCAATCCCACTTCTGGGTATAAACCCAAAGGAAATGAAAGCACGGCTGTGAAGAGATATTTGCATATCTGTGTTCATAACTGCCCAAAGTTGGAAGCAATCCAAGGCTGCACTGATGGATGAGCAAAATGTGGGCTATCCATGCAATAGAGTATTACTCAGCCATAAAAAGAAAAATCTGAAGCAGGCGACAATATGATGAACCTTGGGGACACTGTGCTAAGTGAAATAAGCCAGCCACAAAAATAAAGAACACTGTTACGATTCCACTTGTCTGAGGCACTGAGAGCAGTCAGATGCATAGAGTCAGAAAGGAGAATGGTGGGTGACAGGGACTTGGGGATGGGGGAATGCGGAGCTGTTGCTGAAATGGATATGGAGTTCCAGGTTTGCAAGAGGAAAAGAGGTCGGTAGACGTACGGCGGTGACGGCTGTACAACAATACGAACGTACTTAACGCCACCGAACCGTACACTGAAAGACTGTTCAGATGGCAAATTTTATGTTGTGTGTATCCGCCTACAAGTATCACGTTTTTTAAAGTCATATACTGTCACCTCCACCACATTCCACTGGTTGAAGCAGTCACGTTCTGCCGATATGGGTGGGGAGGGTGCAGGATCCACTCCTGGATGGGAAGGGATTCAGAGTGTCAGTGCTGTGTTTCAAAACCACCGTGGCGTCCAAGGGGCCAGCCCCATGGGACGAGGTGGGGCCATCCGCCATAGGTGTGGCCACCGCACAGCTCCCCGTGGGGTCCTGCTGAGGTGACTTCAGCGGCCCTCGGAGCCCTGTCCACCTTCTCTCCCTGCTCCTGCAGCTCCCTTAGTTTCCTGGGAAGCTTCCCCCACAGCACGCCATCAATAAATCACTCACCCGTGACCCCTTACGTCAGGCTTTGCTTCTAGGGAATCCGAGCTAAAACAGACTGTGAGACGGAAAATCCATTAAAAATCAAAAGCGCAGAGGCACTTTGGATTTTGGCAGGGCCATGGGGAATGTATTTTGAAACAGAACGTCTTCCCGTCACCTCTTTTGAGTCACCCCCAAAGGATGCCAGGTACTCCCAAGACCTGTCCTTGTCACTAAGCCATATTCCTCCCAAGGCCGCATCCGCCACACGTCATTTTGACAGGCTACTCTCAAGGACTTGGGAACCAACCCAGGGAGACAGTCGAGCGAACACCAGAGGGAAGCCCTCTGGATGTTCAGGTGCCCACTGAGAGTGACCAGGCGTCCTCGTTTGTTCCGGACTAACCAGTGTCCCTGGATGCGGGACTTGCACTGCAACCCCCGGAAATTTCCACACAACGTGGGATGTGATAACTGACCTAGGGCCAGCTTGCACTCAGCCCTCATGGGCATCTAAGATTTTGTAACCTTTGCATTGAAATGGCTCTGCACGCATGTATTCATTCCCAAGGGCCACCATAACAAAGACCCACAAATTGGGTGGCTCAACACAACACAGATTTATTGTCTCAGTTTTGGAGGCTGGAAGTGTGAAATCGAGGTGTCAGCGAGGTTAGTTCCCTCTGCGGTCTTCTCCCTCTGTCTCCATGTAGTCTTCTGTACGTATGCCCGTGAATGTGTTCAAATGTCCCCTGTATAGAAGGACACCAGTCCTATTGGGTTAGAACCCATCCTAATGACCTCGTTTTAACTGGATTACCTCTGTAAACATCCTTCCTCCAAGTCAAGTCACACTCAGAGGTACTGGGGTGGGTGTTTAGAAATTCAACGTTTGAATTCGGGGAGGACCAGGATGGGGACACAGGTCAACCCATAAAAACGCACAAAGCCAAGAGCCAACAGGCACAGAATCAAGATGCACAAGTGTGTCAATCACAACAAGCCTCAACAGCCCTTTTGGGACAAAACATACTCAACAGGAAGATGAAGGGTGAGTCCCACTGTATCCCGTACACCGGGGACGGGGGTAAATCCCATTTGGGACGTTGGGAAGGGCAGTCCACTTAATGCATCAGCCAAATCAGGTTGTAGGAATTCACAGGAAACCCTAGGAGCCCCAAGTGTCTGCTGGAACTCCTCATACCCTGGGACCCATGCATTAAAAATTAAAAATTAAATTTAACATTAAATTGCATTAAAAATTCACTCAGCCAAATCAATGAGTTGCATTACTTCCAGAGTTATCTCCACCATAGCAGGCTGAGTTGCATGTGGTGGAAACAAACATCCTACGTTTGCTAGAAAGGCAGGAATTCAAGAGACCCCAAGGTGCAAAGGAAATCACAGACAGATGTCCAACAGTGGAAGGCTATGGTTATCAAACTTTCTGCATCGAAGATGATTTGACTTACAATCTAGGAGACCTTGGATTCACTCCTGAGTATTAAATAGCTTTAATCATAACATCTTCCTTGTGTCTGAGTTTCCCTCGTCTGCAAAATAGACAGCAAGGAATCCATGTTCATGTTTCGTTCTAGGATTCCATGAAAAAAAAAAAAAAAAGGCAAACGCCAATAATACATTTCTTAAGGAAAATTCATCCTTTCAGCTTAATAGATTTCCTCCGAGTAAACATTCGCTTCAATAAACATTGACACACACTGATGGCCTAAAACCATGCATTCATCATCAAAAAAATGAGTCATTCACCCCCAGTTCATAACAGGATTTCATTAAGCCTACATTCAAATGGCTCATAGATTTTTTTTTTTTTTACAAAGTAAGCCTATTAAATGAATCAGTACTATGATCAAATAATGAATTGGCAATTACATAATTCTTACCCCACGTACGTTACAAGTGTGCTGGGAGCAGAAAACTGAAGCATAGGTTACACTCACCCTGAATCAGATATCCATCAACACCCCTGGGAAACAGGTAATTACGCACTTTTAACTGGCACTACAAAAACCAGCTGTCATTCAGATGGATGGAGCAACCAATTTATTCCTGTACCTTGCCATTACATCAAATTGCATTATATCCAGACATAACCGAAGAATGCACAGCTGTTTTTCCATTAAGCAAAACACTAATCAGAAAAATCAAAGTTTAAACACCTCTGGTGGAATTCAACCAAATGCAATGGCTAGGATTTTTTTTCTCCTACTGAGCATCTACTGAATGACAAAGGCTGAGTATGCGTCGTACCTTTTTTCTCCCCAATTCTATTTTCGGTCCCACTCTATTACAGATTTTAAAGCTATCCTGTCCACTTCTGTGAAAGCTGCTGTGTTAACGACCTCACATGTCTCCAGCAGCAAACGTCACTGAAATAGAAACCAATAATCTTATCTGATTTTATGAATAGGGTTCACTGATTATTGGTTGTTAAATTCTGCATAAATTGTTTCGGACCAAGTCTCAAGGAAACAGACCAGCAGAAGGGATGTAAATCCTTTGAGAAGATGAGAGGTGGTCTAGCGGACAATCGTGCTATCAGTGCAGATGTCAGTCAAATTCCTGGCGGTGTAACACCAGGCTGCCCAGAAGTGCACTCAGCTGGACGCTATAAGCTGTGTTTACATGAGCAAATGAAGTGTGAAGTTGGAGCATCCTGGTGGTCCACCTGGATGGCAATCGAATATCCTAAAAGGAAAAAGAAAGGCATCCTTTCCTCCCACCAGGTGTATCGCCTTTTACACAGCGAAGTTCCCCACTGTGCCTCCTGGCTTGGTATGCTGGTATCAGCAGCTAACTTCCTGCTGGGAGACTGAAATAATGATCGTGTTTCTCTGCAGAAGATTCTGTGATATCCTTTCCTCTAAGAAACGACACCCCTTTGGATACTGAAAATCACATTTCCAAATCAAAGAACATCCTCTCTTGTCATAGCTGCGACGACTCAAAGACTTGGAGGAGGATAACGAATAGATCTCGCTGTAAATGTTTTTTCTTCTACTTCCCGGCAGTGACTCTCCATTTAACTCGTGTGTGAGCACTGGAAATTCGAACAGTTGTTTAAAAATACAAGAGTGAGGCAAGAAATGATTATTATCCATTGTACCTCCCGCCTCCATCCCGTACCCATGAGCCCACATCCTTGTGATTTTGATTTTGAATGACTGTGTCTGTTGGGCTCAGTTGCGGATAACAGGCACCACCCTAGCTGTTTCATGTAGAAAGGAATGAATACAAAACACAGGCTTGCAAATCACTCGTTAGAGCTCACGAAGGCCTCCCAGACGAAAATGGCAAGAGAAAAACAGCCCTTCTCCCTGGCACTGCTGGCTTTGCTGCAGCCGGGGACCAGGCGTCTGCCTCTGTAACTTAACCCAGAGCCCCACTTCACCTGCCGGACCTCCGTGGCATGACCGTTTTTCTCCCCCACCTGCCTCAATTCCTGACGCAGACCTCAAGAGAATGCCTGGGATGGGTGAACCTACGTCACACCCCCAAACCAAGCTGCAAGGTAACCTGGGAAACGTAGCTTGTAATCTCCCAGCCTGTGCATTACAGGACGACACACTTGGGTACGGAACACATGCTGAGTCCGTCCATAAACCTTAGCTCTGCTCCCCACGTAACTACGTGTGCAGGATTATTCTCCACAAAAACGTCTGTTGTCCTCTCAACAGCAATCGCGTCCAAGTGAGCCCTTTGTTGTGGAATGCGGGATAATTTTAGTCAGTGTGCCTTCCAACTTGCACTGTGCTGAAGCAGGCAGAGCTGTGGAGTTAAGTCCTGATGCAGTTGCGTGTTTATTTGAACTCCTGTCCCCTTTTGGGTCCTCTCTCAGAGGACAGCACTCTAAACAATTCACCCTCACAGGAGAAAGAGTACAAAGCAATTAAAAAAAAATTAAGCCTACATGGGATTGACCCACATATGATCATACCAAGGGAAGTAAGCCAGACAGAGGCAGACAAATAGGACACGGTATCACTTATACGTGGAATCCAAAAAATGATACCAATTCTATTTACAAACCAAAACCAGACTCACAGACACGGAAAACAAATTACGGGTACCAAAGAGGAACAGGCAGGGGAGGGATAAATTAGGAGTTTGGGATTTGCAGATACAAACTACTATATATATAAGATAAATAAACAACAGGTCCTACTGCACAGCACGGGGAACCCTATTCAATAGCTTGTGATAACCTACAATGGAAAAGAATATGAAAAGGGATATATATATATATATATATATATATATATATACATATATATATACACACAGACATATATATATATAACTGAATTACTGTGCTGTACACCTGAAACTAAAACAACATTGTAAATCAATTATACTTCAATAAAAAATAAAATTAAAAAGAAAAGGCTACAGTGCCAAAAATGGTCCCTGGACCACTTCTCTCCTTAGACTATGGGGCTTCAGTTTGGCAGGGAAATACATAGCACGGAGGCGGAGGAGGAACCAGGATGTGAAGAGCCTGCCTGCGGTTTACTGATGAAGGATTAGATTTCCCCACAAGCACCGTGCAGTGGGCTTTGAGGGCGAACGGCGTGAGATCTCAGCAGGCAGCTGTAAGTGCCATCGACGTGGCCAGTTCAATACGCAGAATCCACAGGCATCGATCGGGGAGCTCACAGGTTCCTAACAGGCCCTGCCTGGGGGCTGACACCGGAGATGGAGCTTGTTAACTCATGACTCAGCCCCGTCTTCAATGCGCGTCTGAATCTCCTTGATGAAAGAAACTTGTTAAAATGAGGGTTCTCAAACTCCACCTCCCAAAACCCTGGGCTGGGGGGGTGCTCTAAGGGCCCTCTCCCGTTTCCAGGTGGTGCTGATGAAGGTGGTCCACATATCGACCATGGAGATACTGGACAGCATCATGGGGAGGGGTGTGGGAAGGGGAGTAATTAACGTTAATGCCAAGGAAATAAACAGAGCCCTCTCCAGTTTCGAATTTTCCTCTAGGATAGAAACTGGAGTCGAGTTGACTGGGGTAAAAAAAAAGAAAAAATGCACTTGCTGCCACTGCCTTGGAGTGTTAATTCCCAACCTAAAGCTGCTGTGGGGGGTATCTGAAAACCCACAGCCTCCTCCACACCCTTCTACAACGTCAGCACGTGTGATTTCCAGTTCTCATTTCGGATGGATTGTGCCATCTGCTTCGCACAGTTAAAGTGTAAATAAAAGAGCGCCGTGGCTGTGCCAAGGACAGAACAAACCAGGTTTCTCTCTGAACCTGCCCCTCTTCCATTAGCATGAGCAATATGAAACTCGCGCCATGGAAGTCCCATCGACGGCCTCTGATATAGAATGCTTACCCGCGTTGCACGGTTTGTCTTGATGGTGTACGTTGCAAAACCTTTTGCAGAATGAACTGCCTGGTTTTTAATTAAGATTCCATCAGATATAATTTAAATCAGCGATCACAAATAGCAATGCAGGGCTCCTTCCAAAAGTGGTTAATAGCTGGCTGGGCATAGACTAAACTGTCTATAATCCTCCCAGGGCAGCGCAGCTTCCTGAAATCCTCATGTCTCCCATTAAAGATCGAGAGGTCCTTTGCATTAAATCACTGGAGGCTGTGTCCAGATGTTCACAGCTATTGCTCAAAAGTCTGATTCTAGGTTCCACCATAGCCTTCCCTCCTGTCTCAAGAAGCAGGACCCACAGTGATGAATTGCGTGAGGATCTTGAAAACAATTTTCTACCGTCAGTGTCATGGTGCAAGGTGGCTGTTGAATATTCTAGTAGGTGGAAAGGGACCTTTCTAAATGAAAACGTAAGGGCATGCAACATTTACCCGCCACTGCTGGAGACAGTTTGAATCCCTTCTGCACGGCCTGGGATCACGCAACCCCCGTGGTCACCGCTCTGCGTGTAATAAAGAAAGAAAGCAGTGGGCGGAAAGGATGGGGCTGGCAGAGGACGCTTCATGGTAGTGCGTTGAGAGCAGCAGCTGTGAGCCACCTCACTGTGCCAAGACTAGATGATGGCCATATCACTTACGCATTCTTTTGACAGGATGACTCTGGTTTTGTCGTTGAAGTTCCTTCCTCAGTCATTCAGCATGAGTTCTGGAGCTGAGCATGAGGCAAAACACATAACTACATGGACACACACACGTGTGTCACATGTGTCCAGTCCAACGCCAGAGCTGCTGCCCAGGGTGCAGAAGATGGGTTTCGGTTTAACTCTCCTTCTCCCTGTGTCCTCTGGGGCAGGAGTTTCAGGCCTCTGGGTTCCATGTTCCTCATGGGAAACAAATGGATTCAGTTTTATTTAGGATGATTACGGTGTTTTTTAAAAATGTCTCCAGTATTTAAAATACTGTCCTGCCCAGAACTTAAGATTGTCCAAATGGCTTCTCTTCAAATCTTATTGGTTTAGCTTTTTTTTTTTTTTTTTTAAGGACACGGTGACATCCATTTCCACATGACAATATTTCTTATTTACTTTTCACTTCCTAAGTACCACGCCATTATTCACCTAGCTTAGCCTAAGTCTGCTACAGAATGTTCTGCAAACTCTGTTGATAAGAGATTTCTATATGAGCATGAACCTTTAAGAAATGATTTTGAAACAGAAGGCTATTTTGAATAATGAACATAAAGAGAGAATTTGCAAATAACACAGGACGTCACCTGAAGTCAGAACACTAGAATTACCGACTTGGCTCTGCCCCTTACTGTATGCACTCATTCAACACGTATAAATTAACTGGTTCCAGGTATTTCCAACATAAACTTCTTTGCCCCAAACATCTTCACCGCATAACTAATTGCCACTAAGGCAATTTTGGAATAAAGGGTAAAATAACTGGTTGACGGTTTGGTCTGACAGCTTGGTTTCATATCCCCATGGACCTGGCACTCCCATGTTTATATCACAAAATCTGAGAGAGGCCAAGGGACTCCACATCACACAGTTGAACCCACATTTCCCGTAGAACTCTGGAATGTCTGTCGACGGACGTGACAACATGCCAAGGACACACAACAACGTAAGACGCTTTAACAAGGCAGTACAGAGCTCACTTACAAATACGCATCCTAGTGTTTGGAAACTGACACCCCTCCTAATGAAGGAAAAAAATGTTAGCCAAGAATAAAAAGTGTGATGCCAAACAAGGACATGAAACAACAGGCAAAAAAATATATAATACTATGAAGAAAAGACTTGGAAAACCATGCTTACCTACAGCCCGGAAAATAAAATCCACTATTTGTGCAGTAAGGCCACGAATCTACATACATTTTAATTGTGTTCACATACTTTGTATTTTGTCATAAAGTCTTTGCAATTTTGTTATTCGTTTTTCATGTTTCATTATGTCCTTTTTAATGTCTTCTTAAAACTTTTCGTTATTTTATCTTTCATGGCAAAATGGCCTTATGGCCAATTAGTTATGTGGTGAAAATCCTTTGCAGATGAAAGCACTCGCAGCAATGATGTTTATGGCAAAGAAGCTTCAAGGGGGAACACTGGACAGGAAAGTAACTGCCTGCTGGGTACTGGCCACTGCTAAATCATCTTGCACACAATTCCTAACATTTGTGGTCTCTTCTCTTATGAATCTCATATCCGAGCAGAGGAAAAAGCTACTCAATAAACAAACCAGAACCCATCGATGGAAAACAAGACTTGCTTGGTGGACTTGAATCCTGCCAGAGACACGGCTTGCTTGCTGTTGGTCAGTCTGCAAGCTGCCAACCTGGTCCAGACGCCTGCGCCTTTCTCAGTACGCAGAGAGTCCACTCCATGTCCAGAGTCACATGGTCCATGACCCCAGGGTCAGAGGGCTCCCTTAGAGCTTAGGGACATGGACTCAATATCCTGTTACAAATGCTCCCTAACTTAAGACAGCGAATGTAATCTTCTGTAATGAACAGTTTCCAAGCTGAAGGCGTTGAAGGATGACCAGGGTCACACCTGCTCATCAGGAGCCTGGGAGAAGCATCTGAGGAGGTGGGAGAAAACCCAGTTCAGCCCTGACACTTTGCTCCCACAGGACCCTCTCTTCATAATCCTTCTGTCACCACCACAATTATAAATATGCTTGGAGCCAGTGCCTCCGATATTGGGTGTTCCCAGCTCAGGGTGTTTACAAAGCTATCCCTTGGTGATGGGGAGGAAATGCCAGGGTTTCGATCCCGTATGCAACAAGTAAGCTCCAAGCAAAGGTTCATATGGGTTTAAATCCAGGTGAAGGCTCCCTCCTCCTGCAGTTTCTCTGCAAGACGCTCCAGGAGGGTCTCATGTCAGGGACACAGGGGTCATGCTTGTTTTCATTTACTCTTATTTTCAGCAACTTGTGACCCTTCACCATTTATAAGTGCCCGGGCAAGAGAATGTTCTGGTGACATTACCAAGTTGTCATGAACTTAACCCTCACGAAATGCATGGGTGGCTTTTTTAAAAGCTCCTCTGGGGAAACCAAGATGGAACTTGACAAAACAAATGACGCGAGCAGAAGCCAACGGCGGGAAGGGCTACTGCGGACACACCACCTACTCTCGCCAGCACACTCTCAGATTAAAAGCAACGGCTCTCTGAGAAAGTCTGACAAAAATCTTAGCTCCCCCTCCAAACGAAACTCTGAATTCTCAAGGCTAATTAAATTCAGTGCCATCCACCATCATGAATGAAGAATCTGGCCACTGATGGATGCCGCACCAGGGACCTCAGAGCACGGTCTGACATGTATGTCATTTACAAAAAGGAGATACATTCATGGGGATTTGACTGTTTATCCGTGGGGGTGTGCAGCCACAAAAGTCTGGAGAACAGTGTTCTAACCACTCCCCATTATCTTGAAGAGGAAATGCAATGACTGATGGCCATCTTTTAATTTCACAGCTGTCTCTGATTTTAGGTTGAACCATAGGGGACCAATGCTATGCAACCATTTTTGGGCTGCAAAACCAGCAATTTCCTGAGTTCAACTTAATAAATACAGCACCCAGAGTCAATGTCGATGAGTATCTGAGGGTCTTCCCTATAGAGTGCTTGTGCTTGGTGTTAGATAGACACTCGCTACCAAAACACCCCGTTCCCACTCTTACAGAGCCTTGAGTCTCCTCGGTAAGACACACAATACAGATGATTACTTTTTAAATCACAACATGTCACCATGTATAAGGAGGGAGTGGATCAAAAATTGCTACTCTGGTGGTGGAGAATTTTACATCTAACGAGAAATAGTTTGAGGCAGGTGCAAATGTCCATGTGTTTGGTGCCTGGTGGAGCAGAGCTACTTTGAAGGTTATCTCAAAAGGGGTGTTAGTAAAAAAAATTAAGGCACCCAGAAGGCCTCCTCTCCTCCTATCCAATGTAAAACCAGAGAGACATGATCTATTTGTTGATCCAACATGACTGATGTTGGTATCAGCCCAGAAGCCAAATCCACCCATCACCTGTTTTTGTAAATCAAGTTGTACTAGAATATGGCCATGTCCACTTGATTTGGAGGTGAAGAATAATCTTTCCTCTACCCTTGAGGTTCTGTGCCTGAGGCCTGCGAATTAAATTGATAAAAGATTAACAGTAGAAAGGATTTATGTATGCCTATGGAGGACTTCCCAGAAAAAAAATGACTGCTCAAAGGAGCAGTGAGACCCTGGGATTTATATATCATTTTGAGGAAGGATGATAAATGATGGAAAGTAACTAGGAAATGTATGGGGGAAACTAATGGACTGTAAGGGTTATTTCAGCAAGTCTGCTTATGCAGGCTTGTGTTGGTATCAGTGGCTCATCTCCAGAGAGATCAGTGTCACTCTTCCCTTCCTGGTACGAGGAAGGCACCCTTCTCACAAGAAGTGAGTGCTCTGCTTTCGGGCTGTTAGGAAGGAGGTGGTGGCGTCTTTCTGTGTCTGCTGTTCCTCAGTTCCTTTGGGCTCAAAATAATCCAGATGCCGAAGTGGCGTATTTTGGGGTGACATACCCTGGCCCCCTTAGTCTATATATTGTCTGTATTGTTTTAATGCTTCATCACAACTAGTTAAGACAGAGTCCGGATTGTCTGCCGAACCCAAAGTATCAACTCTTTGGCCCGTTTTTGAAAGAGTTTGCCAGTCTCCATTTATATAATAGCAGAGTCCATTGCAGGAAAAAAGAAAAAAAAAAAAAGTCAGAGAGCGTATGGTTTAGGAGCAAATGCAAAACAGGACAAATGGAGCTGAGTAAACACATACATTTACACGTTTCTTGAAGTTTTCTATCAGCTTGCTAGGAATGGATGAAATGACTTTTGATACTGTATAAATGACCATTTTAACTTTTCCAAGATTCAAAGTTCCAAAAGTTTTTCATGTTGTTAAAAAAAAAAAAATCGAGTGTGTCTTTGGCCGCACCCTGAAGCAGAGACACAGAGAGACAGGTCCGTGTTCTCTTTCCATCAGGGCTTCCTGGTCATCACATCTAACTGTAAAATAAACAGCCTCCCAAAAATACTTATGCAAATGTGAACTCATTCTTCTGATGTAATTTGCATTACGCTGAATCACTTCCCAGAATAAACTCAAAAGGTATTTCATTTTAAACCCTCATTACTGCAGTCGTTCTAGAAATAGGTCTTTGCAGAAAGAGGCAAGCCCTGTACTAATTTATACAAAGGTTTTCACGAGGCTGAGCATCGAAGTTCTGAAGGCAAGTAAGCTCAACTCTTGAGTCATCTGCCTTGATGACGGAGGAAATGTTTACTTTGAAAGGAATATTTAAGAAAATGTTACGTTTTTCTCCCAAAGAAATTCTCAAAAGCATGATGGAAGTGCAGATAGAAACCGTTTTCCTCTGGGCTCTAAGAGGTACTCGTGATCCAAGACGTTCTTGTGACTGCCAGGTTTCTCCCCTGAGCGAGCTTTACTCCTTCCCTTTATTTTTGAATGCATGGGATTCCACTTTCTTAACTCATTAAAAAGGCTTTTCTCGTGAGTGAGCAATTACTGATTTAAGAGCCCCAGAATTACTAAATCTAAGACACAAAGAGTTGAACAGGACTAGGAAATCCCTAGGTCTCTTAAAATGACCAAAAGCTTGCATATTTAGAATCCCATCACTTACCTAAAGGATTGTCTCATGAACCACACGTGTTTTATGACATGATCTTACTCTGCAGAAAATGAAGCTGATGACACTTGTTGAAGTTAGAAGTAGACATTTTCTGCATTAAATTGGACACCCCCGCCCCCCCCCTCCACCAAGGATGTTAGTTTCTTAAAACTGACAAGGGGTTACCTGTATCTATAAACACTACTGCTAAATGGACTTCTGGTTCTTGTTTGTATGTTTCAAAGACCTCTTGGATTGATGTCTCGAGAGACACTTTCCAGGATTGTCCTTTTAATGGTAGGAAAATCTTGATGGCTCATGACAGAACAGGAAGGATTAAAAAAAACAAAAACAAAAACCTTGGCCACACATAGGTATATCCTAAGAAGTTTTTAAAATCCTGTTGCCCTCGTCACAACCTCAAATCTCTGCAGGTGGGATCCATGCAACAGTATTCTTAATGACCTGGGTGCTTCCAGTGTGCAGACGAGTTCCAGTACCCCAGGTGACAGTAAATTCCACCATCAAACTTCAAGGCCACGGAAAGAATTTAAGAATGAACAGACATTAGAAAGGACCCGCATGCGTGAGGATTTAGTCACTTCATAACAATGGTTTGTCCAAAACATACCTTCGAAAACATTTGTTTGAAATGCGCGACTTCCCCCTCACTTGGGGTCTGCCATGTCAAAGCCTGCTGAGGGTCTGACCACGAGTCCCCACTTGTCAGATGTAGAAATTGCCATATAGTAGAGATGGGATGGGCTTGACTTTTTTTTTTTTTAATAATTGGACTCATTGCCTTTATTTTTTGTTTTTTTTTGGGGGGGGGTGGGGGAGTAATTAGGTTTGTTGGTTGGTTTGTTTGTTTATTTTCAGAGGACGGACTGGGGATTGGACCCAGGACCCTGTGCACGCTGAGCACGTGCTCACCACTCGAGCTATACCCTCCCTCCTTGGGCTTGACTTCTAAGAAAGAGGCCACAGGTTTTTACAGCCACAGGTTCTATAGGGTCAGAAAAGATGGAGGTCAGAACTTGAGCTCAGTGACATGACAGAAAAGTTTCACCCAAATCACAAGAACAGAGTTTTTTACAGTCAGTTCCTCCAGGAAACGTATGCATGGCGACATTACACCCAAACTGTTCTTTTTGAGAGAGAGCACAATCATTTCAAAATATTAATCGCTGTTATTTGACAGAAGTTTGAAAATTGAGACCGTGTAGTTGGCTGGCATGAAATGTTAAAATTCATTGCTGAAGGGACAATTTCTCGGAGCAACCACGCTGCTAATGCGGAATGCCGTGTGATAACCGCTGGCCGTCCCTGTTCGGTTGCATGTGGGAAAGAAGACTGCATTAAATTTGATTTAAACGGCCCCAGAAAAGGCAATTTACCACATGTGGGTGAGCATTTTATTATCAAGAGGAAATTCATTTCACAGGCACCGAGCGCACAACAAAACGTATCATGGTTGACAGTATCTGGCGTCCTCATTAACGGCTCCAGGAGAGCTGCCAGCACCTGACCGTGACAAAGGAGACTGACATCACAGGTTCTGGTGTAATATGAAGCAGTGAGGTCCTTCCAGAAACGGAGCTTCTCAACACCATTCCAAGATTCCCTGCCTCTTCCCATTCAGATCCCAGCCAGCGAGAGAGGGTACCACCCACAGGACAAGGCCATGCAGTGCACTCTGGACAAAAGATGGGTTTGAGAGTTCATATTGACTCTGGCAAGGGAAAAGCCCCATCTGGGCATCATCGCAGAAAACAGAGCTCTGGAAACACAGGAAGAAGTGCAACATGACTCACCGAGAGCTGACTACCCAGGACACACACTGTGAATCATTGCACAAGACGCATCCTCAAGTACAAGAAAAAGACCAACACTTGCCAAATGGAAATGTGACTCCAGCTCATCACAGTCGTATCTTCTGAGTCAGAGACGCTGCAGGCACGCAGAATTTTCTCCTTCCTGTGTGAATGTGATAGGAGCCACAAGCGTGTCCTCAGTTCTTGTTTGCGACATCCTCTGGCTGCCTGTCCTGCTCTCTCTGTCTCCCACTTCCCGGATTAACATTTTCCTTTACCTTTCCGTGGAGCTTGACTAAGTTGATCATTGTGTCTTTGAACTTCTCTCCGGCTTGGCAGGAGTCATCTCTTTTCCCTAGACGTTAACTCACGACCCTGCACACTCAACCAGTTGTTTGTTGGATGGATCCAAGAGTAAAGTAGTTAACCATACTTTTTCTTCTCCTTAGATCTTTCCAATCTGTTTTACCTTTATTGACTTCATGACCTTGTCCTTTACATTATTTCTGGACCTTCCTCAAGACACATGGCTCAGCTCTTTCCCAATCGTGGAGACCTCATCTGTGTTCAGAGACAGTTACAAGCAGCAGAATGTGTGGGTGCAAAGATCTGCCAGAGGCAACAGAGGGAGAAGGAGGGAAGGAGCCGTGGGCATGGGAGTGTGATTAGGCAGTCAGCCCTGGGGAAATGCAGGACCTGAGACAGGATTTGGTGAGCTGGGAGGTCATTTCTCAGCAGTGCAGGAAGGCTGGATGTGAACTGCGAGTGCAGTTAGGAAGGAGAAGAAGCACCAGTGGGGGCAGCAAGGCGAGCCTGGGGATTGGCTAACCGAGCCTGGAGGGGGACAAGAGAAAGTGTGGCGTCTGGGGCAGGGGTACAGTTACCAAGTGCCAGATTCCTCCAGCTCTGTTCTGCTCGGTGCTGACCCGGTAGGTCGCTGAGGCAGAAAAGGGATGTGTTGTGCTTAAAGAAATGCACGCAGCAAAAGCACACACTGCAATTTTCCAGCCCGTGACTATAGTCACATGTGTAGCAAACATTGCCCTTTGAAGAGCCTGGGCATTTGGAATTTAATCTTCTTCTATCACCTCGAGGGAGCCACATCTAAAAGCAAGCCCAGTGGATGCTCATTATTTGTGGGGTCTGCATTTGCAAATTCTCCTGTGCGCTGACATGCAGTTGTCACCCCAACACCAATGCCGGTGCCACCTCCACAGCCATGCAGGAACGTGAGCAGAGCAGTGGAGAGCTGGAGTCATGCTCGACACACACGTTCCCAGCTGAAGTCCAGCAAGGCCTTCTTGTTTCAGCTCTTCCACTCCCACCGCGGGTCCTTTCTGCGGTACAGTCAGAGCCATGGTTTTTGCAGTGCTGTGATTTTGGCTGGTGCTTTCACTGTTTCAGATGGTGCCCAAGTGCATGGGGAAGAAGTTGCCTCATGTTTCACAGTGTAAGGCAGCTGTGATGTGCCTCGTGGTGGAAATACACGCATTAGGAAAGCTTCATTCAGGCATGAGGCATGGGGTTTGAGGCCATGATTTCAATGTTAATGAATCAACTGTATATTAAATAGGGTGTATTTGAACAGAAATACACATAAAACGAGGTTACGTACTGACTGGTTGACGACAATGCTGGGAGCAGAGGCTTGCAGGAACCTAGCCCTGTATTTCCCCTCAGAGTAATGTTCAGGGTCCACTAATTCCGTGTTCACAGTGACTTTATGGAACATAGTAACTGCAAATAATGTGAATCAACTGCACTTTGATTTTCCCAATTGTTCTCGTCACATTCCCCTCCTCCTGCAACCTCCTTCGCACAGCAAAATCCACATTTCACCGTTACGCCCGCGTGTGCATCCACAGTCGCCCAGTTCCCACCAGTCTCCCTTCAGGAGGGCTCTCCTTTCCCCTCCCTTTCCATCCTCAGAGCTACCCACTCCTCCAGGCACTCACTTCAGAGCTGAACTCTACCTCTCAGATATTAGCTGTTCTCCACAATCGATTCCTAACCTCCTCTCTGCAGCCCGGACAAGCCATTGCCCCTGCCTTCAATGTCCTCACCTTTCTTCTTCCCTGTGCAGTGTAAGCCCATCTGCTAAGTCCAGCTCAAGGGCCACCTCCTCCGTGGAGCCCTCTGTGATGCGTACACTGTATAGTGACCCCTTCTCCCCATCATCCCTGAACTCCTGCAGCCCAAGGCACTGGTCTGATGGACTAGTGGAGCCAACTTCCTTGCTAATTTCCACAGATTCCCACGGCCAAACGCTCCTTAAGGACAAAATGGGGGACCTCCTCGTGCTTCTTGGTATCCTGCATGGCACCGCACACAGTGGCTGATCCAACTTTTCTCCCGTTTCAATCACATCAAGACTTCCAACAACTAGGGTTGCCTTCTGGGTAAAATATACGATGCTTGGTTAAATTTGAATTTCAGATAAATGACGAATGCTTTTTCAGTATAAGTCTGTCCTGAATAATTCATGAGCTAGACTTGTTCTAAATGACTCAATGACTCATGCTTTATCTAAAACTCAAACTGGGCAGTCTGCATTTTTATTGACCAAATGTGGTAACCCCACCAACAACAGACTTAATTCCCCACACATTATTGGAATGAACTGCTTTCTAAGGAAATACAGAAGTAGCAGATGTGCTGTCTTCTAGCTGTGAAGAGGGGGCGTAGGGAATAAAAACACTTAAGCCACAGGGAGGAAGCCGTACTCAAAGGCAAACGTACACAAACTGTTCTGGGAAGCCAAGAGTTGAGGAACCGCAAGATGTAATGCAACTCAGAGTGGATTACTGATGGAGGTTTCAAGGACATGCCCTCAAGACTGACTTTTGAGAAGACATGAATTTTCAGAGAAATGGGGAAACCATGTGTATGAGTCAGCTACAGCTGCTGTAACAAGTACACAGATAAGGTGGCTTGAACAACAGATGTCCATCTTTTCTGTCCTGGAGGCTGGGATCTGAGATGATGGTGTCAGCAGGGCTGGCTCTTTCTGAGGCCTCTCTCCTTGGTGTGTAGACTTCCCTGTGTCCTCATGTGGGCGTCCCTTTGTGTCTATCTGTGTCCTCATCTCCTCGTCTTATGAGGACACCAGTCCTATGGGAACAGGACCCACCCTAATGATTCCATTTTAGCTTCATTACATCCTTGAAGGCCCTACCTCCTCCAAATACAGTCTCATTCTGAGGTCCTGGGGGTTAGGACTTCAACATGTGAATGGGGGCGGTGGAGACATATTTTGGTCTGTAACACCAGGTGGATGCCCCCAAAGAAGACAATATTGTAAAACGAACCATGCAAGTTCATTCATCTCTTACTTTTCCACTTCAGTGTCACCCATTCACTTATTTCTGCCAATTTTTCCAAAACACCGAGGACCCTGTTCCCAGGTTGTCAGTGACGCAGCCTGATCTAGTCAGAACTAATAAAATGCCCTGCCCCCAGGGCCAGGGAAATAAACAGAACCTACCTCTCAGAGCAAAGCGTGAACATAAGTGCTTCACCATAATCACTTGAGGCGGTATTCATGCCGGTTATGATGACGGTTCCTTAGGACGGAAACTCCTATCGGTAATACTGTCTTATGCAGTCATTCTAAACTTAGTTAGATACACAGACGTAGAAACACTGGAGCCTGGAGGCTAACTCTCATTCCCAGTAAGGGAACCTCGGTATTGTCACATACTTGGAATACGAATGGGTTTAAACATTTTTTTGGCTAACTTTATTCACAATACGCACTCCCCCTTCCCACATAAGACACAGAAACCATTCTGTGCAATATTATATATATATATATTTTTTTGTTGTTGTTGTTGTTGTTGTTTTGTTTTGTTTTTTTACTAGACCTTCCAGGCCTTTAGCTCTAAATTACATTACTGATGATTGTGTGGTCAGGACTTGCAAAGTTAATGTGCCTCGGTCCTCATTAGAGCAAGAGCTGTGACACCACGCTTCATCTTCTGAACACGCACAGACAAACACGATTTGTCACCACGACAGTTTGTGATCACGCGTGGAACGATCTTCCGGCTTGTTCCCGGGCAGACAGAGTTCTGAGGGCAGGACTGACGAGCCAAGAACTATGTTGGGGTCTTGCTCTGCTGAAAAGCTCCCTCCTACCTCCTGAAGGGGCCTGGAGGAACTCAGTGCTCCCCAAACCAAATCCTCAGTCATTCCAGCTTGCAAAGGATGCTCCGGTTTGCTTCTCTGTTCCTAGATCGATTTATGCGAGAAGTCTTGAAACCACGTGAAAAAGTACATGACACGTTCTGAAGCCCGTGTTCCAGAGGCTGCCTTGGGAAAGGGGACCTGCTCGGTCCCCAGGCTGCCAGCACATCTTCCGGAGAGGGCTTCTGGATTACTACATGTGGGCCACCAGAAGAGGAGGCTGTGCGTTCTCTCGGTGGATGTAAAGAGAAAGCAGGGTATTTGTCGGCCCCAAGGATCTGGGCTCTGTTAGCTGTGAAAATTGACTAGCAGTATTTCGTCGTTGTAAGAGAGAAGACAAAACAAAAACTGCAGCCCATCTCATTCCTCCTCCATACCAAACGCTGTGTGTCATTGTGCATTACACCTGCCATTCAGATAGGACTTCCCTGGAGAAGTAAAGCCAGCTGCCAATTTAAAACTGATTTTTAAACTCCAGAATCCCCTGCCGCCTGGATGCAGAAACTACAGTGAAACAACACCCACTCTTGGTCCTCAAGGAGTGAATAAAATCTGCAAATCCCCAAACTACATAACTGTAGTGAAGGAAACGTGTCACGCGGAGGGCTCTTTCTACCTGACATCACAAAGGTCTCCCCTGGCGGGGAGGGTCTAGCTCAGTGGTAGAGCATATGCTTAGCATGCATGAGGTCCTGGGTTCAATCCCCAGTACCTCCATCAAAAATAAATGAATGAATACATAAATAAATAAACCAAATTACCTGCCCCCACCAAGGAAAAAAAAAGAGTTTTTTTCCCTAACAGGGAACTGTTTCCGTCTCATTATTGGACTGGTGTTCGATGCAAGCATCTATTATCTCAAACACAGGTGCAGAATTCCTCGCCTGCTTATATTAGAGATTGTGGCTTGATTTTTCTGTTTTTCTTTGGAAGCAGATTACCGGGCAGGTTCTTGGGCACGGGGCTGTTAGCGCTGACTTACGCCTGTGTCTCCCCGTCTAACTGTCAGTAATCACGGCGAGAAGACACTTCAGGTACCTTGGGGGTCTGGAGGAGCCTTACGTCTGGAAGCAGGATGGGGCGATCTGAACCTTGGATGTCATAAAACGGCGCTGGGATAAGTTCCACGTTTAACCTCGCTCAGTGGGAGAAGGAAGTGATTGCCTCTGTCTGACCAAGATTCCTTCGTCAGCACCTGTGCATCTTAAGGCTCAATCAGGGCAGACCAAATGGTGTAAGGTGTCTATTTGTCAAAGCTGAATTCTGGTGGACGCCCCCGGTGCGGGGCTCATGTGATTAGAGCCATTTTCAAAGCTGGATGTGCAGTTTCAAACGCCCTGGGATGCGGTTAACCGGCTGTGTCCCTGGACCGCGATGTGGCTGAGGGCTCCTTTCACTGTGGCTGCCCTTCTTACTGCTGCAGGACGTCGCAGTTGGTTTTTTATTTTCTGCTTCACAGAAGATGCCTTGAGGGTCCCGGACTTGGAGTTAAAATTTTCATGTGACCCTGGTGTCTGGAGACGTAGAATTTTACAGCTGCGAGCTATTCTGCTCTTTGTTTCTACAGAATTCTAGGGATGGTCAGCGTGCCAGGGCAGGGAACTGCTAACAAAGTCTGTTCTTTCGCAGACTTCTGGAAAGTGCAATTACTGAGAGTGCGCTGTTTGGGACTTTCTGCTAAATGTTTTATGAGCTGTTTTTTAAAGCCAGGTTTAAGTCACATAGTTCACCACATTTACTAGTTCACTGATGTAAAAGTTTGCATTTTAGATCTGGTGTGTGTGTTGTGCAAACTCAGAAGGCAGTGAAAAATCTAGAGGACAGCCCCGCTTCCTGCCCTAATTCTCAGACGGTCCCTGCCCTCCGTCCTGCACCTTCCGCGGTGCGAGTGGGCAAGTCAGGTGGAGGGGGTGTAACACATCTTTTGGAGAGAACGTCACCTTCCGTGCTAAGTAATTTACACACCATTTGGATATGAGAAACGATGCAGGTTGTGAAGAAGGAGAGCTTTGGTTTCTGGGTCACATCGTTTAGCATCGTTGGATTTCTTGAATGCATATATGATTCTTACAATTAAAACGTATGTGAGTCTGTGCCTGTGTAATCTGATACACACTGGAGCAGGCTGCAAATGCCTGTGTACTATTTAACACGAGAAAGAAGAAATACTTGCTTGCAGCAGCCGTGCCACGGGGCACATGTGATCAAACATTCCTCTCCTTGGAGAAGGTCTGTCTTGGTTTGACAGACAATGTCTCAAGCCCGACGCCTGAGTTCAAGTCTACCATGAACTGAGTCCGTGATCTTGGGCAGGTTGTTTAAGATCCCTGTACCTCAGTTTCCTCCACTGTAAATGGGATCCCGTATCCACCTGGGGGTTGTACGTTTTATGTAAGTATGTTTTGTATGGGAGATGAGTGTGTAAGCCATGCACAAGGAAAAGCTTTCCATCGACAGCAGGTGCTCCTACCTACAGCTGCCAAGACATGGAAGCAAACAAAGTGTCCGTCGACAGATGATGATGAAGAAGATGTGGTATGTTTACACAGTGGAATACTACTCAGCCATAAAAAGTGAAATGATGCCTTTTGCAGCAACGTGGATGGACTTGGAGGGTATTACACTAAGTGAAATAAGTCAGACAGACTAAGACACATACTGTGTGGTATCACTTATATGTGGAATCTAAAAAGATGACACAAATGAACTTATTTGCGAACAGAAAGAGACTCACAGACATAGAAAACAAACTTATGGTTATGTAGTTTTTCTGCGTCATGCGCTGTTCTTCTGATTTTTGGAAGGCAGCTATGATCACCATTATACCACCAAGGCACTCTATTCTTCTGATTTTTTTTTTCAGTCATTTAAATATATGTGTAAGAAGCAATCTCAGCTCATGGGCAAGAATGCAGAAAAGAGGTAGCAGGCTGCATTGAGGCTGTGGGCCACTAGAATCTGAATGATACAATTCCTGTTTCTTACATGAGGTTCCAGAGGACCTCTGAGGTCTCTCACTCATGATCCCAAGGAAGGGGCCTTTCCTCCCTCTTCATCATGACGTAGGCGAAGCCTGTCATTCCAGGCTGGCTGAAGACCCACCTCTTCTGGGAGGCTGGCCAGCTCCCTCTTGCCCTCTAACCGCACTGATAGACTAACGGAAGGAAAAGCACGGGCCGTACACTTACTTGTGCACCTCAGGGGGGCATGGCATGACCTGATTTACTGCTCATTCTGTTTATTCTTATTTTTTTACTGAGGTACAGTTGATTTACAAAAACTGCTGGAGAGGGTGTGGAGAAAAGGGAACCCTCCTACACTGCTGGTGGAATGCAGTTTGGTGTAGCCACTATGGAAAACAGTATGGAGATTCCATAAAAACTAAAAATAGATTTACCATATGGTCCAGCAATCCCACTCCTGAGCATTTATCTGGAGAAAACTCTAATTCGAAAAGACATATGCACCCCAGTGTTCACAGCAGCATTATATACAACAGGCAAGACATGGAAGCAGCCTAAATGTCCATCGAAGATGAATGGATAAAGAAGATGCGGTGTATATATACAATGGAATACTACTCAGCTGCTGAATCTGTTTTATAACACACTTGGTAACAGTGACTCTCCGCTCATCTGAAAGGCAGCAACGATAATTTCCCAGATGCTCAGACTATCATTAAACCTTCAAACTCACTGGACGTGAAGAATCACTTTCTCTAAGTAACTCTACCTAAATAGAAGAGGTAACCACATCGCCACCAAGACCCCAGGTTGGGCAGGGAGTGGGGTGCACTGTGCAAATGCTTGAGTTCAGCATTTTAGACATTTCTAGGGAAAGGTAGCTGGTAGCTTGGAGAGTGAGAGCTTGAAAAGATGCTGAGAAATACTCTCGTCTGACCCTTCAGTTTTATAATTGGTAAACTGCAATCTCAAAAGTTAAATCAGGTGCCTCGAATCACACAGCTCTCCTGAGCCAAGTGACAGTACGAGCCAGTGCCCGGGTCCTGAATCCGGTTTTCCTTCCTCGGACCAGAGCTTGTCAACCCCAGCACTGTGGACCTGGAAGATTCTCTGTGCTGGGGTGTCCTGTGCACCGCAGCACGTTGAGCACCGTCCCTGGTCCCCACCCTTTAGCCGGGAACAAGTCCTCCTCCTGACACACCTTTAAACACTGTTACGTTTCTAAACTCCAAAGGCTTTGGCAAAAGAGCTTAGTCGTGTAGCATCTGAGTAATACCATTTTAGCTTCTTCTGAAATCCTTCCTTAAGTATGTTTTTCAGTAAAACCTACATATAAAGCTTTCGTATCACCCTTTCTGTTCCTAAAGAAGAAACGGCCTCACTTTCTTTCCTCTTTCCTCTTTGAACCATCACGGTCTCAATGGCATACATATTAATGAGAGAAGGATGGAGAAGCAAAGGGTCTGTTTATAAACATGTGGGTGTAGAGCACCGGTTCCCAGCAGGGACTGCGTCTGCCGCCCAGGCAAACAGCTGGCCAGCTGGCGGCGTCTGGAGACGTTCTCGGCTGCCACACCGAGGGCAGGTGGGCGGCAGGGGCGTTCTTGGTGTCTCGTATGTAGAGACAAGCCCTGTTGGAAACAGCCTACAATTCACAGAGCAACCTCCAGCATGTGCAGAAAAGAATGCTCTCTCCTCAACTGGCAGTACCGCTGAGGCTGAGAAGCCACGGTCAAGGGGCACAGAGACGCGTGGGCAACAACGCACGGCCGGTAGCGTCCAGACGGCTCTGCTGATGGTGTCCACGCAGGTCAGGGGCACAGGGCAGGGCAGTGGTGAGCGAGGGCACACCCGGACAACTGAGAGCAAGCCCTTCAAAACACTCAGATTTCTAAAGAGTCACTCCCCTCTCTGCTGCTGACTCCTGGAAGCCAGCCTTCCGCGTTCACTGCCTTGTGACCCTCCGCATCACAGCGTGTCCCTAACTCCTGGAATGCATCCATCCACAGCCCCCTTCCTCCCCCTACCTCCTCTGTAGCCTTCCTTCTGACAGCCGCCCACATTTTTCTGAAGGATGGCCGTGGAGGAGCCAAGGCTCACGGTCAGGAAAGCGACAAGCTGGATCTCAAACCATGCAATGGTCCTTCTCGGAGAAGATACTGGGCTTGAAGTGAGGGGTCTTGGATGTGAGCTGTAGCTCTCACGTTCACTGGGGTGTCCTGGCTGAATGATCACAAGCTGCCTAACTCTGAGGTGCGCTCGCTGGTGCACTCGGGATGATACTGCCAACTAGCAACGGTAAAGATTATCCAATGACACCCCCACAGCACTCAGCCCAGAGACGGCGACCAAGAAAACAGGGAGCCGTAATTACAACTTTCACAGTTACAAAGAAGAAATGATGTCCAGGAAGATTCCTAAACACAGAAGCAGAGTAATGACATTTACTGTTTCTAACAGAGTCAGACCCCAAATCTAAGGCATTGTGGAATAATTTGAAACCATTTTTATCAATAATGTTGGCACCTTTTCTCTCTGATTATACAGAATTGATCATTTTTCCCTCTGATTATAGTGAACTGGCAATTACTCCTCCTGAGCATACTGAAGTGTTTTCTTTACTACAAAGCAATCCTTACAAAGCAATCTCTGTGTTTCCCAATCTGGTGCATTTTACCCCAGAAGGCTGCTGGTCATGAACTTTCATCAGCCTCCGGTGGCCCCACGCCACAGGACGCAGTTCAAAGAGCTCAAGGTGACATCTGCTACTATCTCATGGCTTGGGGCTGAGATGTTGCTTCCATAAAGATCAGCCAGAGTGGAAAACGCCTACTGAATACCCCCCTACAGCTGAGTATCCAGAAGGCATCTGGATGCTGACTCTCTTCCCGACGAGGTTGCCCTGTCAGCTTCCCGCCACAGGACAGGAGCGCACTGATGACGGCAGACACGACCTTCCAATATCGTAGTGAAAAATGTAAACGGAGCTCCTAGAGACAGTGAGTTGCGAAGACAGAAACAGATAAAGACAAGAAGGGGAGATAAAGACGAGGTGAAAATTCCCGCTGAACAGTGCTCTGAGTGTGCAGATGGCGAGATTCCAAATACGTGTTCTGGGCAGGGACCCCAAGGAAGGGTGACCTTGCCCATGCTCACTCCTGTCGGAGGTGGATGCATTTGAGAAGAGGGTCCACCGGATGGGATGGAGGAGCTGGAGTGAGCAGCAGTCGAGGGTGAGGAGGATGTGAAACTGCTGTGGAAAGAGCCTCAACGTCTGGCGGCGGGGGGTGGCGTCAAGCAAGGGCGGGGCAGGGTATGACCGTCCTGGTCCCGCTCCACATGGGAATACTGAGAGCCTGTTCCCAAAGAGCCGGAAGGACACAGGCTAGGAAGTGTGGCGACCTCACACGACAGCTCAGACACCTCCAGGGGCTTCTACCACATGGAAGATGGAAAAGCCCAACGTGAAGGCAAGTCTGGAAATGGTCCGGCAGCCCCTTCCTGCTTCTCTGCACCCCCTGCCTCCCCAGGTTTGTCCTTTTTTCCTCATTCTTTTATTTTTATTTTTTTAATTGAGGTATAGGTCAGTTTACAATGTTGTGTCAATTTCTGGTGCACAGCACAGTGCTTCAGTCATACACGAACACACACATATTCCTTTTCATATTCTTTTTCACTGTAAGTCACTACAAGATATTGTATATATTTCCCTGTGCTCTACAGTAGAAACTTGTTTATCTATTTTACATATACCTCTCAGTATCAGCAAATTGCAAAGTCCCAGTTTATCCCTTCCCACTTTTTTTTTCAATTTGGCACAGAATTTATTTGTCCCCAGCTTTATTAAGATACAAGTGAGATAGAACTGCCACATAACACTGTGTACGTTTAGGATGTACAATGTGTTGATTTGATGCCTTGATACGCTGCAAAATGATCCCCAAGGCGGAACTGGACCCCTTTCTTACACCACTCACCAAAATGAAGCCAAAATGGAATTAGGACGTGAACATAAGAGCTGAAAGCGTAAAATTGCTACAAGAAAACACAGGGGGCGAAAGCTCCTTGACGTTGGTCTTGGCAGAGACTTCCTGGAATTGACACCCAAAGGCACAAGCAAGAAAAGAAAAGTGGGACTAATTCCAACCAAAGAGCTTGTACAGAGCAAAAGAAGCCATCAGCCAAATGAAAAGACAAGTTACAGAACAGGAGGAAATATCTGCAGATCATATATCTGATAAGGGGCTAACACCATATAAAGAACTCAAACAACTCAAGAGCAAAACAAAAACAACTGGATTTAAAAATGGGCAGAGGACCCAAGTAGACATTTTTCTAAAGAAGACGCACAGACGGCCAACAGACACATCAGACGTTGTTCAGCATCAGTCATCGTCGGGGAAAAGCAGCGTGAGAGATCACTGCCCTCTGTTGCATGGCTGTCCTCACCAGGCTTGTCTCGGCATTTCCGTGCAGGTGCTAAGCAATCTTTGCTTCCTTGCTCCTGGGACTAGAACCCTCTCCTCCGAGCTGCACACGAGGCTCACGCCCTCGCTCCACTGCTCTCTGCTCAAACTGCACTTCCTTGTGGAGCCCCGGGCACGCCCATCCCCACCTCAGTCCATCACTCCCCGTCCTTCACACTTTGTAGCTTTTTCACAGCTCTCAGCAGGACCAGACATGCGACAGGTGGATTTTGTGTTGATTTCCATGGAAACTCCACGGGGACCAGACGTGTTTTGTTTATGGCTACAGGCCCAGGATTGAGTGCTGCCTCACACAGAGCAAGGACTCAATGCAGAGTCGTTGGACGAATGAATCAGACCCGGAGCAGGGTCGAACCCAGGGCAGTCTCACCGAAGGAAGGAGGGAAAAGTTGGAAACCCGAGTCAAGCCCTGGCAAAGCTGGCCGGCAGAGGGGAGGCGGGAAATCTCTCTCCAGCTTCACTACAAGACCAGGGAAGGATGAGAGGGTGGAGGGGACCAGCTCCGGAAAAGAACAGGGCATAGGTAGGGGAGAGGACAAGCAGAAAAGTGGGAAGTGGATGGAGTGTTTGGTGAGCTGCTCCCTCGCAGCTCAGGTCCAAGGTCCACAGGAGCAGGGTCCCTGTCCGTTTTGTTCACTGCCCTCACCCCAGAGGCTGGCTCAAGGTTTACCTGTCAGATGCTGGCCAGTGTGCTGCATGGCTGAACGGATGAAGGCTTAGCCGATGGCCCTAGTGGCCTGTGGTCTGCGGCACGGTGGCCTCTACGGAAGGGCCAGCTGGAAGAACGCAGTCAGAGAGGGATGCGTGCCCAGATGAGCCTCTTCTCTGATCCCAGGGCAGGGAGTTCTGGCAGGTGTGGAAGACCTGGGTACTGCCAACAGCTGGAGTGCAGTTTCAAGGGGGCGGAGACTGACTAAACCCGAGAGCTCATAACACGTGCTGGTCTATGTTTCGGTCTTCACGGTCCTGAGTATTTCAACTCTACATGCACCGCGGGAGGAAACAACCACCATACCACCCTCTCTTGTGACGCCCACTGCAAGCTCAACACTAGCCTTCATCTTAGCCTAAACAGGAATGTGCAAGAAACACGCACAGAGAGTACTGAAAGCTGTCATGTCGAATAATTCATGTTATTACAGCTAAAGGATATGGAACAAAGCCAGCCAAGGTCAGAAGAGCGTGGGGTGGAGTCCCAGGAAGTCGCACATGCAGAACTTGAAGGAGTCCTGTCCTCCCTCTGGACGCCTGGACAGCAACAGCCCCTCCCGGATATGAGGACTTGCGCACAATACACGTGGAGCACTGACGCCCAGGACACTGACCTCTGGTATCCACCTGGGCTGAGGCCCCGGGGACTGACTGCCCCGGTGGCCAGGCTCAGCCTCCAGCCCCGGCTCCGAATGCCGAGTCATACTGCATGACCCATGCTCACAACCCTCTGTCCTCCCAGAATGACTCTCCATAGTTCTACGTAAATCCTTCCCAATCATTTCCTCTGCTTACTCTCCAAGGACAGTTTACAAGACGTTTCAAACATTCCCCTTTTCCTCTTAATGTCATAAACACCTTTCCACGTCAATAAATCATTTCTGTATCAGGAATTTCCGAGATGACTGTATCAGAATTAATTTTGTCAGCCCACCAGGGTTGGGCATATAATTGTTGCCTATCCTTCATTTTTATCAGTGGTACTTTCAGAAATAGCTGGGGACCTATATATATATATTTTTAAACAAACCAGGAAGAACTGGTTAAAGTTGAATTCCTAGAAATGTAATTACTGAGTCAAAGTGATCAATATATTTATGGATTACTTACATTATTCGTGACTCATTATTCCTTTCACTCCTGGAATGACAACACACTGCTAGGTAGATGATCTTAATTGGAAAAAACTAGCATTTATCTGTATCATACATTTAACAGCTACCACATTCTGCATATACAAAGCTTCCTGATTCATGTAAGAAGCAATCTGGAAAAACCTTAGAAATTTCCATAAAGGAAACATTGCTAAAAGTGGTTTAAATTTTCAAGAGGCTTCTTTGGGGAGAGACTTTCCCAGTCCTAGTTTGACCATAATGTAGGCACCATGTTAATAATCATCTTTTTACAAATGGATTAAGATTATTGAGACAATTAACATAAAAATTCTCTTGCGTAAAATACTGATCATCTGATTTTCAAAAGCTTATTCTTTTCCATCTCATTCACTCCTGTCCTCCATCGGAAATGTTCTTGTAAACACTTTGCCTAAAAATTATTGGCTATCTCTATTCTCCTAGGCCCTACAAATTTACTCTAAGTTTGACATCATTTCAGGGGTGATGAAATTCCAAAGGTGCAGTACATCACTCTAAAGGAAAGATGTTTCAAGGAGGAAGGGTAATAGCTCAAAGCAGAGAGCATGCTTAGCATGCAGGAGGTCCTGGGTTCAATCCCCAGTACCTCCATTTAAAAAAGAAATGCTCAATATCACTAATTATCAGAGAAATGCAAATCAAAACTACAGAGAGGTATCGCCTCACGCCAGTCAGAAAGGCCATCATTCAACAGTCCACAATGACAAATGCTGGAGAGGCTGTGGAGAAAAGGGAACCCTCCTACACTGTTGGTGGGGCTGTAGTTTGGTGCAGCCACCACGGAAAACACTATGGAGGTTCCTCAAAAGACTAGGAATTGACTTACCATATGACCCAGCAATCCCACTCCTGGACATGTATCTGGAGGGAACCTTAATTCAAAAAGATACATGCACTGCAATGTTCACAGCAGCACTATTTACAACAGACAAGACATGGAAACAACCTAAATGTCCACTGACAGATGACTGGATAAAGAAGTTGTGGTATGTTTATACAATGGAATACTACTCTGCCATAAAAAAGAATAAAATAATGCCATTTGCAGCAACATGGATGGACCTGGAGATTGTCATTCTAAGTGAAGTAAGCCATAAAGAGAAAGAAAAATACCATATGATAACACTTATATGTAGAATCTAAAAAAAGAAAGAAAAGGCCACTATGAACTCATCTACAAAACAGAAACAGACTTGCAGACATAGCAAACAATCTTATGGTTACTGGGGAAAGGGATGGGAAGGGATATATTTGGGAGTTTCAGATCTGCAAATGTTAGCCACTATATGTAAAAATAGATTAAAAAAATTTTTTTAAATTAAAAAAAAAGAGCAATGACTACTCCTCATTCCAAATTCTCTCCCCTGGGAGCCTAAAAGTGTTCCTAAGTCGTGTTAGTTGTGTTCCCTCCCTCTGATCATCAAATCATATGTAAAAGTCATACGGCTGAAGTGTTTTACAATACACATCAAGAGTCTCCCCCCTGGCAGTGGGGGAGACTATTTATATTTCTAAATAGGGAAGGAAACAAGGTGGACATGCAGCAGACGCAGGGCAGTAGAGACCCAAGAGGCTAAAACAACCTAAAAAGGAAGGACAACAAGGATTTTTTCATCTGCTTTCAGGATTCACGTCTGTCACCGGCACACAGAACCTTGGACCTAAAACTCTGACAGTGACAGAACAGATCCGCTCAGGGAAACATTTTGTTTCCTTTTGGGGACGCAGGCCGCTGCAGAACTCCGGGTTTTGACAGGGGCTCTCACTAGCGTCTCTTCAGCCTTGTAAGGTGTCGTGCACGTTTTATTTTTAGTGCACTCAAAAAAAAAAGTGTGGGTGCATCATTGAATATATACAATCATATTTAATTCACATTTCATCACGTGACTGACTATATTTAAGTCACACGTGATGGCTAGGCAGGAATAGTGGTCACCATCTGAGACACACACAGTGGACCTGGAGTGGGCTTTGACAAGTGTTTGGGCCAAATTATTTGTCTACATGTCTCCTAGGTTGAATATAACATATACCTAATATGTACTCCATCGTGGATCTACAGAGCCTCCCACGTTATGAAAAAAGCACTGCAGAAAACCCTAGAGAGATAGTCCTCCCTTCATGTCCTCGACACAGACCATCGTCACAGACCAAAAAGGTGTACATGCATGTCCACGTTATAACAATGCTCAAAGGGCTCACGTTAATGAACGACCTCACAGAAATCACACTGGATTCTCTACTCTGTGATATCACCTGGATACAAAAAGAACTGACCTCTCTATGACTTCACATTGGTCAGAATGGCCATCACTAAAAAGTCCACAAGCAATACATGTGGGAGAGGGTGTGGAGAAAAGGGAACCTCCTGCACTGCTGGTGGGAATGCAGTTTGGTGCAGCCACTGTGGAAAACAGTATGGAGACTCCTCAAAAAACTAAAAATAGACTTACCATATGACCCAGCAATCCCACTCCTAAGCACATATCCAGAAAAGATGAAAACTCTAATTGTAAAAGACACCTTGTTCATAGAAGCACTATTTACAATAGTCATAGCAGCACTATTTACAATAGTCAAAGCATGAAAGCACCCTAAGTGTCCATCAACAGATGACTGGATAAAGAAGATGTGTATATACACAATGGAATACTACTCAGCCATAAAAAAGAATTAAAATAATGCCATTTGCAGCAACATGGATGGACCTGGTGATAGTCATTCTAAGTGAAGTAAGTCAGAGAGAGAAAGACAAATATCATATGATATCACCTATATGTGGAATCTAAAAATATGATACAAATGGACGTATTTACAAAACAGAAATCGAGTCACAGACATAGGAAACAAACTTATAGTTACCAAACAGGAAAGAGAGTTGGGAGATAAATTAGGAGTTTGGGATTAGCAGATACATGCTACAATGTATAAAACAGATGAACAACAAGGCCCTAACATATGACCCAGGGAATTATATTCAGTATCAACCTATGATGGAAAAGAAGATAAAAAAGAATACAGATGGATAGATAAATAAATAGATAAGACAGATAGATAGAACGACAGACAGATAGATAGACAGATAGACTAGATGGATGGTAGGTAGATAGATAGATAGATAAGATGGATGGATGGATAGATATAGATAGATGAGATAGGTAGGTAGATAGGTAGGTAGGTAGGTAGATAGATAAGATGGATGGATGGATGGATGGATGGATGGATGGATGGATGGATAGATGGATGGATGGATGGATGGATGGATGGATGGATAGATGGATGGATGGATGGATAGATAGGTAGAATGGATGGATGGATGGATGGATGGATGGATGGATGGGTGGATGGATAGATAGATAGATAGATAGATAGATAGATAGATAGATAGA
The DNA here is from genome assembly GCF_009834535.1 of Camelus ferus. Taxonomy (NCBI): domain Eukaryota; kingdom Metazoa; phylum Chordata; class Mammalia; order Artiodactyla; family Camelidae; genus Camelus; species Camelus ferus. The sequence continues at coordinate 9,247,027 of NC_045732.1, forward strand.
TAGATAGGCTGATAACTGAATCCCTTTGCTGGACACCAGGAACTAACACAACATTGTAAATCAACTAAACTTCAATTAAAAAACAAAAGGAACTGACTTCTCACAATGAATGTGTTGACCACCTACCAGTGATTTTCTTTCTCATTATAATAAAAAAGCAATTCAGTATTCAAAAACTGTAAACATACAACTAAAGGCACCGAACAATAATTTCATAAATCTGAGTTGTGTTTGATTCCTATACGTAGTAACTTAAGCTCCCAGGGTTGTGTTTCTTCCGGAAACGCTTGTTCAAATGACTGCCCTTCAATGTGCTGAGACTCTCTTTCCTGCTAACACGGAGAATTACTCTTTACATTTCTCCACTGCTTTTCCTAAATAGTTCGTTGTGAAGGGACACTGTGAATAGTTACTCATTTTCCCACAGGTGTTTTTCTGAAATCTGCCTTTCTGGGTCCAAGTCGCAAATACATGGTTTGTTTTCAGCAGTCATTACAAAAAAAAAAAAAAAAAAAAAAAGGCAGAGTAATGATATCTTTTCACCGCTATTTTGCTTCAAAGATTTCGGTGTTTTAAAGGAATCGGTATGCATCTGTCCTCGGTGAGACAGGCTTCCTTTTATAGTTGTACAGAGTTTCAGGTGTAAGATCTTTTGAATCAATTAATGGATGCCCACCCCCTACTTCCCCACACATACACCAGCGTAGAGATGCTTCAGTGATCTGTGGCTGCACTTGGGTATCTTAGAGAAAGAGGGACAGCGGGGAGGGAGGGAGGGACACGAAAGGAAGGGGGTGAGGAGGGACAGAGCAGAAATGAAGTGACTATAATGAAAAGAAAACCTGATTATCTGAGCCACACGTGGGACCCCTGCGAAATTCTGTCTCCCATCCTCACTTCCATGTGTATCATTAGTCTTGTCACCCGAATATACTTCAGGGCCCTTGACAGCTGAGACCATGTCTTCGGTATTCTGCTACCCCTACCTTCCAAGGAAAGAGGCATTCATTTAAGTAGCTGATTAGATGCATCTATGTTAAGTGGAAAACATTTAAAATGTTCTCATACGGACAACTCTGACTCTGACAGCCTGTTCATAATAGCATCTCTGTCTTACGTTCTGTTACATGATTACTGCCCTGGGTTTCAATATGGGATTGTACCAAATGTTCCTAATCTCTGGGGCAGGGACCATCATTGTCATTTTATGGAAAAGGAAACCGTAGCTCCGTTTAAGAGACATTCAGTAGCTTAGCCACCGTCATCCAGGAAGAGGCTGTCGGGGCGAGGATTTTAGCCCACTGTAACTGGAAACCAGAGCACTGCATTGCTGTACCGTTCGTGGAGATGCACTCCCAAGTCACCAGACTGCTCTGGTTTCCCCAGGTTTCCCCTCCCACACACACGTGTAGTGCTAGACCCTCGATATATGTGTGTGTGTATATATATATGTACACACACTCTCACACACACATATATGTGAGTGTCTATACCAGGGGAGTCATTTCAACACACCTTTCATACATCCATATATACATCTGCTCATACATATCCTTTAAATACATGTATCCTTCGTGTTTATATGTATCTTTTATATATACTTTGTTTATATATCTTATATAATAAATGTCTTATCTTATGTATCTATGTTTATATATCTTATACGTATATCCTTTATACATTTGTCATATATACATATATATCCTTTTATATATACCTTTAAATATGTATGTACCCTTTATATACACATATCCTTCATATTTATATGTATACTTTATATAGATACATCCTTTAAACATGTATAAACCTTTGTATACATATATCTTCCCTATTTATATGCACCCTTTCTATGTATCCTTTATATATCATATATATATATTGTTTACATATTCTTGATACATACATATATACTGTATCATATATATCTCCTGACAGGAAAAATTAATCATCACACCCATGCATAAGCATTTGTGCCCTGGCAGACACTTTCCTGGGTTCCACAGGCACTCACGCACACGCACACACACACCCACAGAGATTTAACCTGGATAATCAGATCAGGCCTGGGACTCAGGTCTTGCCCGGTGAACCGTGCTCATCATGATGTGTACATCGTGCTAAGCCTGATGCTGGAATACCCTGTGTCCTGCCTCCCCACACCATTCATTCCACCTTTGTCCTTCCCTTCTTCTCTCACATCCCCAGATTTCTTTGCAACTAAGAAGAGTCATAAGAACCAATCTATACTATGAGATAAAAAAAAAAAAACACATAAAAATAATAACAGGTTGATTCTCTATGTTTTTAAGTTTACCAAGAAGGTCAGACGGAGCATGTTTCCCTCAGCTCTTTACACTCTGCCCCTTTTTCCCTTCTTGGAATGTGGATGTGATGCCTGGAAGTGCAGCAGCCACCATGTGACCATAAGGCCAACAGTCACTATGTCATCTATATCAGACGGCAGAGAAGGAAGACAGACGAGGCCTGGGCTGCTGAGGCCAGGTGGGGGCTGCTGAACCAACCCTGCAAGTCCATAACTTTGTTCACTGATATGGCTCATATTTTCATTTGATTTTGACATTTTTTACTCAAAAGCTTGTCTGCTTTGAAGACACTTTAATGTGTGAGTTAATATTATCCATTGGTTTCATTTGATGCTAACTGAAAAACATTTGTAAAAAAGGTTGTAATTAATAAAATTATTATTTCAATCTCTATGCAGAGTTTCTGCAGGAAAATGAAAGAAAAAAATACTCAGGATCTACAAAAAAAAAAAAAAAACCCTTAACATTTTGTTCTTTCTATGTTTATGGAAAAGATGCATTAAAATACCTTAAAAACATGCAAGAGGCAAACAAAAATGCCAGGTTTTTTCTCCTTACATTTTATTTATAGCACTTTGACTTCGGTTTTAAATTAAAAACTTCCTACATCGTGCTGACAAATCAGCAAGTAAAGTTGGAAAACACCAAGTTAGTAAACAAAGAGTAGGGGGAGAAAAAGGGAAATCATTGGAAAAAAAAGTCTCTAAAAATAAAGTGGGGATGGTATAAAACGCATGAAGCTGTGGATTCCAACGTACACTTTGTGTTCATTCAAAAGCAACATGGCATTGCTTCAGACTTCAGTGTGTGAGCCTTTGTGACGACTGAGTGGTTAAATGTGAAGTACTCCAGGACGGAACGGAACGGAATGATCTTGTCCATGGAGAACTCTTGGATGGGGCAACCATTGCTACTATAGAAAGTCACCTGAGCGCTGGTTTTCTGACCAACTGCCAAGCAAGAAAAGGCTCACGAGACCAGAAATAGCTGACGGGGCACTGGGCAGTTTGCGGATAAACAGGGAAGACTAAGAGAAGCTCTGCCGGTGGCTCAGCGTGCGCATTCGTGAGGAATCATCGCTAAAGAGAAAACCTCTGTCTAAGATTTGCACCGTCTCCCTCGAACCAGTGTCAAACCTTAATCTTCCCTCCGTAACATTTTCTGTTCCTTAACAAGCTCAAAAAGGACGTATTAATTACGGATGCTGCCAGAGATACCAGCTCTTATCAATCTGCTCTTGACTGGGCTTTGAATTTCCACCGTCCCTCCCTCTTTGCATCGAGGCAGTTAATAGGTGCATACTGAATGAGGAAATCTCAGCATCTGAAACACAAGACGGCCAGAGATATTGTGATCGCTTAATTTTCAGTAAAAGCGATGAGCCTCCCAGTGGCTTCAGCATTTGTGAGCCTGTGTCACAGAAAGCAAATCCAGTTTCCTCCAATTCTGTGGACATTCGTGGAGCCCTACTGTGTGCAAGCTGAAAGTCAGTGCAGCCCTACTACTGCAAGTCAGCTTTTCTACCAAACGCTGAAACTAGGGGACATGCCGTCAACGACCTTCAGAAAATCTCCCTCCTCTCCTCCCTGCCCAGAGTAAGCAGAAAACCTTAATGCAGGGATACGGTGCTCACTCAAACTCAGAACAGACGAGGCTTCTGCTAAGTCCTGCTGCATTGGCACCTGCCTGGTTTATCTTGGTGCCTTCGTGAGTTCAGCTACACAGTTAGAAGTTTTAAACCCAAATGAAGGTTTAAAGGAGAAGGCTCAGGAAAACGGAGGCTTCTTTCTGCATTTTTTGAATCTCAGATGTCTTCAGCTTCAACTGGTATTCATACCAACTCGGGTTCTGAGTGGGTCCCTTTCCCGCCCCCAATGGTCTGTCCTACATTCAAGTCAGCCACTGCCTTCAAGAGCCAAACCCTTTACTTTGCAATCATCAGTAGTGCCTCTTGTTCGTAAAACACATTTCCTACATCCCGCCCCGAGACCACTCCCTGCTATTTCACTACTGGCTCTCTCTGGAACCCAAGTCTACAAGCAATCTTCCATCCACGGGTCCTGGCACCTTCCATGACCTGCTCACAGCCTACCCCACTCCTCCTCTCCTCCTGTTCTAACTTACGGTCAAACGTTACGACGTCCTTTCCGGACACCCTCAGTTCTCCCGTCTACTCTCTTGCACTTCCTTGAGCCCCTCTGTCACGCCAAACACCTAAATCCCACCATTCACCTGCTGTATGTCTGAACACCCCCAGCTGAATGTGGTTACAAAAAAATCCAACACAACAAGATGGTGCAGAATGCTGTCACTGAAACTCAGATCCCAAGTAAGTCTCTGACGCAGTCTGGTGGGCATATTACATTTCTGTGGACCTTCTGGTTTTCCCAGTGTCCTCAGGGACCTTCTCATTGGGTCGTTTAAGTCCTGTCTCCATCTCTGTCCCCACTCGTGGTTCACATCACGGCAGCCTACGTCCCTGAGAATGAAAGATTCACAAGAGGGGACATACAGGTTCCCAGGGCCCCCTCCCTCCTGCGTCTGCTCCCACGCAGTCCTGCTCTGCAGCCTGCAGAATCTCCAGCTCTCCCTCCACTGGACCCACTCCTGTCTGCAGACAGATATGCCAGCGTTTCTGTCATCCGAAACCAAGTAAATAAAACCCTGCCCCGCAGCCTCGTCCACCTCGTCCACCTCGTCCACCTCCAGCTACCGCGATGTTCTTCTTGGTTCCTCGTCACAAAGTTTCTTGAATGAGCTGTCTGCAATCATGTTTCCAGTTTCTTTTTACTCCAATCCTTTCACCCCAAGCCACACACCCAAAGTCACCCATGATGTCCCGTCATCCTTGGAGCCAACACCCATTCCTCACGCCCCACCGAATGTGACCTCTCAAAGGCAGGTGACACCATTGACTGCTTCTCCGCCTCGAAATGTTTTCTCTGTTCTGTCCTTGTCTGCGTCCCGGGTGGCCATCCTCGGTCTCCTTTCCCGCTTCCTCTTGGCCCTTGTCTGTCTACACCTACCCGCAAGTGTCTCAGTATTCAGCCTCATGGATTTAAATGCCAGCTGATGTACAGGTGACTCCCACATCTGTATCCCCAGACAGACCCCTCCCCTGAATTCCAGAAACATGTACTCACCCCCACATGGCTGACGCCGAGTGGACGACAGACCCAAAACCGGGCTCGCTCTCACCCCCAACCCAGCGACTCCCGCACCTTCTGCTAAGGTCCCCGCCAGTCCTTTTCTCCCAGGTTCTCGGCCACGCACCTGCTGCTTATCCTTACATCCCCTCTGTCTCCTCCAGCCCTCGTCGCATCAGTCAGGATAGCCACGAAGATACATCCAGGCTCGAAACGATGTCTCAGCAGAGCTGGACAGCACCGCCCTCCCCCCGGGTTACTGAGAGCATCACCTGTGTGCTCTGTTTCCTCCCCTGCCATCAGCTGCCCCTCCTCAGCCATCAGCCCACTGAAATGTGAGGACATGTCCTTAACCGCCTCGCCTCACGCCTTCTACTCCGGTCCACCCTGCATCTGGCGGCCGAGCGCCAGTCTGGTCCCTGCCGACCCCTTGGAGGTGTGCCCTGAGATGCACACTCTCCTCTCGTGCTTCAACCATACCTTTCTCCCTCTCCCCACCCCCCCCCCAACTCCGCCGTCTCAAAGGAGACGTCCCCACTGCTCCCGCTGGTGCCTGTGCGGCTCTCATCACGACGACCGTGTCACCTGCTTCTTGCCTTCCTTGAGACACCTGCAAACCCTCCCCCTGAGGGACTCCTACCAGATCCATACGCCGTGTGTGACTGTCACCCAGAGCCCCGAGACTGTCTGTTCCCTCCCCTGCTGCTCTGTCATCCTCGACCCTCGTCTCCATCACATACTCTGTCTCTGGTTGCATTTCTCATGCCTGTCCCCGTCTCCCACACCGGCACGGACGTCCACCTGCTTTGTCGCTGCTGGGTCCCCCGTCCCAAGTACCTGCTGGATAACTACGTGCTGAGTGGGCGCTGGGTACCCGTGCGAGGCGCTGGAAGATGGGCGGGCAGCTGCCCGTGAGGGGTGGGACGGGACTGTGGGCGACGTCACTCCGCGCACTGGGTCTTCCGAGCTGCCTGCGCTTTCCTATAAAACGTATAATTCAGATATAAACGGCAGCTGTCAAGTGTGCCCTCGTGGGTTTGTTCTTCTCTGTAAGCATCTGGGCATCCTAACCGTTTGCCCCAGAGACTGGGGTCTGGGGAGGCACGTCTCCGGTGCCAGAACGTTCCAGGAAAGGGAAGCCGTGTTGTGCTTGAGACTGAGGTCCGCTGGCCAACGCTATGGTACCCAAGTAGGAACAGGATGCACACCGGGTCTTTAAAAAAAAACTGAACAAATAAACAGAAAATCTCTTTCATCCATCTATTCCTGTGTCTCTTATATTCCCCTCTTAAGTGGGAAAGTTGTGCCCACGATCAGCGGATGAAAAGTTATGCCCTTCATAAAAGGGAAACTGAGTCAGTCCTCGAGATTCACTATCTAAACAAGGTGACCCAAACACTTGGTTGCAAACACGTGCCAGCCAAGCTGGTTACTTTTTCTTCTCTTCCTCTCCTCCGTTTTTGTTTTTTTGTGTTTTTGTCTCTTTCTCGTGTATCTGGACCGGCCAAGGGTTACGTCTCTTCATCTCAGCTTCTAGTCCTCAAACCCTGTTTGAGCAGCAGGGCCCTGTTCAGCCATCGGTCTCATGAACCAGTGAAGACAGGGTTTCATCTCCGAGTAAAAGGTGTCGGTGGCAGAAGGGAGAAGAGGGAGGGAGCAGGGAGCAAGGAGCAAGGGTAACGGACTCTCAGGCTTTCTTGGGCAGGTTCCTTTGTGGCCGCCATGCTCCTGTCCACGCTGGCGCCATGTCTTAAAGGCTCTCTCCAGGGCCTTGCCGGACAAATCCTTCAGAAGAACCCTGTGCCTGCGTCTGCCTCGCAGCCTCCCGCTCACAGTCAAGGCAGGAGTGCACGACGGAATGAGTGTGTCTAAAAATATAACTGAATAAACACGCAGTATAAAACACAAAGGGAGCGAGAATTCTGGGTACGCTTCGGTGGGAACAGCAAAACTTAAATTACGGGCCTGAAAAGCGTGATCTTTTCTTTGAAGCCTTCGGTACTCTTTTTGGGTTTTTTTGTTTTTTTTTTTTTATGATTCTAATTCCACGAAAATGGAATGTAACACAAAGCCATCGAAAAGGAAAAAGGAGGCAGGTCGGCACTAATTCAGTTTAATTAACGCCATCCTGTTCTCTAGTCTACAAACAATTACTGAAAACGCAAGGGGGCTACGTACGTCCTTCCTCCAATGTCCTCGGTTCTTGCACAGAACCATTTTATCACGCATCCGTTGCCAGCAAGAAGGGAACTCTAAATTATTCCAACGGCACTTCTGTGCTTCCTATAGAATGACCTCATTTTTACGACTGCACTGGAGGAGGTGGAAGTCTGCGTTCCGCTTGGCTTCCCTGGCACAAGTTTGATAAACTCTCTACCAACACCACCAGCAGCTCTAAAATCATCCTTTTTTTTTTTTTTTTTTTAAAGTAACTGGCACCATTGTTTTCAACAAGTGACTTTTAGTCATGACCATCAATGGATACTAACAAAATTATTCTTTTTAAAAAAAAATGTTTAGAGGGGTAAGGTAATTAGGTTCATTTATTGTTACTATTTTTTAGTGGAGGTACTGGGGATTGAACCCGGGACCTCGTGCATGCTAAGCATGTGCTCTACCACTGAGCTACACCCTCCCCCAGAAAATTATTCTTTATAGTGCCTCTAAAAAGAACTAAAATTACTGTACTCTGGGCGGTAGGATGACACAAGGAAAAGTACCTTGTTTTTCTGTGAGGGGTTTGGCAGGTGACTTTGAAGACTCTGGGAAGCGATTTCGTCTGCTTTAAATGAAAGAAAGTTCTCACGTTCCTCAGCGTAGAAGGCTCCCACTGAGAGGGGTGACACTTATAGCTCGGACCCTCAGCCGGTCCCAGTGCCTAGAATCCTACACAGCCATCAGTTTGAATCCAATAAACACCCTGTTCATCTCACTCTATGGGCAACTCCAGACCAGAACGGTCCCGTTCAGCCTTTCCAACTCAGCTGCCGTGACTACAATGCAGAGTGATTCTGGGGGTGTAGGAGTAACTTGTGAAATCTTTTTGAGACCTGACATTTTGTTTTAAAAATTCAGGTACATTTGTCATTCCATCCAATAAGAATATCCCAATATTAGGTATAACGGAAAATTAAAAAAAAATAAAATTACAAAAAATGGACACCTCCAAAAGGAGGTGTCAAAAATTACTTCTCACTTGTCGTGCAATAAAGTTGGTACCTCCCCCAAAATGTGTGACACACTTCTTCCCATCCCTCCTATTTGACACCTCAAAAAACGGAACCACAGTCATCTTCTCATTTTGTGTGCTGCAAGTCACTCTTTTATGCTTTAGAGATGGGTGGATCCAAATTGGAAACGCCTGGTCCTACACAGACAGTACTGTATTTAAATATTTAAGCTGGACCAGGGTGTCCATCATGTACTACGCAGAACAGAAACCACAGGCCAGCATCATATTACACAAGGATACTTCGTACTGGGGCTTCCATCTTTAGCAAATAAAAATGCAGGAAACTCAAATTTGAAAGTCAGACAACAAATCATTTCAGTGTGTATGTTCTATACTTATGTGAAGGGCAAACGCCACTGGGTGCCTGTATTTCATCTAGCGACCCTGTTATGTTCTGATGTACCCCACAAATCACACTTGGCCACAGTGCACTGGTCCTTCGGGCGCTTCCTGTCCCAGGCCCTGCGTACGCCTTCTCTCCTACGACGTGACCATGCGTCCTTCCCGAGGGCGGGATGTTGTCCCGGGACACGCTGGTTCCTGAGCCTTTCCTTCTACCCCAGGTGAACTTCGTAGTTTCCCAAGGGGGCAAGGAGGAGCACGTGGAGGTGGCGGACGGGGCACAGGGTGAAGAGTGGGACCTTCAGGTCCTTCCTCAGGGGGAAGATGACCACATCCCACGTGGGACCCTCGAGGGAGACCGAGCCAGGGTGGGTGGGTCCACGAGACGAGGACAAATGCAAACGAGGAGATTCACTGACACTTCCCTTCAGTCAAGGCCTCAGCTTGACATCCCTCAAACTTGCTTTCCTTTTTCTTTCTGATTCCTGGAACTTCAGCACGACTCTCAGCCCCAGCACCATGCTGTGACCTGCAGGATGGAAGCTGTGGTCTAACCTCAGTGGCAGCTCCGTGAATGCGTCGTGGACTCTGCACACGGGGAGACCCAGCCTCTGAGCTGATGCAGACACTCCCCCCAGCGCTGGGTGTCACCGTTTGCTGATGCTAATGACTCTGAGAATGACTGTGCCCCGAAGCTCTTAGGTTCCTGGCTGATACACTTGGCCGGGTGGTGGTCCTGTTCACAGAGACAGAGCATGCTGAAAAAGGACTGGGTGTCCACCTTCGCATGTTTGGTTTTAGACTTCGAGCTTGAAAAGGCACTGAGGAATCCACAAAGAGGCGGTGGGGTAAACTGATCCAGGGCTCGGGGGACCGCGTAGCAAGGGTAAGAGAGGGACTGAGTTAAGTCCTGGTTCTGCCACATCCTGGATGTTGACCTTGGCAAGTTGATTCAACTGTATTTGCCTGGTTTCCACATCCGTCAAAGGGGGAGTCACGGCGTCAGGACCGACCGCCTTGGGATACTGTGAGGAGTAGGGGAGTGTCTGGAGCAAACACTGTTTCCTCCTGTTACGTTTTCATGAGAATCTTCACAGGCACTTTCTCAGCAAAGCTGCAAGGCTGAGTTAAGACTGCCTGGGCAGAGGTCACAGAGGCAAAGGAGGAAAGCGCTGCCCGTCTCTAACACAGAAAGGTCTGGCAGAGGAGGACCGGCCGCCGAAGGAGACAGAGAAGGAGGGTGAGACAGGAGACGGGGTGCCACGGGAGTGGCCGGCGGGGCCAGGCTGCTGGGACGCCCCACCAGAACAAAGCTCTAAGACTCAGGTGTGCGGCATGAGCGGTACCGAGGCACTGGTGACCTTGCTGACAACCATCTGGGTGGGCTGAAGGGGCCAGGAGCCAGGCGGAAGCTGGCCTGGGAGGGGACGGGGGTCTGCAAATGGAGAGAGCACTGTCTTGAGAAGCTTGCTCCCCGAAGGAAAAGAGAGAAGCAGTGCGGGTGTGAAGCTTTGAGCTCGTGTTATATTTAAAAGCAAAAACGTCTTAACAGTATGGGAATAATGAGGTCAATTTGTTACACACTGTGGGATGGAAGTGTCTGGAGCCCAAAAAGTCAGGGCTTTTGCTATTTCAGTTTCTGTTCCTAATTGCCAGTGAGAAAGTCAGCGTAAATCAGAAATTTGAAGGGCGACGGCTCTTCTGTGACGGGCTCTTGAGCTACACAGGAGCTCGGCTGGAGGGGGAGGTCCGCGGGGGTCTCGGGGGCTGGGGGCAGGGCCGGGCTTCGCGGTGCCTGGAACACTCACCCCCAGATTAACAGGATTACTTGTTTTGCTTTGCACTTCCTTTCTGCTTTCCTGTAGTATCTGCTTCAGCAAGGAGGTTTGCAACCTCTCTCGCTATTTAAAGAAACATCTTTACCATTTACAATACGACCTTAAAGATATTTAACTGTAATGGGGCCTTGTGCTCTTAAACTGGTAAAAATTAATTGCGTGGACACCCTACACCAGCGGCCACCTTAATTAAATGTGTGTTTATAGATAGCTGTACGGGCGTGTGTGTGTGTTTACGTGGGCACCAGGTAAAGGAACTCCTTCAAGCCAACTTTCCAAAGCCCGCCTGTCTTCTGTCCTCAAGACAACTGCAAACGAACTCAGCTTTGCAGTCAGAGGGCGGCGCCTTCCTGCCCGACTGATGACTTCCTCCTGAACAGGTGAAGGCGGCTCACCTGACCCCAGCACCTGTCACATCACACGGCAGGCCCTGAGCGGTGACGGACGAGTCTTGCCCAGAGGACCTTCCCCCGGGATCACACAGTGTGAGGCATGTGTTCCTGCAGGTCCCAGCTGTGCAGGTGGAGGTGCACACATTCTTCTCTTCTCTGCCACCTTTTTGGAAACGCACATCTCATCGGTTGGACTTGGGAATCCCCATCCTTTGATCTTTGCAGAGTCGAGCATCTGTTTTGCTGGAAGGATTACAGGTGGGACCCAACATCCCAAAGGGAGGGAGACTCTCGTTTCAGGCCAAGGGTCACATGAATTACGTCAACTTAAGAACGACCTTCAGAAGGCAGCATTTTTTTTTTTCTTGCACACCAACCCCGCCAAAGCTAAGAGGTGGAAAGGTGAATGCAAAACCTTTATGCAAATGTCACATTTTACTTTCAAATTCCTAAGCACAATTATCCATTATGTCCCAGAAAATTGGTAATAACTAAAAAAAGCAGATAATGGGTAAGTACTCCAGCAGACCGATTATAACGTATGCTTAAAATTATCTTCTTGCAAACTTGTTCTCAACTCTTTGGTTCTTTTGATTTATTTGACTTTTTATCGCGAAGGTCCATCCGTCGTTTCAAGGGATCTGGTGAAATCTTTCCACTTCAGGAGGAGGAGGAAATGCAATTTCTTTTCCACTGGAACGAGATAGGTTTTTATCCTTATCGAAAGACTTGCCAAAGTGTCGGGGGGAAATGCGTTACTTATCTGTGCGAGGTTTCCTTAGACGTGTCACAGAAGCCACAGCGTGAGAAAAAAAGAGGATAGATCTTAAGGCTAAATCTTTATTCTTATATGAACTTCCCAGTACTTGAAAGACATTTATTGTTAGCACTTGGAGATGCTGTTCCATGGCGTGGGGGGAGGAGTCAAGCGTTCCACATAGCTGGTTCAAGAAGGAATCCCCTAAGATCTTTTCAAAACACAGAGAAGACCTGTACACTATCACTTCTAAGTTTGGCTTCACTGACGTTGAATTAGCTCTTCCTGATATGTGGCTGTGTTTATTGAAATAAAGGAAAAAAGGACATGGAATCTTGGGTGTCCAACCTTCAGCCTCTTCTTACCTCAAAAATAAAGGGTCTTTAAAGCTCTTGGAGGGGGAGCTCAGCTTGATTCATGGTTTATAGTGGGGGTTGGCACACCACAGCCCATGGGCCAAACCTGGCCCTAGGCCTGCAGTTTTGAATAAAGTTTTATTGGCACACAGCCACACACACTGACTCACATACTGTCTGTGACTGTCTTCTCATCCAGTGACAGTTAATTAAGACAATGATGGGTTTTGGTGAGAATCAGCCAGGGCAGCCCAAAGCACCATATTCACAAGGATGGAATTACAGGAACGAAGGAATCGTTCTTCAGCCAAAAGCTGGGGACCCGTGCAACACTAGTCTCCTGAAACTTTAAAGTTACAGACATTACTTTGTACACCCTAAGACCCATCAGAGAATCACCTTGTGGGCAGCAGGGGAGGGAAAAGTGGTCTGTGGGTCATAAGTGAGCACAGTGGAAGAAGTCTGTGTGAAATGATTGATCATGTTGTTAAATTTTTTTTTTTTTCCTGTAGCTTCCGACGTACAGTGCTTGTCAAATCACAGGAGAACGGTTTCCTCTTTGGTTGTCGTTGGTTTGGTGGGGAGGGGGGCAGGTTCACCTAAGAGCGAGCATCCTTCTCTCAATTTCTCCTTCCACGAGACAGGAGTGGTCAGGGGTTCTGCTCTCTCTCTCCCCTTCTCCCTCTCGGCTGCCCTGGTGAAGGAAGCCTACTTGGCACTGTCCCCTAGTTCCACTGCACCCCAAACCATCTGCACTCCCCCAGAGAAGCTCTTTCTTTTCCAGTAGGGGCAACGATCCCAGTCTTAGGTGTGCGTTTGGAGGGAGGGAGACCTGTAAAATTGCTATGGTCCGAACTCAAGGTCTCCTCTAGGCTGGTCTGTAAGAGTGACCTGAGTGACTTGGGAGTGGTCCATTAGGGCTCCGTGTTTAGGGTGAACGGGGATAGAGTGTTCACTTTCCAGCCACTGTGTTCTGTGCTTCTATTTTGTGGGGAAAAGCTGAGGAGACAATTTAGCATCCCTGGATATGTAGGAAGGAAAAATTTTTTTCCTCTACCCTCTTCAGTTCTGTCCCTGAGGGCTGTGAATTAAACTGACAAAAGATAGGTTAACAGTAGAAAAGGTTTATTTTTGTCTAGGAAGGTCTTCATAGAAAAGAAGTGAAGACCTTAAAGAAGCAGTTAGACTCAGGAGCTTATATGCCATTTTGAGAGAGGGCAATAAATTGTAGGTAAGTAACAAGAAAAGGAAAAGGACTTTGGGCTTTTAGCGGTGGTAAACTGTGGGAAGGTAAATATACAGAAGAAACCAATGAAAGATAAGAGGTTATTTGTGTAAGGGTTTGTCTGTGCAGAGCCATTTCAATTTGATCTTCTGAGTCCAGTAATAAGTAAGGGCTGTTCTCATCCTAGTACTGGAGGGGCAGGGGAACACCTTCGTGAAGGGACGTTTACCCCGCTCTTGGGCAGACAGTGGGAGGGCACGGGGCTCTGGCTGTGTTTGCTGCTTCTTAACTGCCTTCAGCTCAAGGTGGCATATTTGGGGGTAGAATATTCTGACCCTCACCCTGCCAGCTACCCTAAGGATAAACTGTGTTCCCTAAAAAACTGACTTCCACCTGGAATCTCAGCAAGTGACCTTATCTGGAAGCAAGATCTTTGCAGCTGTAGTTAGTCAGGGATCTGGAGATGAATTCATCCTGAATGTAGGGTGTCCTCCTGAGAAGAAGAGAGGATACAGAGAAACACGCAGGGAAGGCGGCCCAGCATGAAGACGGGAACAGAGACTGGAGTGACGCTACTTCCGACCAAGGAGCCAACAAAAAGGCAAGGAAGGAATATTTCTTAGAGCCTTTGGGGGTAGCACAAGCCTGCTCACACCTTGCTTTCTGGAATTCTGGCCCCTGAACGACGAGAATAAATCTCTGTCACTAAAGACACCCCGTGTGCATCACTGTGTCTTAGCAGACGTACCCAAAGTCCCCACACAGGGCTTCAGGACCACTCCTATGACACACTACTCATTGAATTCTTGCACTCTTAACATATGCTGGGCACTCTGAGAGCCTTGTTACTGTGCGTCCCTTTCAAGATTGTCATATATATATTTCCAAATGCTGCTGCCACCTGCGTCTCTCCAGATAGCCTTAATCACCAGGACTCCTAAAATAGTTAATAGAATAATGGAACTTTTCCTCCTATGCCAATTAACATTTACTTTAATATCTGAAATTGTTTTAAAGGTTTCGTTCATCTTGGCAGAAAGTCTTTTCACCCAGGGAGCTGTGAACTGAAACGAGTGTTTCAGCTCAGACGCACAAAACATTTCATGTATTAGTCCAGATTTTTATGACTTGGGTTTTTTTGTTACTGTGGTTCACAGACCTGGCACTGAATGGGGAGTCTAACCAAACCCTTCATTCGATGTAAAGTGCTGAGGAAGCAGGCAAGACTCCGCCCAAACGTTAGACATTCAGACAGAGAGGTGAGGGATAAAACCTTGACCTTCTGGAAGATCATGTTTTCACAAGGTCCAGAAACATTCAGTGGGGAGCTGCCCTCTGTATTCACAATATCTAAAACTCACGAGTCTGGAGTTGGCATTTCAGCAGTAAAGAGAAACCGCCTTTCAGCTTGAGCTTTAAGCTGTCTTAAATGGTACCACATTTTCAACACTTCGCAGAGCATCCCACACACGGCCACTGGAGGCAAATATGAATATTTTATTCTCCCTCAATGTAACAATTGAGCACATCCACTCTCTGCCATTCAGGGGCTTATGACCTAAGGCCATGCCTACATCACTGAAAATGAAGGGAGAAGAGGAAGAAAATACAGCAGCAAGAAGCTCAGATTCACCTCCTTTGACCTGCTCATTTGGGGCACGGGGACTGGTCCATTCCACGCTACTGCTGCTGTCCTGGAAGTTCCATACATCTTCCTCGACTTAGGGGCCATGTCCCTGGAAACCCATAGTACACTGAAAATATAATCAGTAGAAAGTGCCTTATCTGTCGAGGGGCATTTAAGTTGCTTCCATGTCTTGGCTACTGTAAACAGTTCTGCTATGAACATTGGGGTGCAGGTGTCTTTTCGAATTAGAGTTTTGTCCTGATGTATGCCCAAGAGATATGGTAATCATATGGTAAGGAACTCTATTTTTAGTTTTTAAAGGAACCTCCATAGTGTCTTCCATCGTGACTGCACTGATTTACATTCCCATCAACAGTGTAGGAGGGTAGCTTCTAAAGAAACCATGGTATGGATACACAACAGAATACTACTCAGCCATGAAAAATGAGATAGTACCATTTGCAGAACATCGATGGACCTAGAGATGATCATACTAAGTGAAGTCAGTCAGACAGAGAAAGGCAAATATCATATGCTATCACCTATATGTGGAATATAAAATGTGACACAAAGAACTTACTTACAAAACAAAGATTCAGACATCGAAAACAAACTTATAGTTACCGAAGAGAAAAGGGGGTGGGGAGAGATAAAGTAGGAGCTTGGGATTAGCAGATACACACTACTATACATAAAATAGATAAACAACAAGGACCTACTGCAGAGCACAGGGAACTATATTCGATAGCTCGTAATAACCTATAATCGAAAAGAATCTGAAAAAGAATATATAGATATATATTTTTTTCGTGTATATGTCTGAATCACTTTGCTGTACATCTGAAACTAACACAATATTGTAAATCAACTACACTTTAAAAAAAAAAAATCGGCTGCCGTGGATCCCAGGCCTGAACTACACCACCAGCTTTCCAACAGCAGATAACAGAGGACTTCTCAGCCTCCAAAAGCATGTGAGCCAACTCCTATCGTGAGTCTCCGCTGACACATGTCTATGTCTATATGTCCCGTTGGCTCTGTTTCTCTGGAGAAAGCTGACTACTGCAGTTGGTAAGTTCTCATCTCTCACCCCCAGTTGTTAATAGATCGCAGGAGCCTCCTCACAGAGAACCCTACTAAACAAAATGTTCCTTCACGTATTCTTTGTTCACAGAAATTGCTTTCCCTCCCCCTTAGGATAACCTCCAAACTCCATGCACTGGCTGTGCACTTCTGCATGATAAATTATCCCCAAGTGGGGACAGGGTTCTGGTCATGGGATAGCTGGCTCTTCTGCTGCAGGACCTTTCGTGAGGCTACACACAAAGTGTCAGAGAGGGCTGGGGTCTCGCCTAAAGGCTGCAGTGTGGAAGGATCCACTTCCAAGCTCATCCACGTGGCTGTTGGGCAGATTACGTTCCTCGTGGGCTACTGGCCAGAGTGAGCCTCAGTTCTTTGCCATATGGAACCTCGCCATGTCCCCAGCATGACTACTTTCTTCCAAGGGAGAGAGTCTGCTGGATAGACAAAGTCCCAGTTTTATAGCCTAATCATGAGACTGACCTCCCATCCTGTGCCCTATTTATTGGTCAAACATTATTCTGAGCTCTCCTGTGAGTTGATGATGATGATGATGATTTTGGCTGAGATTAACATTTAAACAGGCAGAATGACTAAGGCTGAATGCCCTCCCTAATGTGGGTGGGCCTCATCCAATTAGTTGAAGGTCTGAAGAAGAGCAGAAAGTCTGACCTTCCCCCAGGAAGAGCCTGACTTTAATCATACCTCCTGTATTAACACTCATTAAAAACGCCCCAAAATTCTGGGTGCTCATATGTACTAGAGAAGAAAAGGTCTGAACCACAAATAATGGGGAGCATTTGGATTCCCTCTGCGAGAGACTATATCTCCAAACTGAAACCTGGGCAGTTAATTCCGCTCTCTGAGAGTGTTCTATGCAGCACGCACGGCAGGAGTCATCCTAGAATATCGCTAGCTCTGGTTTTTTTCAGGTACCCAGCGGTCTCACCTCGGACTCTGTTGCACATGGCCATGCAAACGTCCGTAGCTGAGAACTTGGGATATTACGGCCATGTAGAGAGGTTTACCCAGCAGTGCACACACCTGCACAGCCCACAGTGAACCAGGAACCAGGCTCCTTTCCTCCTTAAGGACTTTTCTCCTTAGCTTGTACTTTAAGTAGATGTTTTCTTTCGGAAGAATTTCAGATTTATGGAAAAGTTGTAAAGATAGCGTGGAGATGTCCCATATAGCCTTCACCCAGGTTCCCCAAATGGTAACACCTTCCAGAGCCACGGGTCATCAGTCAGAACTGTGACACCAAGCTGGGGACATTACTGTCAACGGTGTTACAGACTTTACAAGGATTTTCCCAGTATTTCCAGCAATTATTCTTCTCTGTTCTGGGAAAGTACCATTCATTTCATTATCAAGGCTTAAAGTCCTCTGCACTGTGACAGTTTCTCAAACTCTCCTTTTTTCTCATGATCTTGACAGATAGTTTTTAGGACGTCCATCAATCTGAGATTGTCTGGGGCCCTTCCGAATATTAAGCCAGAGTTATGGGTTTGGGGAAGAAGTCCTCAGGGGCAAGACACCCCTCCTATTGTGTCATACCAGGGGTCCGTGATTTCCACACGACTCATCTCTGATGATGGGAAACACAGTCACCCGGTGAAGACAGTGTCTGTTGAATGTCTCCACTGTTAATTATGCCACGTTTAGTGCAATTGTGGCTTTTTTTTTTTTTTAAAAATGCATTTGTTTCCAAAATACCTAACGTCATGGTTATTGCTTTAACTCTATGGAGTTTCTTTCTTCTGTTTTCAATTTATTCCTAATTCAATTTCATCTTTGTTGTTTTGTTCCAGGAAAAAAAAAGAAAAAAAAATTCTTAAACAGCACATCCCTCACAGAACTCTCCCACTGAACCTGGAGGCTATTCTCGGTTGGGATAAAAGGAAACCGTATTTTGAGCATCTCTAAGGTATGAGGGAAGGTAATAAATATTTTATATATATTTCCTACTTACATTTCACAAGAGCCCTCTAAATTAAATATTAACAGACCGTTTTTTTTTTTTTTCAAATGAAGAAACCAATTTTCCCAAGGCCTTAAAGACAGAAAGTAATAAAACAGCTAGGGCAGAACCCAAATTCTTTAGCCAGAGGTTTAAGATCAGCAACCCACAAACTGCTCAAATTTGATGCCTGTTACTCTACTATGCAGACTGCCCCATCCCCAAAAAAGGACAGGTGTAAACTCTGCAGCATAAGAATACGCTATATATCAGTGCCTTCAGTGTTCACCCTTGCAGCCCCCTTTCTCCAGGTGGCCTCCCTGCTAACACTCAGCCTGCAGGGTTAGCTGCAGGCTGCCTCCTCCAGGGAGCTCTCACTGACTGCGACACCCCAAGCCGGCATCTCCCCCTTGTGCTCAGGGCGCCATCTCTATCGTCCACTGGCCCTGGATGACGCCTTTCCCCAATCCCTGACCACCTCCCCCAGCTTGTCATGCAGCAGCCTTGGAGAGGACGCAAGTTCCAGCCCTGCTGAGCAGTGTGTGCATTAGGAACCCCCAACAGAGCCCTCCAGCTTCGTGGCTGGAGCCCTGTGTTGTGTGCCGCTCACCACGCCCCAGCTCCTGCCTTTGACCCGCTCTGGAGCCTCCCCTTACATCTGGCTACCTGCTCGAGAAAAAGCCCACCAGCTACAACATTAGAGGGAGCAGCCCTCTAGACCGCGGTCACTTCTGTTGCCACCTGCAAGCTCTGGGGGGACTCACAGAACTCACGGAAAGCTGGTTTGCTGACGGCTATGCTTGACGACGGCTAAAGGACAGGGAGGGAACTCAGCCCAGGGGAAAGGCGTACTGGGGAGCATCCAGGAACGCTGCAAACGCTGTCCATCCAGACATCTGCTCCCCGGCGAGTCATGGCTGTGTTACGTTCCCAGCACTGCTGCATCACAACATGCGTGGAGCATTGCAACTCCAGGAAAGCCCCCCGGAGAATGTGTCTAAGTTTCTACTGTGGCTCCATCACGTGAGAATAACTGATGGTCCACGTGGCTGACCTCAGTGCCCAGCCACTCAGGATGCTAGAGAGAATAGAAGAGGGAGGAGAGGGGGAGGGGAGAGAGGGAGGAGGGGAAGGAGTGGGGGGAGAGAGGGAGAAGGAGGCAGGGAGAGGAGAGAGGCTGATAGCACGTGACCCAAAGCCCCCACCCTACATCACAGGGCTACGCTTTCCGGCATGGCCAGACCCCCTACCATAAATAACTCTGCTCCACTACCCAGTGACCCAACCCCCCCAGGGAAACAAAGATGCCCCTGTCAGGCAGGACATTCCGAGGGCTTGGAGCTCACCGCCCAGGAGCTCAGGGTCAAAGGCCAGATCTGGTTTTGAACAAGATTAAAGCCTTGCCTATGGAGGGTCAGGGAACTGCACCCTCTTCTGTGACCTTTAGCTCTACAAGTGTCTGTCACCATGCCCAGAACACGTGTGCCTACAGACAGCCAGATGTTGATGGCGGCATTTCCCTTGGTCGGTGCTGGGATCGTGGGCAATTTTTTTTTTCTTTCAGTTTCTCACTTATGCTTTTCTACTACAACCATATTTTCTTCAAAAATGGCTGCCTCAACTAGAGTTGAAAAACAGATTTTAATGAGGCTTTTTTTCCACTAGTACTTACCCAGTTTCGTTGACTATGAGCACCATGATTTTTATCACATCAATAAGTCATTTATATAAAATAGTACTTGGAGGGCTGTACGCTTTCTTCCTCCTCTGAAGGATGTGAACAATGACTAAAAAAAGATGCGTTAAGGATAATTTAAGGTCTACTTGTCACTGAGAACTATCTGTGTTTTAAAGTAGACTATCCTATACAGAAAACAGTGTGGAGGTTTCTCAGAAAAGTAAAAATAGAACTACCATATGACCCAGCAACTCCACTCCTGGGTATATATATAAGGAAAAAAAAAAACAACAGAAACACTAATGTGAAAAGATACGCACACCCCAATGTTCATAGCAGCACTATGTACAACAGCCAAGAGATGTAAAGCTACCTAAGTGTCAACCGACAGACAAATGAATAAAGATGCAGGATACATATACACATACACATAATGGAATACTACTCAGCCATAAAAAATGAAGCTGTGCCATTTGCAGCAACATGGATGGACTGGAAGGGCATTATGCTACGTGAAGTAAGTTACACACAGAGAGACAAATACTGTAAGATGTCACTTATATGTGAAATCTAAAAAAAAATACAACAAAGTAGTGAATATAACAAAAAGAGACGCCAACTGACAGATACAGAGAACAAACTAGTGGCGACCAGTGAGAAGAGGGGAGGGGGAGGGGCACAATCAGAGTGGGGGTAATTCAGAGGTATAAACCATTCGATATAACATAAATAAGCTACAAGAGTGTATTGTGCAACACAGAGAAGAAAGCCAGTATTTTATCATAACTATAAATGGAGTATAATCTTTAAAAAGGTTGAATTGCTATGTTGTACACCTGATGCTTATATAATATTGTACATCAACTATACCTTAATAAAACATAATAAACATTGATTAAAAAAATAACATGTAATGACGTCAACAGACACATCTAAGCCATGTAAGCATTTACGAGGTATACCTACGTATACGTACACACATGTAATGAAATGCCAATGTAGACACGCAGACATTCTGCAGGGTGTCACCGGGGACCAGGTGAGTCTCTTCAGTCAGTGTGATAATGGTAACACCCTCCTTCCTGCCTCGTCTGAAGTTCCTTTCTGCCCAGTCAGTGCTGCCATTTCTTGCTACAGGATGCGGTCTCAGTGGGGACTCCCAGTAGCTCCCCTAAAGGGTGAAGATGGGCTCTTAGGGGTGAAAACGCTTGCCATCTTTATACATAAAGCCCAGAGAGGCATGCAGTACCCAAACAGATACACAGTGTATTAAAATTCCATGGGAGGCAAAAGGTGCCATGACAAAAGAAAGCGTCTGAAAAATGGAAGGCACTCCTGTGTAAAGTCTTCCCTGATGCGTTCATTCTCAGTCTTGGCTGAAGACTCCTGCGTCCGGACCCCATTCCCCGAACTCAGCTCAGCTGTGACCATGGGAATGTCAGATGGAGGCTGTCCACACAGTGGTGTCTCCCCTCCACTAGGAAGTCTCCCAAAGCTTCCTTCTAATTTCCTCTTCATTTGCCAGAAACCAGCCCCATCTCTACTATAGGGAAGGTGTGAAATCACTGTTTCATGACTGAATGAACAACGCAGCCAAGAAATAGAAGTTCCGGAGAGAAATGGCACCAGGATGGAAGGTTTACGATGAGCCTAGAACTGTTCTGCTCATCTCGTTAACCCTCACAGCAACTGTGAGGGGGACGTGTGATGGCCATTCTCATTTTGTAAATGAGAACAAAAATGACACACAGACTCTAAGCCAAGAGTCCACGTTGACCCAGTTAGCACACGGAAGAGCCAGGAACATGGGGGGACTCGAACGCCCGGAGCCTGACCACTGCAGCATCCCTGCAGCCGGCACCGCCACGGTCCCCACCGGCAACACGGCGCTTGGAAGAAGGGCTCGCGAAGCTCAGAGAGGATAAACACGCCCCTCATCAATGAGACAAAAACGAGCTTCTGCGTCTGCAGAGGGGAAACCTACGTTCAAAGGGTCTGAAGTCTGCTAGGAATTAATAAAACATTTTAAAATGCTACTCTGTAACTCGAGTACAAAGAGGAAAAACCAATTAATGATTCTGAGAGAGAGCGTGAAGAGAGACAATTACTACAATTGTGCACGTGTTGAGGACTGCAACATTCTCGATGCTGCCAGGCTCACAAAATCCATTCCCCAGGCTAGGGAGCTGTGATTTTAACCAGCAGTAGATGTGTCGGTCACCCCTGCTGGACCAGTGTTTTAATTTGACAGGGTCTGCCTCTGAGAGATTTAAAAAAAAAAAAAGTCAAATAAAATAAAACACACATTCTCATTAAGTTGCCTAATTCCATAAACCATGTGTTTGATTGAAATGCTATCCCCGCACTGTCGGAGTCTATCAGAGCATTCACACACAATCAACTGAAGGCGCTCACAGCTGCAGGTATCAATGTCTCGTAGTTCGGTCTCATTTTCAGTCCACCCTTCCCTTTAGATTGAAGACAGTTCCATGAAGTCCGGCGCTTGGGTTAGATTCTAGTTATTTCTGCGACACGAACTCACGTCTGCGACATAACACAGGCACTCTGCAAAGTTCTAATTTTGTTACGCGGGTCCCAGAGTGTACGTCTAAGTGATTGCAGTCCCTCAAAGTGCAAACGTTCATGCCGTGAAATCGTGCTGGGGGAACGTGTCCTTTGCTTTTCCCACGGCCATTGCACAGGATCGCTTTGGCTTTATCTTCCCTTTTTCTTTTTAGTTCCGCACATGACGGCCTTTAGAGCGTCTGACATTTGCTTTGCGTGGTTGTTGCGGGTCTCTTCCTATGTTTTCTGAAAACTACAACCCAGGCCTGTCTGTGTGACTCCGTCTGGAGTTTCAGCCATGCCTGACAAACCAGGGCGTCTCACCTCTACCCTAAGTCTAAGAATAGCCATTCGCACAATTTCCCATGCACCGTTTAAGTCCCCTCCGGCAGGACAGAAAGCGCGAGCTTTCTCCGCCTGAGGGAGGAGTTGGGTATTGGGTGACGTTTGGCTGTCTGCTGCTTCTGTCCCGTTTTCCTCCACAAAGACCCCACAGCTGTTCCAGCCACGCAGGGATATGCAGTTCGCATTAGCGCACCTATCCTGGTGCTTTTTCAAGAACTGTGTTCCAGGCCGTGCACGGAGCACCTACCTCTGTGTCTGTCACAGATTATTGGGAGCTTTATTTACTAGCAAGGTGCTCTAAAGGTTTTGCATGACACAGACAAACAAAAGGGTTTGGGGCTTTCCTGTGTTTGCAACGAGGCACTGATGAAGCAGCCAGGGATGAAATGGTGAGGAAGACCTTGCCTCCTCTCCCAAGACATTTATCACCTGCTTTTACAAATATTCCAGGCAAGAACTCACGACTGCCATGCAACTTTGGAGTTGTTTTCTCCCAATACCATCCAATTTCAGTGCCTGGAACACAATGACATCTGCTTGGACCGAGGCCAAAATCCAAAGAATCAGAAGCTAAACAACTGTCCTGTGTGTGATATTTGCTTACTTAAAAAAAAAAAAAAAAAAGTCAGTGCCTGTCTTTTTTTGCACCAAATAGTCTCAACCCAAGACTGTCTTCTTTGATTTAAGGCTCTTTGGGGTCACTGAAGTGTCATTTGGAAGATTGCTTCCTGACACATAATATTATGGTAATGGTCCCCCTAAAGCCCACGTCAGGATCCGCCGTGAGAGCTGTGGATTTATTTCCTTCCAAGCATTGTTTTAAAACAAGAGGCAGCAGAGAGGCTCTGGGTTATAAGAGGCTTAACGCAGCCCTAGGAATTTTTTTTCTACACACTTGAGAGGAGAGAGGTGGTTCGTAAATAGTCATTTAGAGAAACACTTCAAGGGACGCAGAAAAGACACATTTCTCTCATATCTGAGCACACGATTATACCCTGTGTCACCATATAAAGGGTGGCACCATATAAAGGGTGTGCCACCCTATACATAAGAGGACAAGCAGAGGGCACTACAACGTCAGGGTTAAGGCCAGAATCCCAGAGAGCTGGGTTCAAAGCCCAGCCCTGCCGCTCACCGGTTACAGCCGCCCGGTTTGTCCATTGGACTTTTTCAGCTCAGTCACCTCACAGGAAGCAAAACCGCCTGCCCCAAAGACAGTCGTGAGGACGAAATGTAAGAGCACGTGGAAAGGCAAGGAAGGAAGCGCAGCTGGCCGTATAAACCCAGCAGGCGGCACCGGTCGTTGCTCTCGGCACCGCTGTGCAGCAGTCGTACACAGAACACTCACCTCTGCCGTGCTGCGTGTAGCGCTCGGTACTTGGGACAGCTGGTGCGACGTGATAACTAATCGTACGTGTGGACTGAGTGGGCTGTGGGGCCCACTTGTCCACTCACACACTAGTCTAGAACGGGGGCGGGGTGGCGGGAGGCCCATCCTAGGAATAAAGGCAGACCCCACCTGCCCTTTGCAACAGATCTCTTCACAAACCCAGTTCGCCTCTAAACCCCAGTCACAACTGGGGGACACAATCTACTGTATCTGATAACGCGGAAGGGAGAATCACGCTGTCTGAGCACAGCGCACTTTCATGTGTTTAAGTGAATCTGAATGGGAAAGAATACCTCATTTTAAACGTTTTCTACTCAATGCCTGGAGCCCCAGGCAATAGATTTTGACCTAACCCAGCAACGACCCGCCACACACCAACCACTGAGTCATTCTGTACAATCCGGTTTTGGAAGGTATGCTATCACTTAAAGCTAAGAGCTGCTACCATCCTTACTTTGCATTGCGTAACGGTGCAAAATGCAAGAAGCTACCTGCAGAGGGCGTCTCAGTGGGGTCCCTGTGGGGAGGGGAGTTGGGGGCAGTGGACGGTGGATGGACTGAGCCCGGGTTCAGGCAAATCTGAGAGTGGAGGGAGTGTACCCGGGGAGTGACACGGCAGCACGCAGCACAGACCCGGCGTCTTCTACTTGGCCACGTGTGTTGGGCCTCTCTGCACTCATATTCTAAAATGCAACCTCCCAGGACAATCATTATTCATCTTTTGAAAGAAGGGGACAACCATTGCAAACTCAGCATTTCAGGATCTAGTGGAGACCATACTAACTTAACAAGCCAAGCGTTTTATCCACAAAGTGACACTAGAGGAAAAGAATGATTTCAATGATGGATGGGGGCGGGAGGGGTAATCAGTGGATGTCACAGAAACCTCTGGGCTCAGCCCCGGTCTTGCACCCCTAGGGTCAAGGTGGGACCCACCCACAGATGGTGGTCCAAGTTAATGGCACCACTTGGTGGATATATTTACAGAGACCACCACAGATGGTGAGCCTGGAGCTCTAAACGGCAGCCCCGGGTGCAATTCTGGACGTGAATATACTCAAGGAGGCGTGAGAAGAGGCCTTTTGAAGTCAGGATCAGCACCACTGTCTCAGTTCCTCCCTTAGAGAATTCTGAACGTGGGTTCCATTAAAAGAAAAATCCAGCCACGAGACAGAGTCTTACTACTGCTTCTTGGAGACTTCAACCCCACATTACACCTCTTGGATGAGAATCAAAGCTTTCCCTGTACCTACCATCCCAAGAGCCCACAATATCAAGGTGAAAACCCTCCCCTCTGATTGTCTGAGCACGGAATACACACAAAATCATTAGCCACACAAAGGGCGTTTCAAACGTGAGCCAACATGGAACCATGCAAAACAGGGAAGATTCCCGTTTGTAAATTCTGATCACCACTCAGAGAGACTTTTCAGGGTTCATATCCTAGGCAACAGAAATGTGCTCCGTAAAAGGAACCTTCCCAGATGCATTTTCTATATTTGCCACAGTTAAGCTTACATTTAAACAAACGAAGAGTTTCTTACCTCTCTACCAAGTGGTCCCTCTGCAAATCGGCTCTCTGTTCTCCAAGTCGCTCCAAGAACTGGCAGGAAGAACCAGATCTCATTGTGGGGACAGCGGGCTGCCCTCTTCACGTAAGGAGAGTAGAAACTTTAGCATCGAGCCTTCGGGATGTAGGTGCAGAAGTGTCAGGCACAATTATCTAAACAGAGAGGGCTTTGTGCAAAACGTCGATGTCCCGCAAATAGGAAAATGGCATCTTTGACCGAGAATCAATAGCACACACATTCGTGGAATCTGTTCCCCATAATAAAGACCGTTTCTCTGTTGACACACATCGTTTCTGCTTTGAAGAATGATCGATGGGGTACATTTGAGACTGCAGAGTGCATTTATCCCAGCCAAGGGATAAATTATTATTTTTTTCCGTTGCGGTCTGAGCTTGTGCCGTTGGACACCTTGATCACTGAGGCAAGGGAGATAAAGCTATTTACAAACTCTCAGCAGCACTCAAGCTAGGACAGCACAGGGGTTGCGACCTGGGGCCTCTGCTTGGAGTTTCCACGTGATGTTGCTCGCAAGACAGTGCCTCGATGACCCAGACGAAGGGAGATTCTTCATCAGCTGGGGCTAGAATTCTGAGGCCCTTATCCCGCCAGGCCACACAAAGTTTCCCCTGGCAAAGAGTCAGCACAATGGGAAAGACACAGGATCCATAGTGAGAATCTGAACCTGTGCTCCGTCATTTTGCAATATGGTGACCATGGACTTGACGGGACAGTGGCAAAGAACTGGGAAATTCTTTGCATTCCAGGGCCTGGTGATTGCCTGTCCTGGCAAAACGAGCTGTCAACATGGTTCAGCACCACCAGCCTGGACCCTGGCGTCTGGGGCCAGCGTCCCATGCTGTCTATGAAATGGTAACTTCACCAATGAGTCTTCATTCAGTAGGTGGCGCACTCAGTAGATGGCGATTAGACCTTGCTTAAAGGATTTTTTTTTAGGAAAACCCCATAGCTATGGGTTTTCAAGAACACTCCAGCAAGGGATAAAGCCCTATCTATCTTCTTTATTTTTCACACCAATTCTGTAGAGTGCACTGTGGCCCTTGGTACGTCACGAGATGCTAGAGGCCCTTTGTCATTTCAACGATTCCCCTGATGGAGCCCAAGACGGTCTTTACGCTGAATTTCATCTTCAGCTGGCAAGGCAACACAAAGTTTTTTCTAAAAGGAAAGGGAAAAGAACCAGAATCAACAATGAGAACATGTATCTGTTTTTCTCTGTTATTAAAATTATTGGAATAAAGAAAGGAACCTCAAGTTCAACTTCAGTTTTCCTTTGCTTTTAATAAATTTGTATCATTATCCAGATTGAATTCACCACTACGGACTGAGAAAACAGCAACAATTCACTCAATTTAGGTCAAATGCTGGTAATGATGTGTAATCAAAGGCATATTATGTAACAAAAGGACAAAGGACAGCAATCCTCCCAGATTAAAAATGACAACAAAGTAGACATAACTAAACCAAAGGGGGAAAAAAACAACCTTCAAGAATCAATCCTGGACCATCTTAGCCAAGGGATATTTTTACAGACTGGGATGGTAAGTCATGGCAGTACTATGAATCCACCAAGAGCAAAAAGGTACGACTTCTGGTTCTGGTCCGGCAGGAAGTGTGCTCTGTATCCCACAGTCTTGGTTTCCTGTCTCTTGACAAAACGGCTTGCATTCCATCCATTCCCAAGTCCATGCCCCAACCTCATGACCTCTGCACTTTACATGTCCAGCCTTGCACCTCCATTCAACTGCTAAACAGGACTTGGATCAGCTCAAAGCAAACACTGCCATGATCACATGTGAAGGGACAGGCAGAGCATAAGTATCTGAAGACAAGACACAAAAGCTCAAGACTCATGGCTGAGAGCTGCTTCTAGCTTAATATCAAGTTATTTAATATTGAGTGTTGTAAAACGTTAGAATGTTACAACATATATAATATAATCTAATAATTTATGTTATATTACACAATACTGCGTTATCTTCCAAAGTATGCCTTCCTGCAGCTACATCAGCAAGCATTTGACCACACAAATCAATACACCGTGAGTGAAACATTTCAAAATTAATACAGTGCAGGATTTGGGGAAAGTGCCTTCTTCTATTTTCCCTGGTTCTTCAGTCACAGTTAGTCACTGTCCTCCCCAGCCCTGATCTCGGTAACACTGACTAAAACAAACCCTCCATGATTCAGCCTTTCCTTGACACAGTGATGAAGGGAACAGGGTGAAATTGCTAATTACAGAGTTCTAGATTGTGAGTAAGTTTGTTCCACAAAATCCCCTTGTAGATAGAAATTTAAAAATGATTGCCACTGTTTAGCTGTTACCACTTTGGAAATAAAGACATTGTAATGGGTGTCACTCTACAGGCACAAAAGGCGTATTTAAGGAATGGAGCATGAGGGTGGAAACAGGCATTCGTGACAAATAAGGTCCCTGAATTCATCACGGGCGAGATATTCTTTGCTGTAAAAACATCGTTTGTGTAGCTGCGATCCTGCATGCAGTGCCTGCATATAAATGCTTAAAATGTGTTTTTAAATGCACCCACTCTTAGAACTATTTCATTCAGAGATGAAACACAGCCTCTGATCTGCTCGATCACCCTTCTCAGAGACAGATTTGGGCATTTCCAGGTGAGTGATACCCGTGAGTCGTGAGGTCAGTGATGGAAACTGATGCTGCGTTCAGCCTGCTGAAAACCAGGAGTGACTGATGGTCCAGGACTAGATAAAATTTGGCCCCCGAGCTGGTCCTCACCCATGGTTTCAGGCTGAAAGACACATCTTGAACTTTGGTATCACTGCTCTGACTCTTGACTTATTTTTACCTCGTTTATTATTTTTCAGTATACATTTAAAATTTCCTCACAAAGTCTTTTCACTAATTTTTTTTTCCCTATTCATTACTAATTCTTTATATTTTGGGGACTTCTGTGAAAGACATTTTCTAACAGGGTACGATCTAATTATTGCCAGCATATAGACAAGTAATAGTGAATATTTATGTTGTATCTAGCAACGTCAGTAAAACCATACTGAGTCTAAAAATGTATCTAAATATTCTTCGATGTTTGAGGTTTTTCAAGGTAGACAGTATATAAGTTCTGAAGGATAACAGCTCTTTTCTTTCTAATCTTCATACGTCTCATTTTATTCTTTTTCTCTTATATCATTGAGCTAGCCCTTTATAC
This sequence comes from Camelus ferus, assembly GCF_009834535.1. NCBI lineage: Eukaryota > Metazoa > Chordata > Mammalia > Artiodactyla > Camelidae > Camelus > Camelus ferus. The sequence goes on from NC_045732.1 coordinate 9,276,064, forward strand.
GACCATCACAAAGTTGGACTGAGGTGGTAATAGAAAGCATTCTTTTTCTTGATCTTAAACAGAAATAATTTGACCTTTTCACCATTAAATATGATGTTTTTACTCTTTTCTTGATAGGTATTTTTATCAGTGTAATTTCTAAGGATTTTTCCTTTTTAATAAGTCAGGAATAGATATTTTTATCAAACGATTTTTCTTAATCTATTAGGATGATTATATAGGTTTTTCCCTGGTAATTAATGGATTGATCTTCCCAATGTTAATCCAGGTTTGTATTTCTAGGATAAACACAATTTTTTTCATGATTATTTTTCTTTATACATCGCTAGATTGATTTGTTAATATGCTGTTGAAGAGGTTTGTTCCTATATTTAATAGGATTTACTCTCCTTGGGTAATTTAGCTATTGCAGTTAGCTCATCTCATAAAATGACTTAAGTTTCTTATTTTTCTGTTCTCTGGGAGAGTTGTATTGGTTTGAAATGATTTGTTGATTGTTTGTTAAAACTAACATACAAGACTATCTGGTCGACATCCCGGAGAAGATGGCGGAGTAGAAGGACGCTCGCAGGTCACCCTCTCCCACAAATACACCAAGACCCACATCTACAGACCCACTCAGCCAACCAGAGCACCTGCGGAACTCCGACAGCACATCGCCCTCTTCAAAAGATAAAGACGCCAAAAATCTGGTAGGAGAAAAGGGAAAAAGAAAGAACAAAAGGCAAAGCAGCGCGGGACGGGTCCCGCGGGACGGGTCCCGCGGGGAGGGAGCGGCAAAGGAGGACTGGCGCTCGCTCGCTGGGTCTCCCCTCTCCAACTGAGAGGCCAGCGGGACGGAGGGGGAGCCTCCGAGGCTCGGATCTGTACAGAGCAGCCCTTGACCGACAGAACTAAGCTAAACGGGCACAGAGCGTCCCCCCGACACCCAGCCTGAGACGCGGGCCGGCAGCGGCGGGCAGGGCCAGGCTGCCCAAGCCGGGTAGAGGATGGAAGTGGCTGCAGGGAGGCAGCCCTGGGGGAACGCAAGGGGCTGCGCACGTGGCTGTGGGTGCACAGGGCAGAACAACCTGGGACCTCCATAAAACAGCAAGGTTGAGGTGCTCTCGGGGGAAGGGTGCACACCCCCATCTCTGAAAACCCGCAGAAAGTTTTCGGGGGAAGAGGGGCGGGGCTCAGGCACAGCAGCTATATCCTCCGCGCTGAGCACCCAGGCGGGGGCGGGGGCGAAACCTGCATCCGCACGGAAGGGCTTAGCAGCCTCAAAGGCCAGACTGAGACTGGCCTGCAGCCCGGGGCAGACAGGATCCTTCCATCCTGGTCCCTCAGAGAACTTGCTCCACAAAGACAAACAAGGAGCTGGGTTTTGGCTCAGAGCAGGGACAAGGCTGTTCCTCGGTCTTCCCCGAGCCCACCCGCAGAGCGCCGACCAGGGCGGAGCGCCGACCAGGGCGGAGCGCGCAGCCGCACAGAGCAGCAGAGCTACCGGCGGTGCAGGTAGAGGGAGGGCGGCCCCCCGCCTTTCGGGCAGGAACACAGCCCCTGACCGAGGTGCTGGGAGGGGGCACGACCCGCCCTCCTACCCGGCCAGTCTGCAACATCTGACTGCGGCATCCGGAGGGGCAGCGACCCGCCCGCCCACAGCAGAGAGCTGCACCTGAACCAGTGTTAGGAGGAGGCGCGATCTGCTTGCCGACAGGTGCTGGCAGCAGCACAGAAGAGGGCGCCAACGGAGGGCCTCTGAAAACAGCAAGCTGAGCTTCCAAAACAGGACGAAGACAGAAAGACTTCACATTAAAAGCACACAGACTCCAGGAGAACACCGACAAACCCCCCCCCCTTTTTTTTTAAATCTGTTTTTACCTGTTCTATTTTCTATTACTCTCTTAATTTTTACTTCTTAATTCATTTCTATTTCTCTCGGGTTTTGATGTCCTGCTATTGATTAGACACAGGTTTCAAATACATCTATTCATCTCCCCCCCCCCTTTTTTTGTAAAGGTTTCAAAAGGACGTCTCAACCCGATTAATACTCTGCTTCAACTCACTCTTCTATTATTCACTATACACTGTTTTCAAACCCTCTTTCTACCTTCTTTTAAAATTCTTTCTCTCTCTCTCTTATTTTTTTTTTCTTTTTTTCCTAAGTTCTATTCCTAAATAGGCATCAGATAGATAAAATCCTTAAGGACCAAAATAAACAACTGATACTCCATAAACCACAGTGCCAAAGAGGTATGAGCAAGATGAAGAAGCAGAAAAACCTTTCCCAATTAAAAGAACAAGAGAAATCCCCTGAAAGAAAGATCAACGAAATAGACATCGATAGCCTACTAGATCAAGATTTCAAAAAAGGAGTGATCGAATTGCTGAAGGAATTAAAAGAGATAGTGTTTAGAGATATAAAATATGTCAAAAATGAAATTGAAGCTATAAAGAAGAGCCAAGTAGAATGGGTAAACTCATTGACAGAGATGAGGAATGATCTAATAGCTGTGCAAAGCCGACTAGATAATGCAGAGGAACGAATTAGTGATCTAGAAGACAGGGCAATAGAAAGCACCCATTCAGAAGAACTACAAGAGAAGCAAATAAAAAATAATGAAAATAGCATAAGGGACCTATGGGATAATATAAAGCGTCCCAATCTTCGCATAATAGGGGTCCCAGAAGGAGAAGAAAGATCAAAGGGGATTGAAAAGGTTTTTGAAGAAATCATGACTGAAAACTTCCCAAACTTAAAGAAGGAATCAGATATCCAAGTACAGGAAGCTCAGTGGGTCCCAAACAGGAAGAACCCAAATAGACCCACACTAAGACATATCATAATCAAGATGGCCAGAGTCAAGGATAAAGAAATGATTCTAAAGGCAGCAAGAGAAAAGCAAAGAGTAAGTTACAAGGGAACCCCCATAAGACTCTCAGCTGATTTCTCTACACAAACACTACAGGCCAGAAGGGAGTGGCAAGATATATTCAAAGCCCTGAATGAAAAAAAGATGCAGCCTAGGATCCTTTATCCAGCAAGGCTATCCTTGAGGATAGAAGGAGAAATAAAGAGTTTCACATACAAAAAAAAAAAGCTGCAGGAGTTTAGCAACACTAAACCCATGCTAAAAGAAATACTGAAAGGGCTATTCTAAATAGAAAAGCAGCAGGATGCTACAGAAATGAGAAACACACAACTGGAAAGGCGATAACTCATGAATTACAAATAAAGTAAACATGAAATTATAAAAGAAGACATACAAATCACTGAGAGTGGGAGAGGGAGGCAGGGAAATATAGAATATTTTTTTCTTTCTTTTTTAAATTTTTTTAACAGTAGGATGGGTTTGAGATCATGTTACTATCAGTTTAATAAAAACAGTTATAGTAATGGGTTGATAGATTTACAAAAAAGGGTAACCACAAGCCAAAAATTTACAAAGGAGTCACAAAAATTAAATAAAATCCTCGATAATACAAAGGAAAATTACCAAACCACAAAAGGAAGAAGAAAGGAACAAAGAGGATATACCAATTCAACTGCAAAGATAAGTTCAAAATGGCAATAAACACACATCTATCATTAATTACTGTAAATGTTAATGGACTAAATGCTCCAGTCAAAAGACACAGAGTGGCAGACTGGATAATAAAGCAAGAACCTTCAATATGCTGCATACAAGAGACCCACTTTAGGGAGAAGGACACATATAGATTGAGAGTGAAAGGATGGAAAAGGATATTCCATGCAAATGGAAAAGCCAAAAAAGCAGGTGTTGCAGTACTGATTTCAGACAAAATAGACTTTAAAACAAAGGCCATAAAGAAAGATAAAGAAGGACATTTTCTAATGATTAAAGGAGTGATACAAGATGAGGCTATTACACTTGTTAATATATATGCACCCAATATAGGAGCACCTAAGTACATAGAAGAATTACTAACAGAGATAAAGGGGGATATTGATGGGAATACAATCATAGTTGGAGATTTTAACACTGCATTAACATCACTAGACAGTTCTTCCAGACAGAAAATAAACAAGGCAACAGAGAAATTAAATACTACAATAGAAAAACTAGATTTGGTGGATATTTTCAGAGCATTACACCCCCAAAAAATAGGATATACATTCTTTTCAAGTGCACATGGAACATTTTCCAGGATCGATCATGTACTTGGGCACAAAAGAAACCTCAACAATTTTAAGAAGATAGAAATTATCTCAAGCATCTTTACTGACCACAATGCCATGAAACTGGAAATCAACAACAGAGAAACAAAGGAGAAAAAAAGGAAAGCATGGAGATTAAACAATATGTTATTGAAAAAACAATGGATCAATGAGGAAATCAAAGCTGAAATTAAAAAATACCTTGAGACAAATGATAATGAAAGCACAACCACTCAAAACCTATGGGACACAGCAAAGGCAGTGCTAAGAGGGAAGTTTATAGCGATACAGGCCTTCCTCAAAAAAGAAGAACAATCTCAAATAAACAATTTAACCCACCAACTGAATGAATTAGAAAAAGAAGAACAAAAAGCCCCAAAAAGCAGCAGAAGGAAGGAAATAATAAAGATCAGAGAGAAATTAAATACAATAGAGATTAACAAGACCATAGAAAAAATCAACCAAACCAAAAAAGCTGGTTTTTTGAAAAAGTAAATAAAATCGACAAACCTCTGGCCAAACTCACAAAGAAGAAAAAAGAGAGAGCACAAATTAGCAAAATAAGAAAGGAAAATGGAGAAATTACAACAAACAAAATAGAAATACAGAATATCATACGAGAATATTATGAAAAACTATATGGAACCAAACTGGATAACCTAGAGGAGATGGACAAGTTTCTGGAAACATACTGTCCACCAAAACTGAATCAAGAAGAATCTGAACACTTGAACAATCCGATCACTAGAAAGGAAATAGAAATAGCAATTAAAAACCTCCCTACAAATAAAAGTCCAGGACCGGACAGCTTCACCGGGGAATTCTACCAAACATACAAAGAAGAACTCATACCAGTCCTTCTCAAAATCTTCCAGACGATTGAAAAGGAGGGAATACTCCCAAACTCATTCTATGAAGCCACCATCACCCTGATACCAAAACCAGGCAAAGACACTACAAAAAAAGAGAATTATAGGCCAATATCACTGATGAACATAGACGCCAAAATCCTCACCAAAATTTTAGCAAATAGAATCCAACAACACATAAAAAAGATTATACATCATGACCAAGTGGGGTTCATCCCAGGGACACAAGGCTGGTTCAGCATACGCAAATCAATCAATGTAATACATCACATCAACAAGAGAAAGGACCAAAACCACATGATCATCTCAATCGATGCAGAAAAAGCATTTGATAAAATTCAACACTCATTTATGATAAAAACTCTCGCCAAAGTGGGTATAGAGGGAACATATCTCAACATAATAAAAGCTATATATGACAAACCTACAGCCAGCATAGTACTCAACGGTGAAAAACTCAAAAGCTTCCCACTAAAATCTGGGACAAGACAAGGATGCCCACTATCACCACTCCTATTCAACATAGTCCTGGAAGTCCTAGCCACAGCAGTCAGGCAAGAGAAAGAAATAAAAGGGATCCAAATTGGAAAAGAAGAGGTAAAAGTGTCATTATATGCTGATGACATGTTACTATATATAGAAAACCCTAAAAGGTCCACACAAAAGCTACTAGAGCTGATTGAAGAATTCACCAAGGTAGCAGGTTACAAAATTAACGTTCAAAAATCAGTTGCATTTCTTTACACTTACGATGAATCAACAGAAGAAGAAAGTAAAGAAACAATCCCCTTGAAAATAGCACCCAAAGTAATAAAATATCTGGGAATAAATCTAACCAAGGAGGTGAAAGAATTATACACAGAAAACTATAAACCATTGATGAAGGAAATTAAAGAAGACTTTAACAAATGGAAAGATATCCCATGCTCTTGGATTGGAAGAATCAATATTGTTAAAATGGTCACACTGCCCAAGGCAATCTACAGATTTAATGCAATCCCTATCCAATTACCCAGGACATATTTCAAAGAACTAGAAAAAATCATAATAAAATTCATATGGAACAATCAAAGACCTAGAATTGCCAAAGCATTACTGAAGAAAAAGAAAGAGGCTGGAGGAGTAACTCTCCCAGACTTCAGACAATACTATAGAGCTACAGTCATCAAGACAGCATGGTACTGGTACAAAAACAGACATATAGACCAATGGAACAGAATAGAGAGCCCAGAAATGAACCCACAAACTTTTGGTCAACTAATCTTCGACAAAGGAGGCAAGAATATACGATGGAATAAAGACAGCCTCTTCTGCAGGGAAAACTGGACAGCAGCATGTAGAACAATGAAGCTAGAACACTCCCTTACACCATATACAAAAATCAACTCAAAATGGATTAAAGACTTAAACATAAGACAAGATACAATAAACCTCCTAGAGGAAAACGTAGGCAAAACATTATCTGACATACATTTAAACATTTTTCTCCTAGAAGAAATAAAAGCAAGAATAAACAAATGGGACCTAATGAAACTTACAAGCTTCTGCACAGCAAAGGAAACCAGAAATAAAACAAGAAGAAAACCTACGGAATGGGAGAAAATTTTTGCAAGTGAAACCGACAAAGGCTTGATCTCCAGAATATAGAAGCAGCTCATACGACTCAATAAGAAAAAAATAAACAACCCAATCCAAAAATGGGCAGAAGACCTAAACAAGCAATTCTCCAAGGAAGACATACAAATGATCAAAAAGCACATGAAAAATGCTCAATATCACTAATTATCAGAGAAATGCAAATCAAAACTACAATGAGGTATCACCTCACACCAGTCAGAATGGCCGTCATTCAAAAATCCACAAATGACAAATGCTGGAGAGGCTGTGGAGAAAGGGGAACCCTCCTACACTGCTGGTGGGAATGCAGTTTGGTGCAGCCACTATGGAAAACAGTGTGGAGATTCCTCAAAAGACTAGGAATAGACTTACCATATGACCCAGGAATCCCATTCCTGGGCATATATCCAGAAGGAACCCTACTTCCAAAAGACACCTGCACCCCAATGTTCATAGCAGCACTATTTACAATAGCCAAAACATGGAAACAGCCTAAATGTCCATCAACAAGTGACTGGATAAAGAAGAGGTGGTATATTTATACAATGGAATACTACTCAGCCATAAAAACCAACAACATAATGCCATTTGCAGCAACATGGATGCTCCTGGAGAATGTCATTCTAAGTGAAGTAAGCCAGGAAGAGAAAGAAAAATACCATATGAGATCGCTCATATGTGGAATCTAAAAAACAAAAACAAAAACAAACAAACAAAAACAAAGCGTAAACAAAGGACAGAAATAGACTCACAGACAGAGAATACAGACTTGTGGGTACCAGGGGGTGGAGGGGGGAAGGGATAGACTGGGATTTCAAAATTGTAGAATAGACTACACTGTATAGCACAGGGAAATATACACAAAATGTTATGATAACTCACAGAGAAAAAAATGTGACAAGGAGTGTGTATATGTCCATGAATAACTGAAAAATTGTGCTGAACACTGGAATTTGACACAACATTGTAAAATGATTATAAATCAATAAAAAATGTTAAAAAAAAAAGAAGACTATCTGGTCATAGGCCTTTCTTTGTGGAAAGACTGTTTTTAAACTACTGACTCAGTTTTTAGAGTTTATCTGTTCCTTCTTGAGGCCATTAAATTTTTCTAGGATTTTGAACTTCTAAGTGTTCAGATTTATTGCTGTAAAGCTGAAAATGCTATCACTTTATATTCTTCTTAATCTCTGCAGCATCTATAAAAAGATAGTTCTATCTTCAAAAGACAATTTATATTTGCCACCCCCCACCTTCTTCTCATTCCTTCCCTTCCCTTCCCTACCCCCAACTTCTATTCAGTCTTGCCAGAAGTTTCCCGTCTTCCCAATTGATTCATTTTCATTAGGGCAAGTTTATTGCTCTTCCGTTAACTCCTTGTACTGTATGCTCAACTGACCGATTTCCATCCTATTTTTCTTCTAATATGAACATTTAAGGCTTTAAATTTTCTTCTCAATATTGCTTTAGAGTAACCCCCCCCTTTTTTAAGTATATAGTGTTATGATTGTTTATCTACAATTTGTTTCCACTATGATTTTTTTTTTTGACCAGGACTTTTTTTTTTTAATCTGTGCTTTAACATCTCTGTATGCAGGTTTTGAATTTACCTCTTTGCTCTTTTTTAATTTATTTATTGAGTTATAGTCAGTTTACAATGTGTGAATTTCTGGTGCACAGCACAATGCTTCAGTCATACACGAATATACATATATTCATTTTCATTTTCTTTTTCACCATGAGCTACTACAAGATACTGAATATATTTCCCTGTGCTATGCAGTATAAACTTGTTTATCTATTTTATATATACCTGTCAGTATCTGCAAATCTCGAACTCCCAGTTTATCCTTTCCCACCCACCTCCCCCATGGCAACCACAAGTCTGTATCTATGTCTGTGAGTCTGTTTCTGTATTATATTTAAGTTCATTTGTCCTTTTTTTTTTTTAGATTCCACGTATGAGTGATATCATATGGTATTTTTCTTTCTCTTTCTGGCTTACTTCACTTAGAATGACATTCTCCAGGGACATTCATGTTGCTGCAAATGGCGTTATGTTGTCATTTTTATGGCTGAATAGTATTCCATTGTATAAATATACCACAACTTCTTTATCCAGTCATCTGCTGATGGACATTTAGGCTGTTTCCATGTCTTGGCTATTGTAAATAGTCCTGCTATGAACACTGTGGTGCAGTTGTCTTTCTGAAGTAGGGTTCCTTGTGGATATATGCCCAGGAGCAGGATTCCTGGGTCATATGCTAAGTCTATTTTTAGTTACCTCTTTGGTCCAGATTTCTAACTTACTACCTTACGAGGAGAGAATGTGACTTACATGCTACCAGGCTGATGAGATTTGTCCATGGTCCACTTTATGAAGTAAGTGCTCGATTTTCCTAATTATCCATATTTTATTGAGAGATGTATTTCTTCTTTGCAGCCTGCAACGTCCATATGCTAACACGAAATGTGTTATTCCTTTTCATTATACTTTCTCTTTTTGAAAAGTCCACTACTTAGTGAAGTTACTGAGTTGCTGAGCAATGTTCAAAAATGCATCCAAGTATGTCGATAGAGGGCTCAGTATATGCTTATGATGGCTGTATGCTAGACATTAAGAGTACAGAGTGAAAGGGACTAACACAGGGCTTGTCCCCACGGACTTGACTTAGCGTCTAGAAGGGGAAAGAGAGAAGTACTCACACAGTTACCTAGTTACCGCTGTGTTAACTGTCAGAAAGGGAAGGTCCAAGGTGCGAGGATGAAGGTTCTAAGATCAGGTACCATGGCTACAGCATGTGAGCCATCACTAGCTGGTCTCAGAAGTGTGGACACAGAAACACAGAGAAGTCACCCAGGAATATGAATCATCAGGAAAGGTTCAGGTACAGGTGTGACCCTCCAGCCTGTGCTGTCTTTCATCTTCACTCCCCTCCCTGTCTCCACCAGTTCCTCATGACTGACCCTCTTTTCATTTCCCTCCACCCATCCATTCATTTATTTTTTGGTTCCTAACCACCAGAGTCACCTTTCTCAGAACGTATTATGTATTGGGTGTTCAGGACAAAACTCCACAACTCTGTACATGTGTCCTGTTCAGGACAGTCTCTAATGTCACTCACACTCCATCAACTGATTTTTTTCCAAACTGAAAGTTACGTGGTTTCTCAAATTTTGTTCTTAACTGAGAATGTGCACATACAAGTATGAAAGAATATATTTCTTAAAAGTTTCTTTTGTATAGCAGAGGGAACTATGTTCGATATCTTGTAATAGCCTTTAATGGAAAAAAATTATTTACATATATATATATATATATGCATGCCTGACTGGGACATTGTGCTGTGCATCAGAAATTGACACGTTGTAACTGACTGTATTTCAATAAAAAAATAAAACAATATTTTTAAGAAGCTACCATACTTTATATTATACTAATGAATGCAATCACCCAAAATGAGGTCCAAAGTCAGGTTACTTCCATTTCTATCACATTCAACACCAACACTCACTTATAATGTAATTCTGTGAGGTGTGAGGTTATGTGAGGTTTTGTGTGTGTTTCCGTTTGTTTGTTTTGGGTTAGACTGATTACACTGAAGACTCATATTGCCCTGATAGACAATTAAAATGTCTGGGTACTTTTATTTTTAGTCTTCATCAGGCCTGTCCCCGCAAAGTGGTACTTGAGTGGCTGGTGTTTTTGAACCAAAAGTAGTACTTGGCTGCCATCTTCTCCATCTTGTGAGACTCACTGCATTGATCCAGGCCGGCAAGTCTCTTTGAGAGCTTGTTTCTTCTTCTCTCTTTTTCATTCCTAGTTTCTCTTGGTCTCAACTGTGTTGTTCAACATGTTAGCTAATGATTCCCTTACTCTGCAACCCTGATCTGCAGGTCACCCTTTTTCTCATTCAAGTACCGTTGACTGAAATGGTCAACAGGCGAGGCAGAGAGCAACCATGAGAAACACCCCTCAAGGTGGACACCCATCCCTTAATCATCGAGTTCAATAATGTTAAGTTGACCTTGAGAGTAACATCCCTCATTCCTCAAGGCTAAAACGGAAAAGACTGTCCAAGTTCTGCACAAATGTGGAGCCTGTCCTTCAAGTCAACTCCATTTCTCGTGCTTGTCAGTCTAGGAAAGTGAGTCTGGTCTGGCAAGACCTGTCCACAGTGAGCCCACCCTGACTCACCGTGGCTTCCACTTTCTTAGTTAAATGCCCAACAACTACCTTTTAAAATACTCCATTTGCAAATGACATTAAGCCCATGTTCTCCCAGAGCTAAGTGGCTTTCCTGTTGATCTTGTGTGTCCTCTTCCTAGCTCTCCCCACTGGACCTCTTCATGGCACTTCGCATTGTCAACTGCCTCCTCTTTCTTGCTGACACATTTGTGCAATTCATCCTCTTCTTGGTCTCTGAAAACTCAGAACACGTGTTCACTTCCAGTTCTCTGTTGTCTTATAAATGATTTCTCAATGTTGCTGGTGATGATTAGTCCAGAGGATGTGTGTATAAGCTCTTTCATGAATTTGGGAACCAGCCTGTTCAAGCTAGAAAATCTCTCTTCCACAACTAAGGTTCCTTTTATAACCTCCTCATGGTCTTAGGATTTTTATGTTCTTGTGAATGTTAATTTCACAATTACCTGCCTGTAGGTTATTCTCAAAGACAGAGTAGAGGAAGCAAAATGAAAGTCCAAGAGATGTTCTGTCTTGCTGCAGAAGAACTAGTCAATGGTGCTTAACATGATTTAGCTGATACTACACCTAGAATTTAAAATTCCTTCTGTGGATTCCTTTAAAACTAAAAATAGAGTTACCATATGATCTGACAATTCCACTCCTGGGCATATATCTGGAAAAGATGAAAACTCTAGCTCAAAAAGACACCTGCACCCCAATGTTCATAGCAGCACTATTTACAATAGCCAAGACATGGAAACAGACTAAATGTCCATTGACAGATGACTGGGTAAATAAGATATTATTTTTATATATGTGTGTATGTATATATATATATATATATGAATTATATATTATATATAAAGGAACTATATATATATATATATATACTTATATATATATTACTCAGCCATAAAAAGAATGAAATGCCATTTTAAACAACATAGATGGACCCATACATTATCATACTGAGTGAAGTAAGTCAGAGAATGACAAATATCATATGATATTACCAATATGTGGAATTGAAAAAAAAAGGCACAAATGAACTTATTTACAAAACAGAAACAGACTCACAAACATAAAAAACAAACTTATGTTTACCAAAGGGGAGAGGTGGCAGGGAAGGATAAATTAGGAGTTTGGGATTCGCAGATACTAACTACTGTACATAAAATAGATAAACAACAAGGCCCTTTCTAGCACAGGGCACTATAGTCAATATCTTATAATAACATATAATGATAAAGAATGTGAAAGAGAATATATATACATATATATGTATAGATATAACTAAATCAATATGCTATACACCAGAGACTAACACAACTTTGTAAATCAACTATACTTCAATTAAAACATTTTTTTTAAATGAAATAAAACTATTCCTGCAGATCACCTTGGTACTGTGAAGGAGCAGGGTTATTGGTAACTACTGTCATCTTATGATCACTTTGGCTAGCCAAAAGCGCTATACATGACAAGCACTCTAAAGAACATACAAAAGTACAGCAGTGGACAAGTACATTTACCCTCCAAGCACAAGTCATCAAAGCCATCCCATTCTGGAGTTTTCTGCTAATGTAGGCACATCTCAGAGATACTGCAACTTTTTTTTCCCCAGACCCCTGCAATGAAGTGAATATGGCATTTCTCAGTGCATATAAAAGTTATGTTTACACCATACTGCAGTCTATTAAATGTGCAAAAGCGTTATGTCTAAAGAAACAATGTGCATACCTTAATTAAAACGTACTTTATTGCTAAAAATTGCAGTCATCTGAGTCTTCAGCAAATGATGGAGAGTTTGAAATATCGTAGGAATTGCCAAAATGTGACACAAAGATATGAAATGAGCAAATGTTGTTGGAAAAATGGCCCGACAGACTTGCTCAAAACTGGGTTGCCACAGCCTTCAATTTGTAATAACCACAGTAAAGTGCAGTAACATGAGATTTGCCTTAATTCCTTGCTTCCTGATATATTTTCCCTCCTCCAGAAGGGGAATTTTAATTTCTTTCTGTTGTGTTTTGCCTCTTCTGTTGATGAGAGCAGCAATTATACCTACCTTGGAGACTCTGTGTCAGTGTTTGTGTCTCCTGGCGTTTTTTCCCATCAGCATTTTGCAGTATAATATGCCCTTGCTCACAGTTAGCAGGGCTCTCCCTGCTTCAAAATTCCAGCTTTTTTTTTTTTCTTTTTGGGAGGGTGAAAACGATCACCGTTTCTGCTCATCAAGATCAGCACTGCAGAGCTGCAGCCATCGGTCAGTTCTCCTCTGTCGTGGCATGTCCACGGCCTGCCCCTCACAGAGGGGCTGTGTCTCAGTGTTGCCTTGACTGGTCCTGGTTTCCCTGTATCTTTTCTGCGCCCTGCCCTTTCGTCCCCACTCTGCCTTTCCAAGCAAGGTTTTTGCCTTTGAGGCTTTAGCTCCTACTCTGAATAATGTGTCAGAGGTGTTCCCTTTCCCTCAGCATCTCCCCTTTGCACTGCCCGAGTTTTACTTCCAGGGGCAGCCTTTCTTCACATTTCGTGGTTCACTTCATCAAAGATGGAATTTAATTTTAATGTTCCCTCAATTTAGTTGTCTTCCGTTGCTTTGCTCAAGAAAGGAGAGAGAGTGTTACTAAGCTTATCAACAGAAAACTTGCTATTTTTGTTTGTTTTTCAAACTGTGAAGTGTAAGACAGTTATAACATGCTCATTGTCTCCATCGTAATCACCAGACAAGTTCGTACGGATTTCTTACATGTTTGTCATAGTTCACGGTGTGGTCCATATCCTCTCCTCAAGTGCCAGCTCCAGGAGTATTGATTCAACTTGCACGTGTCGGCTGAGCTGAGTCGAATCAGCCCAGTTAGAGAAACGGTCTTGTGATCTGCTCAGATTTCATACAAGAACACTGAAGTCCTTGGGGTGAAAGGGGCTATATGAACTTGGTCACATTGATTTTGGATACAAGACTGCCAGTGTTCGGATGATTGACATAATTCTATGTGGCTGCTTCTCCCCTCTGATTTCAAAATGAGCTGCTATCAAATGTCCTTCAGAATGACTGTCTGAACACGGACAAGTGCACGTGACATCGTGATGGGTGCGGTTTTGCCAGGTTCTAGGAAGGACTTTGGACTTCCTTTGTTTCACGTTTCATGGAACCATCTCTTTAAGGTCCTCTTGCATATTTTCAAAAACCCAGAGATACCTGGGTTTCCAGACAGCCATGAACAGATTCAGCCTTGGTTATAGCTTGCTTCCTATTTTTGGCATTCTTTTGCATCTTCCCACAGATAAGGAATAACAGGGAATTCTGGAACGGGAAGTAACCTGAGAATCTGCCTCCTCCATGTACCTTACAGATGGAGGAACTGAGGCTAAGACGCTAAGAGACCCACGTAGGCTCTCACAGCTGGTGAGCACTGGGGCTGATACACGGTCAACAGCCTGCTGGCAGCTATCCAAACTTCAGTTTTACCCCCAAGTAAAAGTGAAATGCAATGTATGTCATTAACATAAATACGACAGTTAGGTAAATTCAGGGCACACTGAAGCCTTCATGTTTCTGAGTGACGAATCCTTTTTTTTTTCTTTCATATAGATGTCCTTTCTTTATGTTTAACACAGTTTCAAATTCCTCTCCTCCCAGGGTATGATATACTAATAATAGAATACTTTTACTTTGCCAGTCACTTTTTTTCTATTTAATATAATTTAATATAAATGAATTTTTTTAAACTGTATCTAATAAATGGTGAAAATTATGGTCTGAGGCAGGTTATTTAAGCAGTGGGTTTTGGCAGTCACAAACAAGACAGTGACCTATACAGGAGGCAAGAAAAAAATTCTTTTTTAAAAAATTTTATTGAAGTATAGTCAGTGTGTCAATTTCTGGTGCACAGCATAATGTCCCAGTCATGCAATATATATATATATATATATATATGCATATATTCATTTTCATTAAATGTTATTACAAGATATTGAATATAGTTCCCTGTACTATACAGAAGAAATTTGTTTTTTTATCTATTTTTATATATAGTGGTTAAAATTTTCAAATCTCAAACTGCCAAATTTATCCCTTTTTAACCCCTTTCCCTGGTAACTATACGATTGTTTATTATGTCTGCAAGTCTGTTTCTTTAGTAGATGAGTTCATTAGTGTACTTTTTTCTTTTTTCTTTCTTTCTGAGAAAAAAATTCTTAAAGACAGACTAAAATTCAAGTGTAAGTGATTTGGGTTGGAGTGGCCAAATAGATAAGTAGTAGCAAAAGTGCAACTCCATCTGGGGGAGTCAGAGAGAAAAACGTTTTCCCTGAGCACACTGGCAAGCTGTGTACTGAAGGAGAATGATGTCAAAAGGGTGAGGGAGGGACTCATGAGGCTGTAGGCACCACCACAAAGCCAAGCGCGATGTCTCTGACAGCAAAGCGGAGGAGGGAAAAGCCAAGCACGGGAAGCAGAGGCATCCTCAACCATGAATAACACAAGTGACAGACGCAACCAGCCAGGCCACCTTTATAAGCAGAAAGAGGCAACAGACCTGTCAACAAGGCTTTCCACCAAGAGTCTCCCCAAAGCAAGACCTAGTAACAATCAAAGGGGATCTCTGGCCTTAATGTTATTTGCACTTGGTGCTCGGAACCCTGGCACAGCTGCACAGTCCACGTGAGCTATCTGACGATCTGCCCGTCTGGGAGGGACACCAGATGTTCCAACTTCACGTCTTCTGGAGGACAGGCTCTCCCAGCAATCCCCACCCCTGTGGCACTGCCATGTCAACAGGGCGAGCTCTCCCTCAGCCCCCTGCATGCCTCATCTCCTCAGCTGCTGTTAACAACATTTCTGAGAGCAAAGATGACTAAACAAATCCTTTCTCACACTTCTCCTGCAGACTTGGACATGGTATTTATTAAGTGGAAGTAGTGAGTTATTGACCGTGTGCTTGTGTACCACAGTCAACAGTTTTCAAAGAAGCCTAAGATACAGGCGTAACAGGTGGGATCGTCCCCTTTTATAGATGAGGGGCATGGGACGAGATTAACTACTTCGCCTTAGTGATACACGTGATGAAGTGCATTACCAGATTTTCAGGGTTTACACTCTCCCTCCTTCTATCTATCAATCTATCTATCTATCTTCCCATCCATCCAACCACCCATCCGTCTATCCATTTTATGTATCTGTCTATCTATCCATCCATTCATCTTATCTATCTATATATCTATCTTTCCATCCACCCTCCCACCCATCC
This sequence comes from Camelus ferus, assembly GCF_009834535.1. Classification (NCBI taxonomy): domain Eukaryota; kingdom Metazoa; phylum Chordata; class Mammalia; order Artiodactyla; family Camelidae; genus Camelus; species Camelus ferus. Next base: position 9,292,153 of record NC_045732.1, read on the forward strand.
ATCTATCCATTTTATCTATCTATCCATCTATGTATGTATGTATGTATGTATCTATCCATCCATCCATCCATCTTATCTATCTATCTACCTATCTATCTATCATCTATCTATCTATCTATCTATCTATCTATCTATCTATCTATATATGTATCTATCTTTCATATTTATTTATACTTCTGAAGTCTCCGTTAAAGTATGAGTCACTATCGTTTATCCACCATGGAGGAATTATGCTGTAGGGAGGTAGTTGTGTTGGTGTAAATCGTTTCTTAGTCTTTCTCTCTCCATCCCCATCACTGAGCTCGGTTAAAACCTTTGCATATCTGAGTTCAATGATGGCCGTGACCTCCTAACTCATTTTGCTGCCTTAATCTCGGCCCTGTCCACTCTGCTTGGGCAGAGGTCCATGCAGGATCCTCCTGGAACTCCTGACCGTTCCTGTCCGGCCCATCTCTACATTGTTCACCAAAGCACAGATGCCCTGGGAAGCTTTCATCAACCTTGCTGCTGTACCAAATTCCCACAAAAGCTGGCTTAAAACAACACACTGGGACATGTCTTCACCCTCATCACAGAATATTGTCATTGCTGCATTATCTTTCTCCCTCTCCTGACTGGGAACTCCTAGAAGATAGGGTGGACTGGCAAATCTGTAGAAGAATGAATAAATGAATAAGTGAATGAATACATGAATGTGCTGATTCTTGCATTTTTCCCCACTGGTTAATACTGGGTGCCCTTAACTTTGCAGGATTTTGCAAACCAGAATTGTCTATTTTTCAAGCATTTTTTTGGCTTGCATCCCCACAGAGATAAAGTCGCCACAGTGAAGATTTATAGGTGCTTCACGACTTTTTTAAGCTACTTCAGTTAGAATATCTGGAAGTTGGTCTCTGGGGAGCTGAGTGAGGCAGTTCATCACCGGGGAAATCTGGACTGGTTTGCCAGGGAGCACATTAGCTTACCTCTGCTGTCCTGCTAATTATCAGTCATGCCCCTTTTCACTCTCTGTTTGTCCTGATTTTGAGGATACATGAGAGTCAGTTTACAAACACTAATATTTTCAACATCAAAGACATCAATTTGCTTGGGGGGATAAAAGGACCGGGGTAGGGAGAATAAATCAATGGGTTATCTGTACCATCCCTAACTTCACACGTGTTACCTCCTTCAAGCTTTGAACAATCACCGTGATTCCTGGAAAAGGTAGGAACGAGAAGAAAATTATTACCGGTTTTATTTTAAGCAGTGGCAGGTGTTCGAGGGAGACTCCAATATCTGTTTTTCCACTTCCACGTTTTGTGGCAGGTGTTCGAGGGAGACTCCAATATCTGTTTTTCCACTTCCACGTTTTGTGCTGAAGCCCTGTGCTTCTTTCTGAGACTCTCACTGACTAGAGACCTCCATGAGGGGGAGTCAGTGTCAGTGACACATGGCTGCCGAGCACTGTCACTTCCCGGGAAGTATACACAGTGTTAGCCTTGGACAGGGCCCAGCGGGACAGACAGCACATGTACAGGAGGACCGCAGTGAAAGGAAAATCAACTGCATCCCTGAAAGGAGAGACAAGAGGGGAAGAAAGCCAGTCTCAGAACTTAAACAGAGAGCGTCTGTCAGGCATCCAATTAGCAATAAATATCTCATCTTGAAACCGGGCCTAGACAGCGCAACATCACAGAGAATAAAGGAGACAGGATGGAAAGAATGTATTCAAAGAGAAACTCAGGTACGGCAGGTTTGTGCAGACTTTCCTGGATTGATCTGAAAATTAATCAGGGCAGCTTAAAATATCAGGAAACAGCTGGGGGAAAATATAGGAGATTTGGGATAATCTATTTGAAGAAGTGGGCCGATGTTCTTAAAAAATAATGACAGTGGGGAAAAAAGCAAGACTAAAAGACATTCTTCAATGATTCTAAAATCACTTTTTCAGACTCTAAAAAAAAAAAAAAGAAAGGCACAATAAATATTTACTGTAAGCCAGACAGAATTACTGAGGCTGCCTGTGCCATTCGAACAATTAATAAAGAAAGACATGTAAACAAAGACTGAGAGGAAATTGTTCATCCATCCCCAACATTTTTCTTACGTTTCACAAGTGCCTAAACACGTACAGCTTCCTGCAAAGTAAACGTCATAAATCAAGGTTTGCCTTTGCTTCCTTTAATAAACCATTCATCTATGATCCGGTCCCCTGACAGAGCCATCACTCCATGTTAAACAGAACACCTAGCAATATTTTGAAAATGGAGATTTTATATTCCAATGACACCCAGATCTTCTGCGACGTGTGTGGAAAATGGAATTATCGCTAGAAACGTTATTTAAAGATCAGGGTATTAAAGAAGCATTAAGAGGTCAAGAAAGTTCTTTCTTCAGAAAGGAGTTTATCTCGACTCATTCAAACAGCTTCATGCCACTTTGAGGTCCTTCCACAAAATTTAAACGGCTAAATGAGAGACCGTGTGTGGCCCAACGCTGAAAGAATGCAAAAATCTCATTAAGCACTGGAGATAATTCCAGTATCTTCCCCGAAGTTCTGGCACAAAGCAAAAAGGGAAAGAGCTGTCAAATGGTTCAATCTGTGTGCTTATGGCGTGCGTCCCTGCACCACATACAAAGTGGACACCGTCATGACTGTTGTCCCCACGGAGCTGACGGTCTTGCCAGGGCCAGCAGGGGACGGTCAGGGTGACCCGCCCCGACCGGCACTCACTAATAGCACACGGACTTCTGTGTCAACTGCTACGATCGAAGCCTACAGTTGGACTGACGGCCATTCAGAGAAAGCAGCGTTCAGTTCAGCTGTTTGCAAAAAAGGACTATTTCGTGGAGATGGCCACGTCTGAACCAGACCCTTAGGAGCTGGTAGGATTGTACAAGGAAGGACATTGGAAGAAGAAAGCTCAGGATGAGCAGAGCCACAGAAGTGAGGCAGAAGGGGAAATGTTTTTTTTTAATTCTCCTTCTTTCTAAATTGGGCTAAAGTACACCTGTCATAAAACTTACTCTCATCACCATTTTTAAGTGTACAGTTCAGAGGTATTAAAAGTGGTCACACCGTGCGCAACTATGACTGCCATCCATCTCCAGAATGTTTGTCACCTTGCAAAACTGAAACTCTATACCTTTTAAACAGTAATCTGCCATCTCCACTCTCCAACCTCTGGGCCCCACCATTCTACTTTCTATCCCCGTGAATTTCATGACACCAAAGACCCCATATTAGTGGAATCATATACTATTTTTTTGCGGGGGGAGCCTGGATCATTTCACTTAGGAGAATGTCCTCAAGGTCTGTCCATGTTGTAGTGTGTGTCAGAACTTTCTTCCTTTTCAAGGCTGAATAATATTCTAGGTATATATCCCATTTTGCTTATGTATTCATCTGTTGATGGGCACTTGGATTGTTTCCACCTTTTGGTTACTGTAAATAACTCTGCTATGCACATGAGTGTGCAAATATCTCTGGGAGAGTCTGCTTTCATTTCTTTTGGAAAATACTCAAGTGGAATTGCTGGATCATATGGTTAATTCTATTTTAACTTTTTGAGGAACTGCCAAATTGTTTTCCAGCAGCTGCACCCTTATATGTTCCCGCCAACAGTGCACAAGGGTTCCAGTCCCTCCACAGCCCTGGCAACAATTATTATTATTTTTTAATAAGAGGTTTCCGAATGGGTGTGACACGTCACTCATTGTGGCTTTGATGGACATTTCCCTGACGATTAGAGGAGTGAAGCACCTTTTGTCAGGCCCGCTGGCCATCTCTATATTTTCTTTGGCGACATGCCCACTCAAGTCCTCTGCCCATTTTTTAATCGGGGTATTTGGTTTTTTGGTTGTTGAGTAGGGGGTGGTATCTTCAAGTACCAGTGATGGTTCAGTAAGGCTGGGTCATGAGTCCATGGGGAGCTGTGTCACCCATTAAATCTGGGGACGTGAGTCTGAGTCAGACCGTGACTGGCATGGGTTCAGAGGCCCTGTCCAAGACCAAGAGTGGGTTTCATCAGAAGCCACCAAGAGTCTGAGGGCAACAGCATGTCCTGACTGTTCTCAGACTTGGGAATTCAGTCTAATGACAGCGAGGAGGCTGGACAGGAGGGAGTCAGACACAGGGAAAGGCTGAAATGGAAGACAGTGCCATAAATTGGGGAAAAGGAATTCTAATGTGGCACACTCACCCTCTAAGAGCCCGCCAGAAGAAAGGTGGAGAACAGTATAATGGCCAAGACCGAGGACTCGAGACCCGAGGCTCAAATCGCAGCTCTGTCACAAGGCAGCAAGCCTCAGTTTCCCCGCAGTATCCCCGAGGGTTCCGTGATGTCATGCCTGGGGTACACAGCCGTGCAGACACACCCCCTCAGCTGTGGCCTCACCAGCAACAGCTCGGGGTCAACACCCAAGGCCGTGAAGGTAAAGGTCTGCTGGGCAAACCCCGTTGCGTTACTGAATTGCCTTCACAGCGACGAGGCATCTCAGAAGACACCTTTGCTACCCGCCCCACCCCGTTCACGTCAACAGGAGCACAGCAAGCAGGCTTAGCTCCTGCCGGTCCCCGTTTCCCCTCGCAGGCAAGTCATTTGGCAGAGAAACAGGCGCGGAGGCCCACGACCCGACGCCAGCCGTGGGATCGCCTCTGCAGACAGACTTGAGGATCAGCTCTTTAATCTCCACGCTGGATCCAGCCAAGGTCTTCACAGAGCTGCCCGATGTAAAAGGGCTGAACGGATTCTTATCATCAATGAATGATTAGCTTAGTCTTTGAAAATGCAAGAAAAGACGTCTAAATGCCAAAATCTGATAGAGACACCAGGACACACGATGAAATTTTAAATTATGATAACTCAAACAATAAGAAAGCAGTCTCCTTCTAATAGAATGCCACAGTTGTAAAATCACCCGTAAACAGCAAACGGAGTATTTCTTATCTTATTGGACGTTGTCTGTCTTAAAGTTGGCGCAGCTTTTATTTAGTGCAAGTAACATTTACATGATTCTAGAAAGGCTCAGAAACCCTCAGGAACAGGCTGTCCTCTAGGCCCATGCCAGGTGGCTATGCTGAGACCATGTTCTTTCACTACACCCCAGACCACTGGCAGTAAAAGCAATTTTTTCATCTCTGCTTTTTCACCGGAAGTAAAAAAACAAAAACAAAAACTTACCTAAATGTATTTATTTGTGCCGTTGTTTCTTGCAAATTCTGTGCCCAAAGTAACAAAAAGGGACACAAACAGGATTAAAAGTGTTCTTTCTTCACCATAACCCATGTTTTAAAATGAAATGAAATAAATCCATGCCTTAAAATAAGAATAAAAAAAAATGAATCTTGCCTGAGGACAAGTCCTGCGTTCCAAAGTTACTGCCCACATAATCTGACGTTGGGGGTCACAGAACACGGAAAGTAACACTTGGGGCAGTGGGCATAAACAATTTAGAAGAAATTAAATGATTTGAACTTTTGTTCAGGAGTGTACGATGGTAGCGTAACACCACTCACGTCAAGAGAAAAACATCACGATTTAACAGTAACATTTTTTAATGTGTGGTTCCGCAGAGTTGTTGAGATGCAGAAGCAGAAGTAAGAGTCGGGGGGAGGGTACAGCTCAAACAGCAGAGCGCGTGCGTAGCACACACAACGTCCTGGGCCCAATCCCCAGTCATCTCCTCTAAGAACAAATACGTCAACCTAACTACCTCCCCCACCAAAAGAAAAACCAGTCAAAAGAAATAGGAGTCCATAAAAATAGGGAAACAGATTTTTAAATAAAATCACACGTGGCCTAATGAAGAAAAAAAAAAAAAAGAATCTCTATCACGTGAGAAATCACTTAAGAAAAAATGCAAAGCCAGGGAAAAGGAACTTGGACTGTTCACCCAAAATCAGAAACAGGCAGAAATGCAAATGTTCGCATCATGTAAACGTTGGGCACCGGGTGTCCCTGACGCTGGCACTGGGAGAACTTCCGTGAGTGGAGGGGGACTTGGAATATTCTTCCTGCGGTTCCAAAGGATTCAGGGTCATGATTGTCAGTGGTGAACGACACGTGATAATTCTGACAATGTGGGGAAGGCGAGGAGGGGGTGCAATTCAGGGTGGGTAGATACTTGTGGGGAGGGAGGAGTGAAGGCTTTTTTTTATTCTGTCTGTATAAAAGCAAAACAAAGAGAGTTTGAAGAAAACAGGGGCCTCACCTACCTACGAAGTAAAAGAATAAATTATGGTGTTTTTTTAATTGTACGGGATGGACCATTAATTCTGTGGCCGTGCAGACAGACCAGAAAAACTGTATGGAACAGACTCGGAAAAATGTCAGTTAGGAGGGCAAGCGACTCTAGGATGAAGAACCAACGTGAGAGGATCATTAAGAAAAATTAACCTTGTTGCTAGGAATCTGTTTTAGGGACTGGAAAGACTGACTGAGGACGTGCAAGGAGAGGTTTGCAGCCATTGTGTCCGGGACGTGTGAACATCCAACAGGCGACTGTGTCCTGACACGATTGTTGCCCTTTTCTTGCATTCTTTCCTTCCTCTCTGTTTCCTTCCTTCCTCTGTCTCTCTCTCCCTCCCCCCTCTCCTCCCTTCCTCCTTGTCTTTCATTCCGTCTCTCTCCCTGGCTCTCCTCCCCTCCTTCCTGCCCTCCCTCCCCGTTTCCCCCACCTCTCTCCTCCTCTTCCTCTGTCTACCTGCCTCCTGCCCTCCTTCCCTCCCTCTTTCTTCCTATCACGAGTGAAAGCACATCTTCGCAGCCATCCTCTCCTCCAGGAATGACTGCGTTTACTCATCAGCACCATTATCCTCGCTCACTCCATCTCTGGTAGGAAGACGTGGGGACGCCTGCGGGAGGAGGAGGCAGGTGGCGAGGCGGGCGCGGGCAGGCGGCAGCCGTTCACCTGTCCTGCAGCACCTGCTCCCTGCGTACCCCTCCCGGGATGCTGTCTGGGGCTCCCCCTCGCTACGGCATGTTCTCGCTGACCCTGCCCAGAGTGATGGTTTCGATCCTTCAAGGGCTCCAAAGTAAATACGTGATTTTTGAAGAACCCAAGTCGGGGCATCTGCCATGGGAGGGATAGCCAGAGAAAGGACGAGGCTGCTGTGGTCTGATTCCTAAGACTCTGAGACTCGCAGGAAGGTCAGCACAAAGTCTAGCATGTAAGGACACAGGGGTTTTCATGCAGGTAATTTGTGTCTTGAACGTGAATACTGCAGCATTAAGCAGAGTCTACCAGCTGGGGAGCAAGACAGAGAGAGAGAGAGAGAGAGAGAGAGAGTGTGTGTGTGTGTGTGTGTGTGTGAGACTTATGCATGCAGACATACGCATCAACGCATTTATTTATTTCACAAAGTCGTCTAATCTAACAGTCTAAATTGAGCGATCCTCTTCCATTTCTGATGCTACCTCTCATTCGTCTCTGTCCCTCTGGGCAAAACGACTTAAACCTTTCATCTCGGTTTCCTTTGTGGGAAAATGGGGATAACAGACACCCCTTAGCCATTTCAGAGTAATGTTTTGATGCCAGCCGTTATGTGATTATAGGAGAAAAAAGCTCTGGGCTTCTGGCAGTTACGTGCTCCATAAATATTAGCAAGCTCCGGAGATTTTATCTTTTGCAACTGACAAGCATTTCTCTTCTAAAACCTGCTATCTTTACCCCTGGACATGTGTTCCTGATAGCTCTCTCAGCACAGAGAGCCACTTTGCTCTGCAAGAACAGCAAAGGTTCTCCACTCAGAGTTGGACTGAGCGTCAGAGGAAAGGCGTTCTGCTTCGCGGTGTCGGGGGGAGACAAGCTACCAGTTCCAGCAAAATCAGGGTGGTAAGAGGGGAGGAGGAAGTAAGGAGCCGCTCCTGTGCAGCTGGCTGTCCCCCTTGGAGGGGGTGGGGGGGCGACGACAAGAGAAACTGTGCAACGTCCAGGGAGCACCATGGACTTACATACTGAAAGGACAAAGGAGAGCAGTGTGGACCTGCACGTGCCAGGGGACCCCTGGTGATGCCACCGCCCTGGACTTGAGATGATTCCACACAAGGAGCCCAGCGCCTATCTCTCCTTAAATATAATGACCTTTTCTGTGAATGACAAATACTGGAGAGGGTGTGGAGGAAAGGAACCCTCCTACACTGCTGGTGGGAATGTAACCTGGTGCAGCCACTGTGGACAACAGTATGGAGGTTCCTCAACAAACTGAAACTGAACAGCAATTCCACTCCTGGGAATATTTCGGGGGAAAAAATGAAAACACTGATTTGAAAAGACACATGCACTCCAAAGTTCATACCAGCAGTACTGACAGTAACCAAATATGGAAGCAATCTAAATGCCCAGGAGCAGAAGATTGGTTTAAGAAGATAAGGTATAATACACATAATGGAATATTATTCAGCCACAGAAAAGAATGAAACATTGCCATTTGCAGGAATGTCAATGGACCTACAGAATATTGGGCTCAATGAAATAGGTCAGGCAGAGAAAGACAAACACTGTAGGATATCACTTATATGTGGAATCTAAAAATAATACAAATGAATGTATATATAAGACAGAACCAGACTCACAGACATAGAAAACAAACTAGTGGTTACCAAAGCGAAGGGGAGGGGGGACAAATTACGGTTATGGGATCAACAGATACAAATTACTACGTGTAAAATAGATAAACAACAAGTTTGTACTGTACAGCACAGGGAACTATATCGAATATCTTGTAATTACCTAAAATGAAAGTTTGATAAGGAATATATCTGTATACCTGAATCACTATGCTGTACACCTGAAACCAACACAAGATTGTAAATCAATTCAATAGAAGAATGTAATGACCTGTATCGAACTGTAAGGCATCTACTTCTGCTACCTGCATTCTTGGAGAAAGGTCATTTGTGAAGATGTGTTTGCGTGTGTGTGAGACAGACAGACAGACAGACGGAGGGACAGATTTCCTTGCTCTGTGAGTCGCATTCACTCTTGGCATTTCTCTTCGTTTTTGTAAATGAGGACTGGGTTACCAAGAGAACATAGAATTAAGTGATTAATACCGTTAAGTGCGCCAAGATTAAAGATAAAAGTAGAATTCACGAGGCTTGTGCTTGATTAGTTTTCAGGATGTGTCTGGGAACAGGGAAGTAAAAAATGCCCGTGAATTCTCTCGACGGACGGTAACAGGTGCTTCCCCTGCTCCAACAGAACCGCCCCGGCACAGCACGTAGGTCACACTGCCGTCCTGAAGAATGACGGCCGAGGTTTCGGCTGATTCTCCAAACTTTAGAATGGACTGGTTTTTTAAAAAATTTCTACTCCGGGATTGTGGGATCCAGTCAGTCCAACAGAAATGTCAAGGGAATGAAACTAGAGGGGAATAATTAAGACAGCAAGCAGGTGCGGGTTTCCTCTGCTGCATCTTAGAGCAGAGGTGGTGATTTGGGAATACTGATTTAGGGGAATTTTTTTCCGTGGGAATAATTTCCATCTGCTCAGCTTTGCGATGCGTCTCCAACAAGCTAAGCTGATTAGAACAGAGTGCTGGCTGTGATCGCTTCCAGGATAGTTAAGCTCTAATTCACGCCCACAACTGGCCATTCCATCAATGTCCGGTCACAGCATGAACCAGGAGCGTGTAAAATTGGAGAGTGGGAGGGAACCTATTCCAGCCCACTGGAGTGGCAGGTTCACGTGTCGTACTTGGCAATGATGGTCTCTGGTGGGGAGCAGACTCAGAGAACCTTAAAATTTAGAAGGAGCTTTAAGCTAATCAAACACTGTCTCTCAACTAGTAATTACTGCCCAACCCCCCAGACTGGCAGCTCCTAGTTCAATTTAAGGATTATTTTTTCATTAGCTCTGATGTACCCAGAAGTCGTGTTAGGTGGTTGAAATACAAGGATGAGTAAAACATAATTAATCTCTGTCCTTAAAAGGCTGACGACCCAGTGTGGAAGACAGCTAAAATACAGGTGTGTTATCTAGAACATTCTAGAAACAGGACAGAGCACAAAGGAGAGACATTTAAGGCAACTTCGAGTCATTTACCCCACCCTGGAGTGTCCAGAGGACAGAATACATTCAGGGATGGGAAGCAAGATTTAACAGATTGTGACATCCCACTGAAAATTAGCATCAATTTTTAAAACCTGGTTTTTTTTTGTAATATTAAGTCAAAATCTGCCTTCGTATAATTTTTACCCACTGCTCCCTTGCCTATCCCCTGCAGTGACTGAGTATATGTTGAATTCACTCCTTTCCTTCCTAGTACTAAGCAGTCAGAAATTAAACAAGACTTTCCAACTCCTTGATTGGAATCAGCATTATGCTCTGCAGTAACAAATCTCAAAGGAAACAAGATTATATTGTATAGCACAGGGAAATATATGCAAGATTTTATGGTAAATGAATATATACATGTTCATGTATAACTGAAAAATTGTGCTCTACACTGGAATTTGACACAACATTGTAAAATGATTATAAATCAATAAAAAATGTTTTAAAAAAATACATATGGGAAAAAAAACCCAAAAAAGTCCCTCCCTTGAAGACGTTCGTGCAGCTCCCAAGCCTGCCGTCAGTGAGCACTCCTGCCCATAAGCCTTAAGCCAGATACCTTCGGTGGGTTGGGACCGGAAAAGGGACTCAATCTCAGAGAACACAGACAAGTGGCCAACCAGTCCATGAAAAGAGGTTCAACCATGCTCACCAGAAAGGAAACACAAATCAAAAGCACCATGAGGCATGGCCTCACACCTCCCAGGACTGCCGTCACTGAAAACCCAAGAAGTAACAAGTGTTGACGAGGAGGTAGAGAGTAGGAAACCCTTGTGCACTGTTGGTGGGCACGTCACCTGGTGCAGCCAGTGTGGGAAATAGTACGGAGGCTCCTCAAAATATTAAAACTCGAACTGCCAGATGGTCAGCAATTCCACTGCTGGGTATTTATCTGAACAGGGTCTCAAAGAGATGTCCACACTCCAAGTTCTGTGCGACACTAATCACAAAGCCAAGAAAAAACCCTAAGCGTTCACCTATAGATTAGTTTCCACCTTGGAGACCCCTCCCCCCCCCCAGACACACACACAGAGAAATATTACTCAGCCATAAAAAGGAAGGAAGGAAGTGAAATAAGTCAGACAAAGAAAGACAAATACTGCAGGAACCCACGTGTATGTGCAATCAAAAAAAAAATCCGAACTTGCAAAAACAGGGAGTAGAATGGTGGTAATCACGGCAGGGAGGAGGGTGGAGGAAATGGGGAGGGGTTGGTCAAAGCGTACAAGCTTCCAGTTGTAAGGTGAGTGAGTTCCGGGGTGTAAGCTACAGCCTGGTGACCGCAGTCAGCAATGCTGCGTTATACACTTGAAAGCTGCAGAGAGAGCAGATCTCAAATGCTCTTACCACAAAAAAGAAATCGTAGGTATGTGACACCGTGGAGGTGTCGGCTAACCCGATGGTGGTGATCATGTCACAACATGTAACTGTATCAAATCATAACACTGTACACCTGAAACTCACACTGTATTATATACTAATTATGTCTCAATAAAGCTGGGGAAAAAATAGATTGAGCCACACAAGCTACAAGTCCTCCTCTGCTCTCGTCCCCCCGTTTCAATCATCAGATCAACACGGATTGGATTCCAACGTGAGACCTTTCCTGAATCCACACTCCGTACACGATTACAGAGAATGGTTCTCACAGCCTCGTCCATGTGCTCCTCCCACACTCGGCTGTTAACTGAAATGCTCCTGGCGCAAGGTTCCCACAACTGGGGATGAGGGGGTGACGGAGGGTCCTTCCTGTATCCCAGGGGCACTGGAGGTAAGCAACTTATCAGGTGATGGTGGCGGCGATGTCAGCACGTGGCCGTGGGCTGAGTATCCTTTCTGCTGGGTGTGTGGGCCGAGGGAGGGGCCCTGCAGAAACGTTGGAAGTAATTACCATGCATCTGAGGACTGGCTATTTGCTTGGCCAAACCCTGGCCCTTGGAACTCCAACCACATGGGAGTCCAAGATCTCATATCTACTTTCAAAATATATCCGATGGAATCCAGGACGTCCCACCGCCTACAGCAGTGCTGAAGTGGTCCCATCCACCAACCACCGCCAGTCGCCTCTGGCTTTGAGTTCTGCCGAGACCCCCCGAATTGATAACCTAGCTTCTGCACTGACTCCACGTGTCCTCTTGAATACAAGCCACATGGCTTTGGTCCCCTGCCCCAGACCCTGCATATTAGCCCCTACTTCACTCAGTCCAAGACGACACTACCAGACGTTTTCATTCTTTTATTTTGGAAGCGTTATTATTTTCTGAGGACCCAGGAGAGCATTCCCCCTGCAGTTTAAACTAACAGAACGCACCACGGACTTTAGGTCTGTTTGAAGAGCTCTGTTCACTCCATTTCAGGAAGGGCCAGGGAACAATTAGTCACCAAAGGGTCTTGCTTTGAAGGCTGTTAAGAGCACAAAAGGAGTGTCTCTCACAAACCAGAGCAGAGGACCCCGGAGATGTATTGCCATAGCTCCCTTCTCAGGCCGGCGTATCCCCCGCGGAGGGGAACAACACGGCTGAGCAGACTGCAGGCCCTCAGTTCCACGTCCGAGCTGTAATCCTACGTGGAGTTTGCCCTCCGTTAAAACAGCCTTTGCTGCGAGAACGGCAGGCAGTGAGAATAGATTTCAATTCACCCGCTGTGCAGCAGCACAAAAAGCAAGTCTTTATTTGGCCTTGGCGGCTAAGATTTCTTAGAGTTCTTCCTAAAATTGGATGTTGTATATGATCTATTTTATACACGCCCACCTGCACACACACCATGGCCCAGTTAACTCTCGGGGTGCAAACCCACCCTGCTCCCCCCTCCCCCGATGCCACAGAAAAGTAACAGGAATCCATGTGGAGTATTCATGCTAACTTTTGGCCATCTGTTTAAATGTATATAACTATACATAAGAAAAATCGTATGTAATTCTACTTTTGCCGGTGACCTCAAATGTCTCCCATGATGAGTACACTTTTGATGTATTAGGCTAAACATCTTTCAGGTAATTACACATCAAAGATAATTTTGAGAAAGTGGAGGGACGCTTTTTGGATGTTGTAGTGCTTTGCAGAGAAACCGAGTGCTGCAGAATGACTCACGAAAGCGAAGGTTCAGCTTTTACCCTGTGACCAGGTGATGTGCATTCATTTGTGTGTGGGTGCTGTGGTTTGATGAACCATGGAACATTAACAGGCCTGTGGTCCTCTTCTACCTTGAGATGGTGTCTGGTTTTATTTTATTTTTTTTATTTATTTTAATTGAAGTACAGTCAGTTACAATGTGTCAGTTTCTGGTGTACAGCACAACGTCCCAGTCATGCATATACGTTCATACATTCATTTTCATATCCTGGTCCTTCTTTTAAAAATACTAAATGGTGATTAATGTCAGCTTATGAGAGCCCACATCCTTTCTCCGTCTATCATATTCCAAGAAGGATGGTGGGTCCTCATGGTCACTTTTTCAGGGTGCCATTATGTTTATCAAAATAATAAATTCGGGTGTAATAGGAATAATTCTAGGAAGACGGGCAGCTTTAAATGTTTAAAGATACAGGCATTACTGTTGGAGGAGGAGGAGGAGGGCGAGACGGAGGAGGGGGAGGAGGAGGGGGAAGAGAGTAGGGAGGGGGAGGGGAGGAGAAGAAAATAAATAATAATAATAATAGTAGTAGTAATAATAATAATGAATACTACCAGAAGGGGGCGCTGTAAGAAGAAAACCAGAGAGAGTCTGGGGAAGATGGAAGGAGGCTCTGCACACACGGCATGCCAGAGAGACCCTGAGAAGACAAACAGGAGGAATACAGGTGTCAGGGGTCCACTGTGTGCCTGTTTGATGGACTTGGGAGAACAAACCACCTTACTTTTCAGACTCCTCTGAATACTGGGGTCGGTTTTGACTTGAATGCTGAGCTCAGATAGGACAGAAGGCCTCCCAGCTTGACATTACATTAACCCAAGACAGCCTCAGCCTCTTCAGTACGTCTGCCAGTCAGTCAGCTGACGCACACTGAGTTCGCATCCAACAAGTGCCCCCCTGGGGGCTTTCTGTGCAGAGCTGCTGTTCTCGGGCTGGGGGACTCAGAGCCCCACCGGCACCCCTCATCTCCCGTTTTAGACGGCTGGACTGACCACATGCCCCGTTATCACCGAAGGGAAAAGGTAAAGTTCAGCACCGCGGCGGTCATGCACAGGGCCCGTTCAAATGTGACGGCGTGCCTGCCCACCCCCCCCCCCACACACACACAGTAGGACCCCTACAAAGGCGAAAGACGATGTGCCCAACTCCCTATCAATGTCCATACCAAGCAGAACACACTCCCTGCCCCAAAGTGATACTAAGGTGATGCTCCAGCAGGGGGGTACTGCTCGTAGGGGCGTCTGTGTTCCTTGGGGCACTCTGCTGTCTGAAGGCCAGATGCCACCGGCACAGACAGTGATGGCCGTCCCCAGGTGGCAGCCAAAGAGGCAAGTGAGCGAGCAAGCCCAGCACGTAGAATCCAGCCCAGAGCAGGCGCTCACGCACCCCTCCCTGTGTATCAGCAGCTGGACATGGAGTCGTCCCATCAGGAGCCTGGACTGGCCAGGGAACAGTGGCCTGGAGCCGTTCCGAGCAGCGGCCTCTCAGCTTTTGAGAAACCACACAGACGTCCCAGATGACGCTTCTGGTGAGGTGGCCAAGGCAGGGGCTTCCGGGCTGCTCTCCTGACCGTCAACATCTCTAGAGCAGACGCAAGAACACAGGGGAGCCTGGTGAGGCTCCAAGAGCCTGTCGCTTCTACTGCGGCCAGTATATCGTCTTTTCCAGCTGCAAATGGTATTCTGCTCAAATAAGTGTCCTTTCCTGATAAAGGTAAGGCACTGCCTTTTATTTCAGTGGCAGCTGTACGGGCAGGTTAGTTTTGCTATTATTGCTGCAAACTCATAAGGAAGAAAAGTTAACCCAATGGGCCACCTGGACTGGGATCTAATTTCGTAACAATCTAGAAATAACTGGATGGAAGGGCTTGTAAGAATAGAGACCCTGGGAGACTAAAAACAGAGTGTCACCCTACAAATGTCTCTAAGCCCTCTCTACCCTCTTATTTCCTATCAAACTGCCATCCCAATTATGTAACAGTGCCGGGAGAGATGTGTTCCGTATGATTGCCATGAACCACTGGTTGACCCTTTATGTTTGGAATGTCTAAGCTGAAGAGTTTGAGGTCGCAAATTTGCTTAAAATGAAACACACACGAACTTTTATGGGTGGGGCTCTCAGATACCTGTTGAATCACGTCTCCAGGATTTATGGTTGTGGATAGCAATTTTACACTCATGTTGTCAAAACCATAGGTATAGATGCAGACGTGCAGATTGGCTTTGACAGTGGAACCGGGAAGGGCTGGGTATAATTTTGGAGACCTTTGCTGGAACCCTGTATGCACAAAATGCCTGTAATGCCTCTTTTTTTTTTTTTTTTTTTTTTTTTGATACTTGCTGCAAATTCACAGAAGCAAGTGAAGAATGGGCTACAGCCTAATTTTCAGGACAACATAGATGGCTGATTTTACGCAGCGTTAATTACAGAATTACAGTGTGAAGTATTCTTTGCCCAAGTGGTTTTCTCATTCACCTGCAGAGTCAGGTGCTGTCCTGTCATTGTCAGCATCCCTTTGGTTTATCCTCCTTGTGCAGAACACCTCATCCACACCATTAACCAACTGGACGGTGGACACCATGTCCCTCACTTCAGCACAGTCTTCTACCTTCCTTCCACTGTGATAAAGGAGAAGTACCTCCTACTATGTTATCAATCCACAGTGAATCATGTTTGGAAGGGCATGGTCCAAAGTCTGCAAAAGTTTTACCCATAACCAGAAAAATCCTGAGAGCAGAGGTGACGCAAGACATGACTATTTTCTTAGAGTTTTCCTTAATATTTCTGAGAAGACTGAAACGTCTTGTTATTTTCTTTCTTTCTCTTTTCAGTGAGGCTATTCATAGTATACCGTTGTCCCTCGGGGACTAGACAAGAGTAATGGAAAAGACGTCCACTTCTGGCCAAGAAGGAGTCACAGGGACTGGATTGACTTTCCCACTTCAACAACCAGAAAAACAAACAAAACACAGGAAAAACTGTGATTTTCATGAACCTGGACATCTGACAATGAAGAACCCTGAGAGACAGAAAACAAATAAGGTGAGTGCTGTGATTGCAGAAGGCTTTGAAGAGTTTCCAGGACGCAGTGTGTAGCAGGGGGCCTGAGGGTGTGACAGACTCTCTGAGTGGAGGAGGTGGACCTGAAACGTTGGGGTGACCTATATGGTTAGTCAGCAGGACAGAGAACCAGACAGAAGAGAGCTGAACAAAGAGGGAGCAGCCCAGAGGCCTTCAGAGGGCCCCCTGGAGGATCCAGCAGAATTCTGATCAGTGTGTAAGTCTGAGAAACTACACAAGGCCAAGGAGAGAATCACCTGAAATAATTAGAGAGAATATTGCTCTGTGTTCACCCAGCGCTGGGAAGAGAGCCTACTTCCACCAGCCAGACTATAATTCATGGGGCATTGAGTAGAGTATTCAGAAAGGTCTTGTTGCCTTGAGTCATGGGGCATAATGAACCCTAGACTGAGCATTGCTCTGAACCTTCTTATCGAATCATAAAAGTAAGCCTCAAAAAGTGCAAATTGTTTCCAAGGAACCTAACGGAGAAAACAGTGTACCTCAAGAATACTTACAGAAATGCAAAAAGTATTTCTAGTACCTAAAAAGTTTAAAACACAATGTCTACCATCCAATCAAAAATTTCCAGTCATGCAAAGAAACAAGAAAAAATAATGCATGATTTAAAAAAAAAAATCAATTGAAGCTGACCCAGAACTGATGCAGAGGTTAGATGGCGCTTTTAAGTCTCAAAGATTTCACTCTGTATTTTCTTCTCAAAGTGTTGTGGTTTTAGGTTTTATATATAAGTTGACAATCCACTTTGAGTTAATATTAGCATGCACGTTTGCATGTATGATTTATAGGTATGGACTGAAGTTCATTTTTCACATATGGAAATCCTATTGTTCCAGTATTTCTTTACTGAATTGCCTTTGTATCTTTGCCAGAAGCAGTTATCTATATATATTTGGGTCTATTCCAATCCACTGATCTACTGTCTTAATGCCAGCATCAGACTGTCTTGATTACTTGTAGCTTTATAATACATCTTGATATCATATAGTGTTAGTCCTCCAACTTTGCTCTTTTGTTTCAAAGTGGTTTTGGCTATTCTAGGTGTTCTGAGTTTAGAATCAGCTGGAAAATTTTTCGAAAGAAGCCTTTTAGGATTTTGATTGGGACTGTGTGGAATCTACAGATCAACTTAGGAAGGACTGACATCTTAATACTAAGTCTTCCAACCTATGAACAATGCGTATCTCTCCATTTATTTAGTTCTTCTTTCATCCTCTCAAGAATATTTTTGGTTTTCAGTGTATACGTTGTACGTATCTTTTCTCAAATTCAACCTTGAATGTGTCATATTTTAGATGCTCCTGTAAATGGCATTGACTTTCAATTTAAATTTTTGATGGTTGCTAGCATACGGAGACAGTAATGAGTTGTTTGGATAATTCACTCTACTAATCATAATAGCTCCAGTAGATACTTAGTATATTCCATTGGAGTTTTTGATCATATTGTCTATGCCTAAAGACACTTCATTCCTCCTTTCCAGTCTCGGTGCCTTTTATTTATTTTTCTTTTCTTATCGCAGTGGTTTGAATTTCTAGCACAATGTTGACTAGAAATGCGGAGAGTGGACATCTCTATTTTGTTCCTGAACTTAAGGGAAAAGTGTTTAGTTTGCACCCTAACAATGACGTTAGCTTTAGGTTTTTAGTAGATGTCTTTTATCAGATCGAGGTAGTTTCCTCCAGGGTTTTAATCAGCACTGGATATTGGATTTTTAAAAAGTCCTTTTCTACATTTATTGAGATGGTCATTTTGTGCATGTGTGTGTAGATTGGCAATACTGTAGATTATGCTGATTGGTTTTCAAATGTTTCTAAGCAATATTACACTGTAGCTTACTTCCGTGACGTAACATAGCCTGCTCCAGCTGTGTGTGTATTATTAAACCATGAGAATAGTCTGTTCTACTGTGACTCATACGACTGCATTACAGTTTTTACTACCAGGGTAGCACTTGAGTTTGAGCATTGCTTTCAAAGGCAATTGAACAAAACAGGAGTATTTTTGCCCAGTTATGGAGGGCCCCCTTTCATGGCCGTGGGACTCCAGTTTGTGTCCCTAGGGTGTTAACCACTGGGATGATTTCTTCATAGCCTCGTTGGAGGAGGAAGGCAATCTTCCCCATTACTCAGTTGACTGTTATACTTGCTTTTCTTACTCTTTTTTTTTCTTCTTCTTCTTTTCTTGGCAAGAGTCATCCTGTGAGAGCCTTTCCTGTTCTTTTTTTTGGGGATGTATTCAGGGTTCACTTACTCCATGGTCTACGCACTTTGCTGTTAGCTTGCTCTCTGTCTGCTCTATACCTTTATGCCATTCACTGGAACTTTCGTTTTCAAAAATTCTACTTCCACCATGAAGTCAGTTCTAAAGCAAGGCTTCTCTCTACATTTTTTATGGACTGCTCAGCGACTATAAAGACAGTCCGAGATGCTGCCATGACTCAGAGCACGACAGCATGAAATTCAGATCATGAAAAGTCACTGTGGAAGGTGGAAGGCATTAACATCATGGGGATGTAGTGAAAACTCCCTGTCTGGAAGTCTTGGACACATGACTTCCTCCCTCTGGTCCTGACTTTTCTGATCCGTAACTCAGTGAATGAGATATCCTGCCATTGGATGAACCTTGCACTTTCAGAGGTCTCCTAACTTTAAAATGCCCTGTGTTAAGAGAGACCTGCATCTTTAAACCCCAGGGGAGACAAGCCTGTCATTTCACACTTCCCTTTATTTAAAAAGATAAGTTGTGCTAATTCTCCGGTACACATCACTTAAGTCAATCTATCATAGAAAGGCCATTAGGTATAAAGTGATAAATATACGATGTCAACTTTGAAAATTGATTTAGCACTTTTCGCTGTAAAAACTTCGGATTTCTTAGGTAAGCAAATAGATGCTTTCGCTTAATTGTTTCACATCATCAGATATCAGTCTTCGTGATGGGGGCTGTACCACTTAGTTAAATGTGAAAGGGAAGGGAGACCAGGCCCACCTCACTGAAGGGGGATTTCTGTTGAAGTTCTAAATTAGCATGTGTCCGCCTCCCACATAAATCCTCAGGGTCTTAAGAGAACAGAGGCTGCCTATTCTTATATTGAATCGGGAAGTCTATATTATATAAGTTCTCAGAACTACAAATGTGCATTTGTTTTGTCCAGCTAGACCTTCCAATGCCCACCCCAAGCCTGTCCAGGCCATTGTAGCCCCTACGTCAATCATGGAAGCGTAGGAGGGGGGAAAATCAGCAGACTCAGTGTCCCCTGTTTACAGAAAAGGTGGTGGTGAGTCCTGTTGGAAATCAGACCCATTATCTGAGGCCCACAGTCACAACACCCTTGCTTGTCCTCCTGGGGTTCCGGCAGGAACAAAATGATGGCAGGAGTGCCATCATCCCATGGTCTTTTGCTTCAATCAGACATCATGAATCGTTCATTCACTTCTTTCTACCTGAAGCTTGGCCTCAAACCCTTCTCACACGGCGTGTCAGATACCCAGCTTCCACCATTACATTTTGGGAACTGGACGCAGAACAAAGTCAGTTCGCCTTTCTTGGGCCTGTCCATGGTGCTGAGATTCCTCCTGGCACGGGCTTCCTTCCGTCTCCCTCAGCGTTTCTCTAATACAGGTGATGTGTGCCTCCCACCCGCCAGCCTGCACCCGGGTCATTTGGTAATGTCTAGAGACATTTTTTTGTCTGCACAACTACGGGTGGGTGCTACTGGCCTCCAGTGGGTAGAGGCCAGGGACACTGCTCAGTATCCTACGGTACAGGACAGTCTCCCACAACAAAGAATCATCTGGTCCAAATGTCAGAGTGCCGGGCTTGGGAGACCCTGGTCTGTCTGACATGGAAACCTGAGAGTCTCCTCCAGGACTGAGCTCTGAACCGTAACTCTATCTATATAGCTAGGATGTCGATACCTCATCCTTTCCAGCCTTTCCTCAAGAAACCTGATTACCCTGCCGGGCGCACCAGCTGGAGGCTGACTTCACGGTTTTCCTGCTTTTCCAGAAACCCTTTCCTGCGTTCCCTCAGATATCCATGTTGCCCAAACCATGCATGAGTGTGCCAGGCTGTGTGAGGATGCACAGCTCCTCGTGCCAGAACCACTCCCTGCAGACGGGTTTCAGTACACCCCACCCCCATGCCAGCCCTGCTCCCCCATCCTCAGTTCCCAGCAGGTCCGTCACCCAAGTTTGCTTCCCCGGGAGGCAACTGTGGACAGGAGCCAACATCTTACAGAGCCAGTTCCAGATACCCTCCCAAATGCTGCCTGGCATCCACTGAAGAGATAGACTTTTACTGAAGAACCCACCGTGCGCATAGGCGTCATCTAATATTTCTGCTGATTTCTCTGAGCCTAACCTAAGAGAACTGTTTCACTCTTCATTTGCAAAGCAGGAGAATTACATACATCTTCTGCAGGATGAAGACACATAGCTCCCTTTTTATCCATAAACACGTATGACCGAGCAAAGACACCTCAATAGAGATAAGAAGATTCAAATCACTAGTAAGGTGCTGCACATGACTGAAACAGAAAGACCTGGCATTTTTTGCCCTTTCATCAAAATATTGTGACTAATCGCAGGATCCTACAGACACGTGGGCCTTACAGACTGGAACCAGAGGCCTCAAGTTATCCAGGGGGCAAGGCAGCACGTCAGGACGGAGGATGTTGGAGCAGGTGCCCTACACAGAAAAGGAAAGGGAAAGGTCTGGGTCAGGCCAGGCAGACAGGAAGCGTGGAACTAGAGAAACAGGTTTACCGTGGAAAGACGGCAACAGGCTAGTTAATGGTCTCAGTTCTATGGCCACAGCCAGTCTGCTGCTGCCAGCCACCAGATGAAGCGGGGGGCAAAGGACGCTTGAAATTCACAGACTTGCCAGACTGGGAAGATTCCATAAGCATGGTATTAGTTCTCTCTGGCTGCTGTAACAACGTAGCACAGACTTGAGGAGTTAAGTAACAGACATTTACTATTTCCCAGTTCTGGAAGCTGGGAGTCCCAGATCAGGGTGACAGCAGGGCTGGTGTCTCCCGAGCCCTCTCTCCTTGGTGTGTGGACGGCCGTCTCCTCCCTGTGTCCTCATGTGGTCGTCCCTCTGTGGGTGTCTGTGTCCTCATCTCCTCTTCTTATAAGGACACCAATCCTATGGGATTGGGGCCCATCGTAATGACTGCATTTTACCTTTACCACCCCTTTAAAGACCCCGTCTCCAAACACAGTCGTGTTCTGAGGTCCTGGGAGTGAGGATGTCAAAACACAAACTGTGGGGGGGACACAATTCAGTCCATATCCACATACTTCTGGTGGTGGTTCCACAGTACTGTTCTGAGCAAGGGGACACCTTAACAATGACACAGGGAGAAGACACATGTAAGTAGTGGGACCCTCCCAGGCTCGAGGGTACCTCCCGGGCACATCCTAGGAGGGTTAGGAACTGAATCTCTCAGTGCCTTTGGCTGAGCACAGGGTGAGGGGGGGTACTGGACCCCTACTCGCTAGTGCTGTTGGTTTCAACCTTCAGTTCATCCATGTAACATTTTCTGCACAAAAAAAAATCCAAATTTCTCTTGGAGATTTTTTTTCCATGGTAACCCAAAGAGGTCAGAGTCCTGAAACTGTTTATAGTAAGGGTGTCTGAAAGAAAAGAGAATGTCATTTCTACCTTTAGTACCTTTTGTACAAACTCTTAGCTATAAAATAAATGAGTCATGGGGATGTAATGTACAGAAACAAAAACAAAAACAAAAAAAGAGACAGTGTCATTTCTACCCCATAATGTGAACACACACGTCTCTTAGAGATTTGGGTCTAACTATTGTCGGAGGGTCACAGAGGTATTTTTTATAGATGGTTTCAATTTAAGCAAGTATACACACACACAAACACACACACACGCACACACGTGGGGAACTGTAAAAAATTACAGCACTGGCTATGTTCCCACTCCCTGTTTTAAATCTCCCAAATCACATTTCTGGACCCAGGGCAGTGAAACGCAAAATGAAACAGCTCTTGTCCGATGGGTGGAAACTCTGCTGCTCACAAAAACTTGCAACATCCAACTGAGATTTTCATTTCTTACACCAGCAGGGCTAATTCTCTGTTATCAGAGGGGTGTTTGTTTTAATTTTGTTAGGGACTAAATCCTTTTCCTGGTTAGGAAGTTACTGGACATCAAAATAGGATGTTCTCTTGATGGATGCGAGTAGGTTATGTTTGTGGGCACAGGTTATTTTCAATTTAAGGACAGTAACACGTTCTTCTCAGCACATTATTTTGAAGGTCTCAAACAAGGGACGAGAATTTCCTTAGGACCAGGTAAACTCACAGCTGAAAACCAGTCTGATAAATGCTGTGATTAAATATGTGGAGAATAAAAAACTCTTTAAACATGAATGCACATAAAATATGGTGCACAAAGCCTTCCAAGATACCATCATTTTTTGATTCTGATCAGTTTACTGGAATGTAAAATTTTTTCACTTCTTTAGATACAAGTGTATTCTTTATGAGCTACTGTTTGTAATGAGATTTGTAATAAAAATAACTATAAGCTCCTTTCAAGCCAAGGGTTTATGAACAGGTCCGTGTTCAATGAATGCATGAAAAAATATGTGTTTGAAAATGTACATGGTGCATGTGTGAAATGAGGCTGGCATTAAGTATCAAATATATCCACATCCACACACCTTGGTTAAAGAATTAGTGTTTTAATGTTAAAGTGTTAGAAAACTCAAGGGCCTCCATTTTAAAGTTAAGGGAAAATAACTTCTGGATATAAATCTGGAGGGAACTTTAATGCAAAAAGATACCTGCACCCCAATGTTCACAGCAGCACTATTTACAATAGCCAAGACATGGAAACAACCTAAATGTCCATCAACAGATGACTCGATAAAGAAGTTGTGGTATATTTATAGAATGGAATACTACTCAGCCATAAAGAAGAATGAAATAATGCCATTTGCAGCAACATGGATGGACTGAGAGATCAAAATCATTCTAAGTGAAGTAAGCCAGAAGGAGAAAGAAAAATACCATATGATATCACTCATACGTGGAATCTTAAAAAAGAAAAAGAAAAAGAAAAAAAGGATACTATGAACTCATCTACAAAACAGAAACAGACTCACAGACATAGTGAACAATCTATGGTTACTGGGGAAAGGGGGTGGGAGGGGATAAATTTGGGAGTTTGATATTTACAAATGTTAGCCACTATATAAAAAAAGATTTTTAAAAAGGTTTCTTTTGTAGAGCACAGGGAAGTATATTCAATATCTTATAATAACCTTTAATGGAAAAAATATGAAAACAAATATATGTATGTATATGCATGACTGGGACATTGTGCTGTGCACCAGAGAATAGCACATTGTAATTGACTGTACTTCAATTTAAAAAAAAAAAAAAAGCTGAGGGAGAATATATATGATTCCTGATTTATTCTTGGTTTAAACCTAATATTTATTTTGTTTTAAAAAAATCCTTAGAAGATTAAAATGCATTGGAATAAGTGCAAGAAGCCAATGTGCAAAGGCAACACACCATATGATTCAAGTAGACGGCATTCTAGAAAAGGCAAAATTATGGAGGCAGTGAAAAAAAAAAAACCGAGGCTGCCAGGGATTAAGGGTACAGAGGGTTTTTAGGGCAGTGACACTATTCTATTGAGGGTGTCATGGTAGATACGTGTCATTATATACATTTGTCAAAACCCGCAGGACGCACAACGCCAAGAGCGAGCCGCCATGTAAACCGAGGGATCCAGTGAGTAACAACACAACAATACTGGTGTATCAGCTGTAACACATGGTGCATGAACGGTAACAAAGGCACTGCAGCAAAGCCAGATCCGGATGTTCACCGGAGGGGACGCTCGGGAGGGGTACGTACATGGGAACTTGCTGGACTTTCTCTCAAGGTTTCTATACACCTAAAAGTTCTCCCGCCCCGAAGAATGTCTGTTGATCTTTTTTTGAAGCCCGTTAATTTTTTAAAATCCTTCTTCCCTTTAGGGCTTTCCCGAGTCCTCAGGGGTCTTGACAGAACTCACATTGGGAAGAGCTTTATTCTCACCCTCGGAGATGACACCGGTCACCCTGCCACACAATCCCCCGGGCTCTTCCAAGAGCAATTGTGACACTTGACCAGAACTTCCAAGTGAGCTTCAAGCGGTAAGATGAAGAGTTGAGTCAAAATTACTGGATGACCAGAATTCTCTAAGGAGGTGCCTCTTCCAAACAACTGGACCGTATCCATCAGCCGCTGGAAAGCCCTCCCAGCTTCTCCCCCACCTAACACGGAAGATCCGGACTCTCTGGACCATGACAGCTGGCTGCAGCCACCCCGTCTGTGCTCTCCCTTACTCAGTGCCCTGTCCTCACAGGCCACCTCCATCTTGGGGTCTGACCCGTTCCTGTCCCAGCCCGCGTCCGAGATGTCATTGCCCCGGCCCCTGGAGCACGTCATCTGCCCCCGCCGCCCTGCCAGTCCTCACATCTCACGAGCCCCTGCTCAGATCCAGCTTCTTCACGGAGACTTCCGTGTCCCCCAGGGGCATCTCTCTGACTCTGCACCTCACACAGTGCCCCAACATACATCCTCATCACAAACTGCCTCTGTGTTACTGGACTCCGGCTTACATCCTGCAGAACCACTTAGCATCCCCTGTTCACGTCGTGGGCCACGAGAAGTCCCCGAGTCAGGGACCTCTTCTGAGGCTGTTACTGACAATTCCTGGACGTCCACCCTTCTCACGGGAACTGCCTTAGTAACATGCGTGATTTTTCGTGTCCAAAATACAAGGTACTGAAACCTTCTACAGCGTATATTTTTGCTCCATATTGATAAAAACGACTCTTATCTTGAGGTAATACACATATACAGACTGCAAAAATTAGATTTACCGGCGTCATTCAAGCAATTATCTTTATGAGATGAGTAAGCTTGGTGTGTATCAGATTGAATCAGTGCGTTTCCCTTACAAACTTCTTTTTTTTTTAAGTTTTTTATTGATTTATAGTCATTTTACAATGTTGTGCCAAATTCCAGTGTAGAGCACAATTTTTCAGTTATACATGAACATACATGTATTCATTGTCACATTATTTCTCTGTGAGCTACAGTAAGATCTTGTATATACTTCCCTGTGCTATACAGTATAATCTTGTTTATCTCTTCTACAATTTTGAAATCCCAGTCTATCTCTTCCCACCCCCCACCCCCTTGGCAACCACAAGTCTATATTCTATGTCTGAGTTTATTTCTGTTCTGTATTTATGCTTTGTTTGTTTTGCTTTTAGATTCCACATTTGAGCGATCTCATATGGTATTTTTCTTTCTCTTTCTGGCTTACTTCACTTAGAATGACATTCTCCAGGAACATCCATGTTGCTGCAAATGGCATTATGTTGTTGGTTTTTATGGCTGAGTAGTATTCCATTGTATAAATATACCACCCCTTCTTTATCCAGTCATCTGTCGATGGACATTGAGGCTGTTTCCATGTCTTGGCTATTGTAAATAGTGCTGCTATGAACATTGGGGTGCAGGTGTCTTTTTGCAGTAGGGTTCCTTCTGGATATATGCCCAGGAGTGGGATCCCTGGGTCATATGGTAAGTCTATTCCTAGTCTTTTGAGGAATGTCCATATTGTTTTCCACAGGGGCTGCACCACCTGTGCACTCGTTTTTAACTTCGGCAGGGCAGCACGGCCCGTCTCTTCTATCTCCCTGTCCCTCTCTGCCTCTCCTACTCAGTTATAATTCTCATTTACTTCTGGGGCCACCGACCTACTTTTCAATTCCCATCTCACGTATTACCAGCTCCTCCTCTAAGCTTTAAGTTTCTTCCTTAAAATCTCACTTCAGAGCAGCACTGCTCTCCGTGGTGGCTCTGATTTCTCGGGCATCTCTTTGTTCGTGCTTTGGGGATGCTTTCATCCATCGTATCAGGGTCTTTCTTTCTTCCCTCGCCGCAGCTCTTCAAAGGCCGCTGGCTGGCTGCCCTTTTAAAGGCATATCATTTCTCATGTCTGAAGGAGGAGACGTCTACGCGGACCAGGAGCTTGAGTGAGCAGAGCCCGGAGGAGCGGGGCGGAGGAGGAGCGGGAGTGCTGGAAGGCTTGAGTTCCTGGCGGAGTCCCCGGGGTTGTGGAACCGCACCGGGCTGTGGGTGAGCCTCCCCCAGGCTGACAGCAAGTGGTCCGGGCTCACACCGAGGCGGTGCATGTCGCAGCGTGTTTCAGACTGCTGCTGTCACCTTCACCAGGGACAGATGAGTAGCTGCGTGGCTAGGTGACACCTCTAGACATCTCCAAACCCACATTCTGCTTGGAGCAAAGCTGGCCTGGTGGCTTTTTCTTATGAACGCTTCCCCCACCCCCATCCTATACCATGATTGAAGTGTGACGCAGGGGCGCTTCCAAACCAGTCTGCACACCTCGACCTTCCTCTTCTAAGCAAGGGATCACTGCCTTTCCTTTCAATGTGTGTCACCCACTTTAGTTAGCTCTGAGCTCTGCCCAGGTCACACAGAACAAGCCACCTTCCCTTGCTGTCCCCGCCACCTTCATCCGATTCCTCAGGCACGTGGCCGTGGCCCTCTTTCGGCTTGGGCTGTGACCCAGGAGATGCGCAGCCTCGTGAAAGATAACGTTGCTCTGTTTCTCACTCTCTTGGGTGTTTTTGGTTGGTTTCGCACAAGGAATGAGAGGGAGCTATGTTTACACAACCATTTGAAATTGAAAGAACAATTCCTTCCTTTGAATCCACCTCTTGTGTTTCTCCCCAGTTAATCTGATGCTGGAAGGCAGGGGATGGGGGAACTTGAAGAGAATGTCTAACATACTTATATTCAGAAAGCCACAGGTACAGATAGATGTTCCATTTCTCCTCTGCAGGGCTCCTCTCTGTCCTTTCTCTCTCTCTCATACGCACAGAACATTCTGCAAGCATACAATGACACTTTTTAATGCTACCTGTGAGCAGTGTGCAAAAATACTATTAAATGCTACGTGTGAGCAGTGTGCAAAGATACTATTAAATGCTACGTGTGAGCAGTGTGCAAAGATACTATTAATGAGGGAGACTGGAGAATTTAACTTGTGATGGAGAATTTTAATTCTGTCAAAGGAATGGTATGTAGCCATAGTGATTTCTTTCTTTAATTTAAAACGATTCAATTTCACATATAGATACAATCAATTTTCCCTAAGCTATTTTGATTGAAGTGTACCAAAGGAAAGATAGATAGATAGATAGATAGATAGATAGATAGATAGATAGATAGATAGATAGGTAGATAGATAGGATGAATGGATGGATGGATGGATGGATGGAAAGATAGATAGACAGACAGACAGACAAATTACAGATATCTACCTATATAGATATGTAGATGGACAGATACAGGCAGGACAGACAGATAAGCCGGGATGGATTGATAGACAAATAGACAGACAGACAGGCAGACAGGTATGGACTATAGATTATCTATATAGATATGTAGATGTATATATAATATATATTCCTCTTCCTACCATAATTTCTATTTTTGCCTTTTCCTTCCAGTTTTTGCGTTGGAAGGCGTTTTCCCTGTTTTGAGTTCAACATGCTTTCGTGTAGAAAGTCTGCAGCCCCAGATGAACACAGCAGATATTTACACAGAACAGCAGGGGAGCAGCATTGCGGGCGCGGGACTCAGGCTGGCGGCAAGAGAGGGATTCGGATTCACCGTCTAAACCGTCCCCGGAGCCCCCAAGTGTGCCGCACGCAGGGACTTCTTTTTATTTTCGCAGCATTCCTGATCACCTTCTGGACACACTTAAAACGAGGTGAAGTGTGTGGATTTTTGAAAAGAGATGAAAGAAAGATGTTGGTTTTGATACCTCTTGCTTGTAGCAGCTGATTTATTTCAACGAAATAAAAGGTTTAGAGAAAGGTTCAGAGGGTTCTTACCATGCCTCCCACTCAATGGGTAGAGAAAACATTCCACACTGAGAAAGACACCAATATAATTCTCAGAATTCATACCAGTATGGTGGGGTGGAAATTTATCTATGCTAGTTAGTCACGTCCCATTGCAATGGATTTACAGTGGACTAAAAAATAGGGCAACTTTAGGGGAGAAATCATACACCTAAAAGAAATATCAGCCTTTATTTATAATATAAATCCTATATTTAACTCAGGGCTCCATATCCCATTGGCATGGACGTGTTTCCCTCAGTGCCCTTTACTTGTTAATGCAGAAAGATTTCTTTGGAGTATTTCATAATAGACTTTTTTTTTAGGACGTCAGATTTGAGTCAGCCATCACCATGGCTTATTTGAGAATTAATCTGGTATGTATAATCTTATTTTGGAACCCTCATAATATAGTGCATAACAATGCTGTTTTGGAAATGACTACCCAGGGATGAGCTCAAACACTTTACAAGTGCTGTTGTGGGTAAGTGTCTACTTTGAGGGTCTATTACTGGCATTCTGCTGGAAACATTCTGAGTCTGGTAAGTGGAGAAAATGGCACAGAATGATGTTTCCTTTCTAAATTTTCTCCAAGCCACCATCCAATGTGGGTTATGATTCGGAAGACGCATCATTCCAATGCTAGAAGGTGTGTGTCAGTTTCTTTCTGTGAGCTCACCCCCTCTGAACCTCACAGGCAAGGATGGGGGCAAGGCAGAGCAAAGGACATCGCACACACACCTGTCCTTTTAATGGCTCACCCAAAAGAGGCTGAGCACCCAGCACGGAGGGAATTCAGGGCACTGACTCTCCACCGACTGTATTGCATCCCCACCATGGACATCGTCTGCAGACAGGGTTCTTTATGAAGCATGGCTGCAGGACCAGCCCATCCCTACCTCCCTGGGAATACTGGTCCAGCACAGCATCACTTCCATCTCCAGAACCCAGACGCGGGCATTTGTGCCACCCCAGAGCATGGAGCGTGCCCCAGGAGTTCGGCTTAGCCCAAGTACACCCCAGTGCAATGTTGGCCCAGCATTGAGAAGAGCCAGGGGAATGCTGCAGTGGCAGGGGTGGGCGCAAATGGACACACCGCCCTGGGGTAGGACCCCCACAAAAGGGTTGCCAGAAACCAAAGCTGAGGGCATTCTGCTTGCCCGCACTCTCTCCCAGAGGGCCCAGGGTACACTGGGTCTCGCTGCCTTCGTGCTGCCCATGGTGGAGGCACGCTTGCCTCCCGCTCAGGCATTCAGTCACAGGAGCCAGCACTAGGGGAGGTCCTGGGTGTCCTTGGGCAACCACCAACCTCCCGCAGGTCCCGAGAAGGACCTGCTCGGACATGATTCCTCTCCTGTGGGCTTCCTATTCGAAAGCCCTTCACTGTTATTAAGCCTCCTCTTCCTTCCCTGCATCAAAATGTGATTCCGTCTCACAAGCAGGTCTTGGTGGGAAAGGAGGAAGGGCTCTGATTAAAGAGGTTAAGACGGGAAGCTGAGCTGCGTCCTTTGGGACAGTTGCATTTTCACAAGGCGGATTCCCGGACGTAGCTGACAAAATGACCACGGGATTTTGCACAGAGAGGCGGCGAGCAGGGACGAGCCTGGGTCAGGGCAGAAAGTGAGATTTGGGCTCAGAAGTCTTTCTCGAGGGTTTGAATCATACAAGCAGCCAGATGCTTCCTTGGCAGAGCTGTAAACAAACGTGTGTTCTGAGGAGCGGGATGTAAAGAGCTCGGGCGTCCGGCGGCCGGGAGACCTTTAGATAGTGGGCTGTGTGGGATTTGCGGGATTAAACACTCTTTAGGAGGGGAAATGCCAACACACTTCACGAGTTCCTTCCCCTCCACCTGGCCATATGCTCACCCTCTTCCATCCTTCCCTTTCTCTCCGGGGCCTCATTTCTTGGAAGATGGGTTTCAGCCCTGTCCACCTACCACGGGTCCTTGTCACCTTTAGGATCAAGATAAGGTTACTCTACAGAACTCTTCACCATCTGGACTTTTGAAGCATCTCCTCTTCTACCTGCCTTGAATCATTCCGTCCACAGCAGATTCCAACAAAGACAAAAGACTCTCTCCTGGCTCCTCTCTGCCCTGGAGGGACAGCCCCTATCTCTGCTCCCCTGCTACGTAAACCTTCTCCAGAGCCTCCTCCACTGACGGTGCCCGGTTCTGCACATTTATCTTCCCCAGCCTGTCCTGGTCCCCTGAACTGACCCCGGCCAACCGCAGGTCACCCAGCCTTATGTCCACTTCCCTGAGCTGGTCTTTCTTGGACTCTCGGTAGCATCTGAAGGCAGACTGCCACTGTGATGACATCTCCCCTTTGCTTCCCGGGGCCACCATCAGTGCCCTCTGACCTGTTTCCATCGAGCACCTTTCACCTGTTGAAACCTGGATTCTTCTAAAGCTCTGTGCTGTCCTCGAAGCCGGGCATGGGTGTATCTTGACAGACAATCACAAGAGCACTGGGTCAACGGGAGTGGGATGTACGCCATGACGTGACCTGAACGTCTCCCCTTCCACCTTGTCCCCTCCGTTCGTTCTTCTCACCAACATCATTTACTGCTACGTCGGCTAATGATTTTTTTTAAATGCACATTTCACATTAGAACACAGACTGGGTCCTCCGATTCATGTCTCGAACTCTGAATCCCCCCGCCGAGAGCCTTAGCCACCTCTCGCCCAAATGACGTAACCGCTACAGACACTGGAAGACCCTTCTGTGTGAGCTAATCAGACGAACGCATCTGGGTGTTGCCAAAAGGTACAAATCACATTGGAACCTGGGGTTTTGTCGCAGAGCCAACTTCCAGCAAGCCCGTCGCTTCTGATGGATTCTGTAGCCTCCTCCTTTTGACGATCACGAACAGGGCTGAACTTCTGGGAACAAGTTTCCGTGTGGACGTGCATTTTCATTTCTCTTGGGTGCTCACCTACGAGTGGAAATGCTGGGTAGTGTCCGGTCCCTCTGGGTTTTGCTTTTCCAGAAACCGGCCAGGCTAGCCTTGTACTGCCTTCTGACTTGAGCTTGAATGCCACTTCCATAGCGAGGCCCCCTCCCTTGGCCCTACGAGCCCCAAATTAAATGAGGTGCTCACTGCCATCTCTCTTAAACACTGTGCTTCCTTCCACCTGGCAGTGTTGGTAACAACAGGCCGTTGTGTACCTCCCTGTGGGTGAGTCCTAAATTACACACTGCGCAGGGGTCAGACCACATCCGGGAGACAAAACCAAACCAAAGGGAAGGGTGGCAAGGTTAATCTCCCCTTGAAAAGTCCCGGGGTATGTTTTGAGCCACTACTTCCAAAAAGCACTGGCCAGAGACAGGCGGGCGGCTGTCCCCAGCGGACGTGGGGTGGTGGACAGCAAGCTGACCGCAGAGTATGAGGCTGGAGCTGCTGTCCCTGGGACCTCCACCAGGATGCCGGGGGCAGTGGGCTGGAGGCTGACTCCCCTCTCCTAGAGTTCAGGTGGCGAGCTCTCACTGGATGCTGTGAGGCTGGCGGCCGTGGGGCTGGGGAGTACGGACAACCAGAATTTGGAGAGGAGAAATCAAGGTACGGAAACAAAAGAAATCGTCTCAGGGAAGGGAGGGCTGGACGGAAAACGTCAGAGCTCTGTCGCTGAATGGCATTTACAGACCGTCCCTAATAATTACCGGTGCTCTTCCCCAGGGACCGGAGCCCGGGGACGGGAGTACTTTTGGGAACCTGCCAGAGAGCTGAAGACACGCAGCTCACTGCCACCTCGGATCCGCTCGGGAACGGGCTGAGGACTTGCTCCTCCAGCGTGACTGGGCGTTCGTGAGGAACTCAGCAGAGAGTAGACAGCTCACCGCGCAGGCCCCATAAGTGTTTGCAAAGAGAGAGCCCTCGAGAATGACACTTGGCGGTGTTTTCCGGAGGCAGGTGGCGAACACTGACGACCACAGCCACGGGGGAGCCGTCTCGGGCAGAGAGAAAGCATGAGCACTCCGCGAGCTAACATCCGCCCAGCTCGTGGACACCTGTACCTTGTCTCGGGAAGACAGCCTCCTTGACAAAAACGCACAGTGCAGCTACAGCAGGGACGCCTTCTACGTTAATTACCAGCAGTTTTACCTATTTCCCTGTGGTTAAAGGTCCCAGTCCTGGGCATGGTTAGGGCTTCTGGGCTGAGAAGTGAGGACATCTCATGTCCACTCTGCAGCTGCCCTCCCCTCCGGTCTTACAATCACGTCCCCGAACTGTGCCCCAGTTTCCTCACAGGGGATAGTGCTCTCCGCCACCACACACGGTGGATTTGGACACGAGAGAGCCAAGCAAAGGCCCAGGGTCGTGCGTTCATAGATACAAAGGACTGAGCTTATGATCAGCACTAGGAGACTGTGAGATGACCTGCTTATGCAGACACTTGAGGGCATTTTGCAATTTTCAACTGATCAGCCTATGTGAATACTCGGTACTAATTAAAACTGTTTTCCATGGGTTTTCCTTATTCCGGCAACTGTCTGGCTCTTTGCCTCTCTTCTCTAGGTAAGCACGTTTGCACAGCCAGGGTTTGGTTTTGTACTCCCGGAAGACACAGAACGTGCCCGCTGAGCAGAGGCGAGAGGAAGGTTCGCTGCGGGGACGTGGGTCCTGCTGGTGTTCCATCCGGGCCCTCTGCAGTCTCCTGGCCCTGCAGGCTCCCAGGGTTGGTGGATCTGTGACCTCCTGGTGTACCTGATTCCAGGGCGTCGGCCTCCTCCTGGTTAACACCACTGTGCCTCGCTCCCAGTAGCACTGAGATAGCTAATCCTCTTTAGGTGCGTGCCCTGACTGCATGTTGTTCCTGCGGCCCAGCTGGCACTGGCATCTTGTCTGTCCTGACAGCCCACGCCAGCTTCCCAGATCCTGAGCCCTATCCTCTGCCACTGCAAGTCCCGCCTGAGCATGACTCACTGACCGCACGGACAGCTGAGTCCATACGGAAGGGCCGCCAAGAGATGAGCCCGGGAATACTAGAAGAGCTCGTGGCCGAGGAGTTCAGGGGTACAGAAAGCAGACCACAGACTCGGGGAGCGCCACAAAGTCCAAACAAGACCGAAACAAAACGGGCCATTCCTCGGAAGACCAAAGACCAAGAATGAAATCTTAACGTCAGCTGGAGAAAAGAGACAGACTTCAGACGTAGGAACACGAGCTGGTGCTTAATCAAAGCTATGACACTCAGGGAACGAGGAAAACAGTACCTTTAGAGGATGAGAGAAAAATTAATCTCAAAGCAGAATCCAGTATCCACTGAAAACCATGGTGACACAGACATGTTCAGACAAACACCTGAGCGATTCTGACATCAGGAGACTCACGTATGTAAACATAAAGGGCATTACTCATTGACTAGAATTTCTAGAATGACGATGGGCGCTTACTGAGATGGGAAACCCTTCCTGTTTTGTTTCTGACATTTAAAGAATGCTGTTTTGCCACCAAGCAGAGTATTAACTCAGCTTACAGAGAAGAAGGTATTCTATTAGTTAAATATCTATCCATACTTGATTAAGACTTTGAATACGGAATGCATGTCAACTGCTTTCAAAAGAGGACTTTGAGAACACAGCGTGTTAAGTGACTTTGCACAATGTATGAATTCACCATCCGTCTGACAAGGTTTTCAATAAGTAAATGTATATGGCGGCACGTTTCCCAAGATTTCACATTTATTAAAAAAGATGAGAGACTATTAGGATTCTTAAATACTTGATCGTTTTCATCCCAAAGGGAAATAGATTATTGGCATCTTGGCAAATACTTGGAAACATTTTGATGTAAAAAATACTCACTGTTAGTTACAATGTGGTAGAAATCCGTGCAGAACTTGGGAAGCACAGGCATTTGCGGTCAGCAAAAGCAACCGTTTAAGACAGCACTTTAACACCAAGGGGACGGTCTCACGGTCTCTAAATGAATGTGTGACAGGCACTCACCATTGTGTGTGTGTGTGGGGGGGGGTGTCCTGCCCCTTGTCACACACACTGGATGCTAACCCTCGTACTGAAAAAAGAAAAAAAAAAAAGATATGGAAGCAACTCAAATACTTTACAACTCAAGTGCAACAAGATAAATGGCCTACGATGTCTTCTTACTCGGTTTTGAGGGTCTACGGAGAATGAGCCTACGGTAGGCAAATAACAGTCTTGAATTACCTCCACCTGGATGAGTTTTTCTGACGAAAAGAACTTACAAGGAATGGAAACACCCCACGATTAACAAAGGAGGTGAAAACAAGGTGCTCCCATGTACAAGACACGATCTATTAAAGAGACTCAGCGAGAAACCAGGACGCTCTGAGGCACCGTGAAGATCTGCCTTCAGAGAGAGTGTGAGCTATTCAGACAACCAACCCCTCTGTCAACCAGATTATCTTCAACCAACAGAAGCCAGTGGACAACGGTACCCGGACTCTGAAATCTTAAGAACCGAAGTTGCCATTTTATAAATCTTTCAGTATGAGCTCAGTGTCCTCACCCCAGCGTGGCCCCAGCAACTGTTTACACCAGCACTACCAAGTATTTATTGCCCCCAATTCACAGGTCAGGCATCTGAGGTGGAAAGGGGCGAAGCAAAGCGACACCACCGTTCAGTAGCGGAGCTGGGATGGGAACTGAAGTCGGTCTAATTTGAAATCCCTTGCTCTCTAGTTCTCATTTTCCCTTTACAGAAGATGATGATGGTGGTGATGACAATAATAGTAACAGTAATCATTCCAGACTCAGGTCAGAAAACTTTCATATAAGGCGAAGTAGACCTGGGCTTTATGCTCTGAATAGTAGCATGCAGACCGTGGTGAACAGAGAGAGTTAGTACCAATAGCCTAAAACTCATTTTTTTTGTTATAAACGTTGTTATTGTGTGCAAATTTGTTTTTAAAATTTGGAAACACCATTCAAAGCATGCCAAATGTAGCATCAAACCATCCATTATACTCAAAGGGACGTGAACTGAGGTAGCTAAGCACTGAGCGCTGCTGCAGAGCAGAAGTGATTCCTTTCCCTTAAAAAGTCAGTTCCCTCAAGTGTGAAACAGGCGTCTTCCAGACCTTTTCTCTGTAAGTCACTGGACTCTAGCTAAGGACTTACTAGAGGTGGAAAAACTCTAATAAATAGTGATTAGCATGTTCTGAAAGTGTCCATATGTTTTATTTAAGTGGAATGAAGAAGAGATGGATGACATCACCTCTTGGGGGTTGTCATGGGCACTGAAAACCCTTCTGAAGGACACAGAGTATCAGCAAACAGCGGCAACTGAGGGCACAAAACAGCATAACTGTGTGAATCCCTGCATGTTTTCCTAACGGAACACACTTTAAAGGAGCTAAGAAACTAGGACAACTCTTCTTAAAAACACTTTTGGCACGAGTCATTCTGGTCTCAATTTTCATCATGACACCCCTGTGATATTGAGGGGTTGAATTCACTGGAAAAACATCAGCGGTAAACGTCGCAAAGCAACCAGACCCATGTAGCAAAATAAGCAAGAACATGTGTGCTTTGGCCAAACATCTGTATTTTAACTTTGCACAAAAAAGCACAAACTGTTTGGCCGCAGACTTGGTTAAAAACCATACAGACAACACCATCTAGCCAAATGCAGCCTAGAGGAAAAGTGATGTTGATCCAGACCCACGTCATTTAGAGCGGCACTGAATCTGTTTGTCTTATGCATGCAAAGTGGCCTAAGGGAAAGAAAACACCAACACAGATATTGTGAACGCACACCATCCCGAACCAAGTAAGTGCCTCAATGACAGCCTTTATTTGCTATCTGTGAAGGCAGCCTGCTTCGCTTAGAGTATGTAAATGTCATTTTACAGTGTGAGTGTTGTTTGAGTCAGGAGAAAAAAGGTCAATCAGTCCCAGGTGTATTTTACATTTGTTAGAGGGTAATGTTCTTTTCTAAGGGTAAAAATCGTACTCCCAAACCAATAGAACGTGAACAAGTCTCAAAACATTTATTCAGTTCAATTAACTGGTGAGGGAACCAGTAAGACGTAACAGCCGACTCGAAGGAGAATTCAAAGAACAGACGCATATTGATTCAGGCAATCAAGAATGTTGACATGAATTTGCTGAAATGATGCAAAACTGGCCAAGAGTGAGAGGCAGTCACTGACCATCAGTCATTCCCCGTGATGATCAGAGACATTACTACCGTTTTTTCCTACAACTTACAGAGTTAAGAATTAGCTCAACAACAATCCGTAATAGGAAACCCCTGGGACGTTGCACCAGTGAGAACACCCTGTGATGGTACTTGCAGCATTTTCAGTGCCTCTGACAATGTTCCCATCACAAAAGGCTGAGTCAATGTATTAGAAGGGGTCAATCACCAAAGGGTAGTATTCGATAAAGTGTTCCAAAAAGGGGCCACAGCTCTTGGTCGTACCAAGAATGCATTCTGAAGTCCAATTCTATTTGCATCAAAGAATGTATTAGAAAAATAAATGTTCTCAAATGAGGGGCCTAAACTCTCTGAGGTAGAAAACATTCTCAAACGTGGATAAGCACCTTGAAATAAGACGTAGGCTACAGATATGTTCGCACTAAAAGGAAACTACAGATCGCACAGCTCAGAGTGGGTCTCGGAGCAGAGGCCCACAGAGATTCTTAAGGGCCCATAAATAATGTCAACACCTGCTGATAAGGAGAATGATTTATTAAAAGCTCACCCATAACATGGCTTTACCACTCGGATTACAAACCAAACAGAATTACCGCCTCACTGTCATCAGTTGCCATTGCATGTGAAGATGAAACACGGAGGAGACGGAGACAGCGTACAATGAATTTAAATATAATGCATATGCACATACACATATACACATAAAAGCATATACATAGATGTGTACATATTTTACATTTTCCAGTCAGGGTTGAGAAGAACAAGGAAGAGAAAGAAACGAACCCAAACTGTTCACACAGTATATATGCTTATTCAAGTGACACTTCTGAGCTGCGTTCCGGGGCGTCTGCACTTGGCTCTCTCTCCACCTGTCAAGTTGGAGTTCGTCACCGCTTCAGACTGAGTGGTCCAGGCCTTCGTGGGTAAGAAGGCGGCTGCCCGGCTGGAAGGACTGTTCGTGTGGAGATCTGGGAGTTGGCGCTTCCTCTGCCCGTCTGCGGGGCAGGGGGTTCCCAGGCGTGGGCGCAGGGAGCTCCTCACTCGTAGGGCGGCAAACCAAACAGCTCAGGCTGGAAGTCCTGCAGGGACCCCAGCACGAGCGTGGCCTTTGTGGTCAGGTGTCGGCTTAAGTTTCTGTCGGGAACCATGACCACCTGCATCCCGGCTGCAAGGGCCGCCTCCACCCCGTTCGGAGCGTCTTCAAAGACCAGGCACTGTGGGGTGAGGGAGACAAAGAGGGTTGAGACGGCCTTCTCCATAAGCACTCATGGAGCCTGGGTTTTCACTACCCAGTGTCAGCATTTCAGGACGTACTTCACCACGGCAGCCATGTCGGCATGCAGACAGACAGAAAGGAAACGTAGGCTTTCCCGTTTAGGCACCACGGGGAGGAGAGGACTCCGTCCCTCACAGGGTCCGTGGGCATCGCACAGGGGAGAGGGTTCCATCGCCGGCCCAAAGCCTTGCTGAAATGTGGCACAGCTGGGTGGCGAAGCTGGACTCTCGCTCTAAAACTTTATTTTATTCAAATCGTAAGAATCTGTTCAATTGACAACTGGCCATGTAGAACACGAGAGGAAATTGTGGGGGTAGTGGGGAGCTTTTTCGATGTAATATAATTTCAGAGCTGCTAACATTCCAAGTACTGTAGTTTGGAAATCAAATGGTTAGGGTGTTTTAGTGACAGACTCAGCCCCTGGGTGTGCCAGTCGTGTACCAGACGTTTCCTGAGCACGGAGATTTAGTACCAGGTGCGGTATGTCTTCTGGCTCATTCAGATGCCCACATCCACACGGGGGTGTCTGCGCCCTGTGTGCATCAGGAAGGTCCTCAAAGTGCCATCCTGTGACCGTGCAACTGCAAGTTTCACATCAGGACTCGCCCCAAACCAGAGACAGAAGTCTACCCCACGGAGGAATAGATGTGTTATCCATAT
Source organism: Camelus ferus (assembly GCF_009834535.1). NCBI lineage: Eukaryota > Metazoa > Chordata > Mammalia > Artiodactyla > Camelidae > Camelus > Camelus ferus. The sequence continues at coordinate 9,330,468 of NC_045732.1, forward strand.
ACTGCCTTCCCTCCCAGGAAAACATGCACTGGGAAAGTGTCCTTGGCTCCTGGAATTCCACACTGAGCATGAAATCAGCTTTATTCTCTTCCAGTGAGAGCGCAGGAACCAGACACCTAAGAGGGCTGCTCTCGTCACACACACACACACACACACACACACACAGACACACACACTCACTCTCTCTCTCTCTCACACTCTCTCTCTCTCTCTCTCTCTCTCTCTCTCTGTCACACTGTTACTGCTGGTCTGCTCTGGAACAGGTCACTGACTTCTTTTCTTTCCTTCCCTCCTTTACTTTCCTCTGGGGCTGAGTTATTTATGAGCCGACTTGCCCCAGGGCCAAGGCAAGGACAAAGTGAGTTACTACTTCTCGTGACAGTAGGTCAGCACCAGGGACCTGCACAGCGTGGGCTGGGGCCCAGGAGAAGGAGCGAAACCTGGACAGCCCTGGGCACACAGGACAGCTAGGCCCACCGACGTCCTCGGAGGACTTCTGAAGCCCCCTGGCAATTTTTTTTTTTTCTTTTAAACAGATTCTCTGCTTCTACCGTGAGATGATGGTCTCCATGTCAGGGTGGGGAAATGGCTGCTTATACGGTCCAGGTGTGCTTCTTGGTTATCTGATGCTGACACTTCCTGTTGGTGACATTTCTGTCCCTGCCTTTTTACAGTTATGACCTGATCGTATTCTAAATGTCCCTATTGTTTGATCTGGGACCACAAACAGGCACTTAAATGTCAACTGACTTCAACTGACATTTTGTTTTGAAAGACCTGAGGATCTGGAAGCCCTGTGCAGTGCACCCACGAAATTCCAGCTGGGGCCGAGGAGGAGATCTGGTTGATCCCTTGGGGTAACAGTGGTAAGCTGGAGTCCTGAAGGCAGGTTTTGTTTTGTGTTTGTGCCGGGCTCCTTCCCAGGAGGACGCAGGCAGCTGCGAGGGGAAACTGGTGGCTCAGAAACCATGGCACTAAGCAAAACAGGGGCCCAAAACCTCTGTCCTCATCGGAGAACCGCGGGCAGTGCATTCACACCCGGAGGCCCAGTCCACATGCCGCTGAAGGTCCAGGAAATAAAAGGAGGAATGGGGGCGTGGTGAGGACAGGCTTGCTGGGTATTTATGGCCCCGATTCAGGGAGCGTAACTGACACACCCTCCTTCTGAAAGTCTCCCTGCCCCTCCAGGCGTGCACCGCTTACTGGTTTCTGTTTTCAGTTCACCGTTTGCCCCCACCCAATTCTGGAATGAATCATCCCCTCATAGCTCTGAGGTGTGAAACATAACTTTCAGGACGCAAGCGGTGAAGAACGGCGAACATCACGGAGGCCAGCCTGAGGGACAGCAGGGAGGACGGGCGTGGGGGGCGAGGCGGCAAGACACGCTGAAGTGTGTCCGTGTCTGTCAGCCAGAAAGGCTGGGCCCCGCAAGTGACTCGGGGGAAAAAGCCAGCAGGCGGACCGGGGAGTCTGGACAGAGCCGTTTGAGATGCTGACTCCTCTGAAAGGCCGAGCGCGATGGCAGCCCATTGTAAATACGGTCAGAGGAGTAACTGAGGCCCTGAGTGTGCACATGTGTCGGGAGCACCTAACGTCCCTCCTACCCCCTTTCCCCTTTCTCCTTTCCCCCGCCCTCCCCGCTCAGCAGTTGTCAAAAACGCCCTCCCAGGGCGGCAGTGGGGCTCTGTACACCTGCTGACGAGAGTTCCAGAAGGGCAGAGACACTGCAAGAGAATCTGAAGTCTTAAAAGCGGATGGGCCAGTCCAGGCGAGCGGGGAGGACGAGAGTCTGGCAGGAAGACTTAGCTGCAAACGGGGCTGGGTGGGCCTGTGCCGTTGACGGGGAACGGGAACCTCTGGGCCTCTCTGCCCAGGCCTTGTTCTCACACAAATTGAGCAGAGCAGCTAAGTGCAGGACAGAAAACAGACACGACGCGAATCCGGCCAAGAACCAGCACCAGCGCCGGGTCCACACGGCCCACCCAGCACGGGACTTGATTCCCAGTCACGCGACAGCCCTGGGAACTGTGGGGCATCCCCCTCCGTCTTAGAAACAGCAGGATTACCAAGCAGCACACTGTAAAAACGCCTCGAAAGGTTTCTGTGCAGCCATCACTCTCTGTGTCTTGACCCATGTGTCCAAAGCTTCTAAGGATGACTCAGGGAAAAGCACCTCATGTCTAGAAACCTGAACACTGTGTGGCCATTGACTGCTCGGCTTGTCTAAGCATTAAAATGAAAGAGTGCATCTTTGAAAGTTACCCAGGAAGATGTGGCCCGTTCATCACGGGGTTCGAGGGGCATAAAACCACACAAAGACATAAGCTAAACCATACAGCTTACATCATACTCGAATAGAAGGAGGAAATACTTTCCTCTTGCAAGCACCAAGATATCTCCTGGCAGTTTCTAATCGCCACACGCAGCCAACGCAGGCCACGCTTTGCCCGTCCTCTTCTTTTTAAGTATTTCACTGCTCCCTTAGTGACCAGCCCAGCCCTTCCCACCCTGCACTGACTGACAACACTTGACCTTCAACTCACTCCCACCTCCTTGTAAAATGTGAACAAGGTAATTTGCACTTTGGTTTCTGCAGAAAGAGACCTCCCTCTCGACAAAGGGTCTGCAGGGGCGGCAGGCAGGTGGAGAGGTCACGGGAGCAGAACACCCTTTCTCCCTCCCGGACCCCTCATTTCATCCCCCCTCCAGGAGATTCTGTGGACGCGGGTGGGTACGAACGTTCCACGCCCATGTGACTAATGCAGTGACCTTTGCAGCACAGCACACGTAGCGGGCACTCCAAGGCACACGGCCATGACTTCAAAGAAGTTGCTGGTGACAACTGTCCTTCTCACAGCTTCTGCTGGGCTGCGACGAGGTGGGGCTGCACTAAACGCACCTTCTTGAGGTGCCGGGCAAAGAGCGGGCATCTGAGGAGCAGCTGCCAAATTCGAGGAAATGGCACAAGTTCCCTGTACAGGACTCAAAGCAACAAAGGGGGCCGAGGAGTGTCCAGTGGAGGGCAGCAGCCAGCCCAGCCCTCTCCTGCTGACAGACTAGGCAAGGTGGCAGGGGACAACCTTTAAAAGAATGACACAGCCCTTGAGGCTACGACATAAACTGGTTAGAACCAACCAGGCCCAAGATGGCGGAAGATCCGACTTGCAGGAGACCTTGAGCCTCACTATACGCTGACTGTGATACATCAGCTGCTAAATGACACACCTGCAGGCATCATGAGTTCCCAGACTGACCTAGGAAGCCAAAAAGCGGGCAGTGGCCCAATTCCTGGAAATCCCCACCCACTCCCCCAAAATATTTGGAATAACCCTCCCATTTGTTACCTATGAAATTATCCAGCTCATAAAAAATAACCACCGTGCACCCCGGGGCGGCTCTCCCTTCTGAGATGAACCGCATTCTGTGTCTGGAATGTACGTCTCTCTAAATCAACTAGCTTTCACTACTATGCCTCGTTCTTGAATTCTTTCCTGCGCGAAGGCAAGGATCTCACTTGGTGGGGCACATTGCAGGGGCTCACCCAAGACGTGGGTCATGCCCATCGTCTGGTTTCCCCTTCTCCTGCAACACTGTCAAGGGTGAGGGGCCTGAGCCAAGGCGAGCTGAAGGTCACAGCAGCACGCAGGTGACAGAATGTAGGAACAGCGCCCGGCTCTCCAGAATCTACTGCTCTTTTCACTTTACCAAGCTGAAGGCTAAAATATATCTGAATTCCATCTGCAGGAGAGCAGATGAGCTTAATTAAACTGTAGCTTGAAGGGTTTAATTTAGAAAGAATGACATTTCCAACTACTGGGGAGGTGAAGCGAAGTGGTTCGTAGGCTCAGCTCCCGGAGGCACTGCACCACCTTCTCTGAAGATGCCTGGGTCCAGCAGTGCCCTGGAAGATGGCCCGTGTCCACGATCTTCACCCAGGCGCTTGTCGAACCACCCAGAGAGGCAGAAGGTCCTTTAAAGGTGAGGATCCTACGAGTGAGACGGCCCACTTGATAACTAAGAAGTTGCACAAAATAGAGTCCTTGTCTGACAGTGGTGGAGAGAACGGATAGAAGCCGACGGAATTAGGGAAATCCTCTGGAAGCAACAGAGTTTGATGGATGATATGCTGCATGCTGGGGCAAAGGAGATTCCCAGCTCTCTGATGTGCAGGGCACTGGGGCCATCATTCTGTGCAGGGAAGGAGAGCCTGCTTTGTCACACCCTGGGTTTGAGGCCACTGTGGGAGGGTCAGGTAGAGAGATGAGGGGCCTCCCCACGTCCTCGGTGAGTGGAGGTGGGCTGGGTGTGGAGCTGTAAAGAGGAGGAGGGAAAGATGGAGACGAGGAGGGAAAGAGGGACACAGGGTCTGGGCAATCTCAGTTTTCCACAGTGAGCGAGGACCCAGGATGGAGGAAGCCCCAGGGACAGCGGGGTCCGAGGGGGAGCCAGGAGAGGCGGCGGAGGGGCCAGGTGAGGGGCAGCCCCGCGGCGATGCCAGGTTCCTCATAGGATCAGGTGTGTCATCAGATGGCCCGGGGCCCCTCCCCTCTTACTTCCAGGGGCTCCCACCTGTGTGCAGAGTCACCGTCCCCACCGTGCTTCTCCTCCTCAGCCCAGGCCAACAAGGACTCAGTCATCAGTCCTGCTCCCCTGCTCCCTGCAGTTCTCCAAGACAAACACTGTCCAGATCTGAGGTGACACTTGGTAATTAATTTTATGTTTTAAACAATTACACGTGTCCCATTTTTAAGTCATACACTTTTCTGGAACTCATGAACTTTTTACATGGGACTATGTCCTGTCTAGGGAGCAAAGCTTTTCCTTTTGCCAGGTAAAACACAAAATTTGACCTGAGGTCACTCTGGTTCACTGTCATGAGTCTCAGAGGACCTGGCATTGTGTGTATGCAAATTTCAGTACCTCTGAAAGCAACGCCCGTGATTATTCATTATATGTGAAGCCAGGTATGATCCAAATCTAATCACTAAGACAATTTTCGACTTAACCACTACTTTTAAGTTGAAACTTTCATTGTATCACTTTTTGCAGTACATTGGACTCCATACATTAATTTTGTAATATCAACTTCAATTTTCACACTGTGAGACATCAAAACTTTGATGTCTTAAATGTTACGTTTGATCAATTTTTTGTCAAGAGCACTCATATCTAAGGTTTAAGTTTTATTTGTCTTCATGCTCTGTGCCAGACAGTGAACTACCTATAAATAAGCACCACAATATTATGACACAATATATACACTTAACTAGTAAACTTTAGGTACTGTTGTAAAAATGACTGAGCTTTGCATGCATTTTGTTGTAAATTAGTACTTTTGTTTATGTTCTTCACTTTTTAATCCATCTATCCACTCATCCACCATGCATTCATCCATCCATCCATGCACCCACCCACCTATCCATCCATCCACTCATCCATTTATCCATCCATCTACGATCCATCTATCCATCCACTCATCCACCATCCACCAATCCATCCATTTTTCCAGGCATCCACCATCCATCCATCCACACAACCATTCACCCATCCATCCATCCACCATCTCTCTATCCATCCATCCACTCTTCTACCATCTATTCATCCATCTAGCCACCCATCCATCCATCCATCCACCCATCCGTCCACCCATTCATGCATCCACCATCCATGCATCCATCCATCCACCCATGTGTCTATCAAAGTAACCATCCACCCATGTACCCATCCCTATCTATCTACCTACCTACTTACCCACCCAGCCACCCACCTATCTATAGCTGTGCTATGGTCTGTTATGGCTGTGCTATGCTACTATTTTACTGAATTAACTTGAGTCTGAAAATAAAAATAATAAAACCAGTACTGACATAAACATATTTATAACCAAATCCTCTAGAGCTGCAGGCTACATACATGAATGAATCACACCACCAAATTGATGCCTCTTCCTTTTGAGAAAAGCTTTTGAAGAAATGTAGGATTTAACAACTCTGTGGGCATGGGTGGCAGGCTTCCTAAGGCATTGTCACTTTATTCATGAAAACTACATTGTGAGGCACCCTCAGTGTCTGTTTTAAAGTGCATGCATGTAAATTAAGTGCTGAGCAAAGGACTTTAAGATAGCTCAGAAAACTTTCTCTTATTTTCCCTTTTAATAATACAGATTGTGTCCACCGATTTGTCAGCAACCACTAGAAAGCCCAGAGAAGCTTGCAAAGGCGCCAAGTACTTTAAGAGTCTTAAAACAAGTGTTGAGAGTGCTGCATGGTCAACAGAATCCTTTTTCCTCTTCCTACTTCCTCTATGTAGTCAAGTAAATATGCAGTCACGTCCGTTTCCTCGACCTTTACCAAGACACATGTGAAACACAGGTGGGCCCCAAGGCCCCTGTTAGTTTCGCATGTTAAGAGTCAACTATGACAACAGCCTTGAAGATGATCCACCGACATGACTAATACTCCTAAATATATACTATAGGCTGAACTGTGTTTCCCCAAACTCAAATGCTCTACCTTAACACCCAATCTATTTGGAGATAGAGTCCCCAGAAGGATTTTAAGGTGACACGAGTCCCAAGGGGGGCCCTAACCAGTTAGGGGGTAGTGTCCTTCCAAGAAGAGAAAGAGGGAAGCTGCTGTCTCTGCCCTCTTCCCGCCCCCCACTCAGAGGAAAGGCCACGTGGGGGCACAGGAGCCCAGCAGCGAGCCCTCCCCAGAAGAGAACCAGCCACAGCCCTCACACTGGACTGCCGGGGCCAGGAGCAGCGAGGACACACGCGTGTGCCGTTGAGGCTGCAGATGTGTGGTGCTGGGGCCGGCAGCCAGCGCACACTCGTGCTGTATGCAGGACAGTCGGTTGTATGCAGTTTCCAATCAGCACTTCCTCAGAGGAAGTGCCTGTACACGTCTTAGATCAAAACTGCCCATGGTCTGGGGAGAGGAAGCAAATGTTTCCAGGATGCCGTGACTCCACGAACGCCTCCAACAGCAGCAGCACGGCGCGGTTTGTCTGCCTTTGGGCGTAGCTCCTAAAGAGGCTTAAGCAACAAACAGGATTATCACGGGACAGAGGGTGCCTGTGCCGACCTGCGGAAGTGATTTTCCTCACTGCCGGCAAAGCCGTGTGCCGGAGGGGCCGCCAGCCCTCGTGGGGAGTGACACAAACACACAGGGAAGGCCTCAGTCACTGCTGGACCTGGAGGGGGTCAAATCCATCGTTGCCAAATGGGCGGACGGCCAAGCTGCTGCTCCAGGGGTGATGTGTCACCGCCGCCAACGCCCGAGGCCTCCTTTCAGTCCGCGGGATGCCAACACCTGTTGTTTATGGCCCAGCAACCTGCCCACCGATGACGACAGGTCCTTGAAGGCAGGCCCTCCAGGATCTGCTTTACGTTCACAAAGGTGCCTGGGCTCTCCGTCCTGCGCACACACCGAGTGCCCACCGACCAGACGAAAGCCGGTTTTTATACACAACCATTGCCAAGTCAGCATGTGTGGAAACAACGATGTGCTGGATTCCAGGGGAGGCCTGCAACCTTTCTAAGCATCTCTCAGTTCATTTCTCAACTGTCTGCTAGGATGTCATTAGGTACGAAGTTTCCAGAATGTTCTTTGATGCAGCAGTCCAGAGAAACTGTTTGTGAAAACGAGCCTCATCACATTCACCGAGGGACTGGATGTTCTGATGTACAATTAGCACAAACAAGTTCCCAGAAGGACCGCCCTGGATAAATCTGTTGTTTCAACGTTGATGGAGAAGTTTCCCAACCATGAAAGTCTGTTTTCAGAAAAAACCAATGAAGGTCCCCAAAACCAGCGCTCTGAGGACCATACTGGGGAAAGTTTGAAGACAAAATGCCTGACAGTGGCATGATTCACATGAATGCAAATAAATTCACTGTCTGTGTTTTCTCAGAGTGTTCTGAACCTCACCTGTGCAGAATGACTTTAACGTACACTGCTTACAATAAGTAAAATCAGATGAGGCAAATTTTCAGTTCAAATGTCCACCGGCTCTAACATGTAGGTCACACTTTTATTTCATTAGAAAGGGAAGTGGACGGAACGTAAGGAGACCTGGGAGGTGCCTTCCGTCTGAAGCCTCCTGAGGACAAAAGGTGTCCAAGGGGGCACGTGGCAGGTCACAGGGAGCATGTCCTGTCCGTTGTCCCTGTCCTCTTGGTGGGGAGGAGTGTAACATCTTCTCAGTCTTCGGATACGGAGGAGGCACCCTCCTTCCCCTCCAGTAACCTGGGATTCACAGAGAGCCTCAGCCCAAGAGTGGGACCAGCGGTCTGGAGAATAGTAAGGATGTGCTGGAGCCGGGCAAGGGGTGGGTGGGAAGTGGGGCATCGCTGGGCAGAGGCGGGGGACGCTGCAGAGCGGGCATCACACCCCTGAAGGCAGGCGTAGGGCCACTGGGGAGGGATCCTGGGTCCATGCGGGCCGAGAAAAATTCTCTAGTAGTATAAAGGGCAAGCCCTGAGTTTCTGAGGCTGTTCCTGGGGTTTGCAAACGGTGTGGGGGGACATCTGTTAACTAAGGGCCCCAGCTGACCCAGCCCTTTGTGTCACAGGGATCCCTGTGCGACCACAGAGCCACACCCTGGGTTTCCTGCTTCCTAGACACCACCCAGCAGATGCTCAGCATGGTGGAGTGAGAGCCACAGAGCTACCCAGGACTGGGGGTTCCCAGTGGTCCCCCAGTACCCCCAACACATGCCCGACTGATCACAGGCCGCAGGTACTTGTAGCTGCTGGTAAAATGAACAACGGAAGTATATTTACCTTCAAAAAAGGAACGTAGTAACAATAATACTGTCTGGGGGTTGGGGGGCTGGTCAAAGGAAAGGACTGATAAATACTGCATTCCATCAGCAATCTTCCTCTACCCTGACTGAGGACAAATGAGTGGACTGAACATGCCTCAACCTTTCATGGCTTTATCTGCTCATAGGTTTACATCATTTTAGCCGCTGACTCAGTTCCTCCATCTCATTGAACAGTGGCAGGAAGGACCTCCGACTCACCTCACCGATACGTCACCCCTGTGGGATGTGTGGTCCTCTATGCTGGACCCAGACTGGCCTGCAAGTGTGGATATCGGACCCCTTGTGACCTGGAGACCAGGGGCATTGGGGCAGCCAGGGGGTGACGGTCCCTTAGACGGTTAAAGGGACCTTGCAGATGGGATTCAGGTTGTGGACCTGGAGACAGGGAGGCGCCTGGACTAAATGGGTGGGCCTCGTCTAATCAGGTGTGCCCTCCACACAGAGAATTTTTATGGCTGGAGTAGGGGAGATGCTGCAGAAGGAGTGATTTCAAGAAGAGTAGGAAGAGTCTGATGCACCACTGCTGGCTCCGAGACGCAGGGCCCACGGCAAGGACCAGAGTGAGGCATCTAGGAGCTGCAGGTGAAGCCCGGTGACATGCAGCCAGGAGCAGGGACCTCAGTCCCATCCTGCAGGGAGCTGGATTCCACCGGCTAAGCTACAGAGTGGGTGCTCCCCTGGCACCTCCTGTGCGGAGCCCAGCCAGCCACCATCTTGGTTCCACGCTTGTGACACTCGGACCAGAGGCCCTGCTATGCCAGGCCTGGGAGTGTGCCCTACGGAACTGTGAGATAGAAGTCTGCGTTGTGGTAAGTCACTATGCTTGTGTGTTACGTGTTACAGCAGCAGTGAAGAGGAACACGGGTCACTAGTCTAAGGTTAAGCGTCAGAAGTCAAAGTCTAGCTTCCTAGGTACACCCAGCTGATGGTGGAAAGAATAAAACAACGTACAACCACTGTGCCTTCTGGTTATGCTAAGAGGCCTTCAGCTAACAAAACAAACCATGGTCCAACTTGCTGACGGCCCAGAAAAAGGATCCTGGCAAGAAACTCCCAACCAAATGGCCAGTCCACTTCACTTGTGCAGAATTCACTTCCTGGTTACTTGCGCGTTCATCCAGGGGCCGGTGATGCCACGTTTTAGAAGACAGTGAGGGGTCTGCCTTACTCCGGTTCATGACTGAGACTCTCAGCATCAGGAGGACACTAAAGAGTAACTGGTCCAAGAGCCCCAGCACCCCTTGAAGAGAACTGGACCCTCTTGGAAGCAGTTCAGACAAGCTATTGCCAAGTCCGGACTGAATGGGGGTGACCAGCTGTCCCCACTGGTCCGGGATTAGGTCCGGCCAATGGGTGACCAGACATCCCCACTGGCCCGGGATTAGGTCCGGCCACTGGGTGACCAGCTGTCCCCACTGGCCCGGGATTAAGTCCGGCCAGTGGGTGACCAGCCGTCCCCTGCTGGCCCGGGATTAGGTCCGGCCAGTGGGTGACCAGCCGTCCCCGCTGGCCCGGGATTAGGTCCGGCCAATGGGTGACCAGCCGTCCCCGCTGGCCCGGGATTAGGTCCAGCTAATCGAGATGACTTAGTCACCCTAGTTTAAACGGGCAAAATGATGGGGACGTATCCATTCTGGACACACTTTCCGAGGATGGTCTTTAACAACCTTGAGAAAATCACCCTTGAGTTTGTTAAAGGCCACCCTTCCTTAGAAATTACTGGGGACTGTTAACTGAGCATCTCTTTAACCTAGCGTGTGACCAGTCCAGTGTGTCTCGGGCATTTTATTCACTGTCAGTCCCCAAGGAGCCTTTGTAGAAAGACATTTTTTCACACCAGCAGGTGCCGATGGTACGCCAGTAACTCAGACGAGAAAGCTAAGAGGAATCCTGGAGTAACCAGCATAGGAAGGAGCAGCCAGGCTAAGCAGTTTACACGTCACGGGGGCTGTGAGGAACTGGGGACACTGAGGCGGAATCGGACCATAACAACACTATCATTCCAGTGTTTCAGAAACATTCCAAAGGCAAAACTATGGAATTAGGAAGAAATTCTCAGCACTGTCAGTTCAACGTCATCGCTCCCCTCTTCCAGCAGAATTGAGTGTGTCTAACAAGATTATGCGTGGGCATGACTGTTCAGCTAATTTTTTAGAAATCCCGAGATACAGCTCACCCTTACACATACCTGGAGTCCTGTCACATTTTCACTCTGTGCTGGTGGCTTAAAATAGACAGGTCATATGCACACACTGCGATGACGACCTAATGAGAACTGTCATTCTTTGAAACGGCGATACGAGATTTTACCCCCTCGTGTGCAAATACACGACGAACTGAGAAAATGCTTAGGCGTCATACTGGGAGCACCGCATTATTTGAATAAATTATAAAGGAGCCCCTCGAGTCGTGCTACCAATCCCCGTAACAGAAAAGTCGCTTCTGGCGTATCATTTCAGCCATTCACATTTTGTTTGATGTATGTGTCTGTGTGTATGAATACAAGGAATGAGGAAAAATTAACTGCTTAGCAATCTATTTACCAGGAGTCACACTGAACAAAACCTAACAGAAACATGACAGAGAGGCCCAGGGGAGACCTCTTGTTGGGTTAAGCCTTGGTGACAGCCCAGGGACATGCTGCGGCCACTGTTTCTGCTTGTTCCACTGGGGGGACGTGAAGGGGCCGGGAACATGTCAAAGGCAATGACTATTTGATGTTAAAACGGAGAGGCATGCGGGTCAGGTGATCTGGGAAGAAGCCTGTGTGGGAGGTTTATCGCATCTGCCGTCCAGGGAGGGTGGGTCCCTCCCATCATTCCATCAGCCACAGTGAGTTCCAGGTAATTATGGTTTTAGATACTGCAAATGCAGTTGTCAGCTACGCAGTATCCACCTATGGAATGTCAGGTAGCCCATTTCTTAACGGCAACTGGGAAATGTCAGACTGGCTGCATAACTTACCCGTCATCAGAGGGTCATGCGCTACGGACCGGATTTCAGCGGTGCTGCCGGCAGGGGGAGTCGCTATGAAGGTCTGGGGAGGTGAGAGGGAACAGGTCTCATCGCTGGGCAGGAGGGCTGGACTGGACACCAAGGCACTGGAGCCACACGGGTGGGAAGGAACGAGGAGGCGCTGGGAGGAAGGCTGCAGGTTCCCGGGGCGAGATCAGAGGGGTCCGTGAGTTAGACCGCAGGTGGGCTGAGCACGAGAAGGGGGAAGAGGTCTCCCGACCCAGGGATCACGGCGCCTGGCGTGGGACCAGCTGGTTAAAGTGGGAACCAGACCAGGGTCCTGGAGACCAGGACTCACTGAGGCCACGTGGGTGGTGAAGTCAGGACTTGAGGTCATTCAGGAACGCGGAGGCCGGGGAGCTCAGCAAGCAGAGGCCTTGCCTTCGGCCAGCCAGATGGCAAACATTCAGAGGAGGAAGCAAAGAAGGCAAGGAGTCTTGGGTAAGAAAAGAACAGGGCCGTTCGGTGGTGAAGGGGCTCTGGAACATGCCACGGGGACCCAAGGATTACTCTGAGCTGGAGACACTTGAGAATCAGCAGCTGCAGGAAGAGGCTTTCTCTAAATTCTCCTTATCTTCCTGAAAGCAAAGCCTCCCTAAAGAATTCACCTGTCATAAGTCCCCTCCCCAGGAGTTTCACACCTGGGGAAGGTTGGCTTTTTATGGCTGAAAAGAAGTCAGCAGAGGTCAGCGCCTGGAGAAGAAATCACCTGAACAGACGCCGTCCTACAGCTATCTTATCTCCCACCTGTTCTCCTAAGAGCCCATTTGTTTTCCCCTAAAAGTCACTTGTGCTTCCAGAAGTGCCCCTTTCTCTGTCCCAAGCCCCTATTAAGATGGTATATAAGCCCCAGGTTCTAACTGCCGCCTTGAATCACACTGTTCTGTGAACTGCCTCGTTCTTATAGAAACAGAAATGTGTATTTTCTCTGGCTAACGTCATCTGTCAGTTTAATTTACAGCCCCCAAGGACCGAACCTAAGAGAGGACAGAACCTAAGAGAGGACAGAAAATGCTCTTCCTCCTCCACAAGCAATCTCGTCCACAGAAGCTCAGAGGGGACACCAAGCAAAGGCAGATTCGATGAAAGAAAAGATGTGTAAGGGGAGGAATTATGAAGGTAATCGTTGAGATCTTCTTCTAATGAAAAAGGGAGGTCCTGGTACACCAGGTGATAAGAGACAGGAGATACATACCAAAGACAGTGACCAGAGGCCCTTGTATTTTGCTCAGGGGTTCTGAGTGACAGGAGAAGACGGTCATGAGGCCTGGGCAGTGATGGCCAAGGCTGAAGGGTCCCTGAGGCCCTGCGAGGTGGCCCACTAGGACCCAGTGGCTCTCGTCTCCCCCGCGAAGAGCTCCAGCATGGCTGCACACCCATTAATACTGGGGTGCTGGGAAGAGAAGGACTGACTACAGAACACTGAACCCCCCACAGGGCAGAGGCCCAGCACAGCGCTCCAGGCCGCCTAGTGTTAACTTTAAATTGGACAGAAGCAAAGGGCACACTTGACCCCTGCTATTCTGGGAGGGGAGAAGCGCTTCACAGAGGGTAACAAACGTCAGGAACACGCCCACAGCCTATGTCTGTCTGCGGACTTTGGGCACAGACACAAGGCACACTGAAAAGAGGCACAGACAATGAGTTTTTCAATGAACATGTTTCCTTGTCAAGAGATTATGTAAAACATGTCGACTGCCATTTCAGGTACCGAAAAGTCAACTCAGGTGGTTACTTCTGTTTGCGAAGAAATGCGCTTTTATGACAAAGTCATTGTGCAGTTCAACAGAACTCACTTACTCATTTTTTTTCTTTTCACTCTCTAGGTATATAAAAGCTTAATGTGCGGAAGTTGCTTCAAGACAAAAACAAAACAGAAAAAGTAATTCAAAAGAAGACCCTGAAACTCAGCCCTTAACGTTAGCAAGAGAACGAAAACACGCAGAGTCGCGATGGCTACGGTTTTAAAAGATGGATTTCAGGTTTCACTTGTAATGTACTAAATAGAACCCAGGAAATCACGTGTGAACATGCCATCATTTTTATCTTGCAACAAAGATGTGCCTTTTTCAGGCTAGGCACTCGAGTGGCAGAGCTCACATGGCTGGGGGCTGGGGGTGACTCTGGCCTGGTCCCTCCACCTGCTCCAGGACCCTGAGTCCCCCGGCTGTCTGGAAGCCTGCAGACGCCTGTGTGCTGTAAAGGCTGGGGTGATGATAACCCCTGGCCCACGGTAACCTGTGCCCCGTGGGGCCCCTGGGGTCAGTGGGGGACGCCCACATGCCGAGGCCTCCTTGGCACCCAGCAAGCACTCAGTGATGCTCGCGAGCATGAAGATGGGTGAAGGGGACTTCTGAAGAGGGCATATGAGGACCGCGTACTTTAAATACAAAAGAATGATACATTAAAAAAAAAAAAAAGAATGATACATAAGTTAACTTAGAAGAACACGCTTTCAGTGAAAACTTACTAAATGCCAGCTCTGTGAGGCATCTTCTCCTAGTAAAATGGTAAGTGATTTCTTAACAGAAACGTCCCCTTTCTTGCTACGTGCTTTCTACTGCTTTCCCGTTACTGCTGCTGCACCGAATGCATCTGCGGACACCCACAGCATAATAAATTCCCCACGGCAACCGTGACTCTCTCTGGGGACTGAACAACCACGTGAAACGCCCTTGACCTTTGAGGCTCACCGCCCCCACGTGCTGGCGCCTGCACTGCGTCAAAGAGAAAGCGTGTCCTATTTCCACAAGCCTCTTTGCAACTGTTTCCCGTACTTGGAAGACAAGTCCAAGTACAGGATGTGGGGTGCCTCCCCAGCCGGGAGCCCGGTGACCCCTTCCTGGCCCGTTACACCACGCTCAACCCCAAACCCCTGACCGTGTCTGCCTAAGAAACAGGACAGGGGAGGTTTCATTCCTGCAAGTCACACACCTGCACAAAGAAACGTGGGTTAGTAACTAGGGTAGAGGCGGTGCTTGCCCAGTTCTCCCCAACAAGTCTAGCACAGACAGGGCAGCGCGGGAACGCAGGGATGCTCCAGCTCCGTGCAGAGCCTGGGGGCCACGCGAGGGGAACTCCTGCACAGGCGGGCGCCGGACGGTGGTGCCCTGCTCTTCCTCGCTTTCACTGCAACTGCTCTCCGGCAAAGCCAGCCACATGAACTTTGTCTCCACACGCACCGGGAAACCTGGAAACGCCACGGCTCTGTGAACAGGGCACCTGGCAACGGGAGGACGGCCTGGAGCAGGGAGAAAGGCAGCAGCCTCCTCCTTTCACTGCCGCAGCCACACAAAGGGGCAGCGCGTTCAAGGCCACCCTCTTATGTCATCTTTATCGGCTGTGAAGATGGGCCGCAAGCAGGTGCCTCCGACTGTGAGCCGCTCTGGGGACCAGTCTGCCCAGGGCAGCACCTCACTCATGGGTAACAGATATACATACAGCAACTGCAGCAAACAAAGAGAGTGGCTTCAGGAGGGCGTGCTGACCCGAAGGGGTGGGGAAATTCCTTAAGAAGGGGGCAGAGGTCTGAGGGAAGAAGAACCCATGTGTGTGCATGAGGTCTGCAGCAGGACGCCAGGCACACGGACGCACAGCTGTCCTGATGTAAGACGCAGAACCCCACGGCGCCCAGGACCTGCCCTGGCAGCCCCCGAGGCCTCATCTTTGACTCCACGGCTTAGCAGCTGGACCACCTCAGGCCCGCCCCTCGTGCAGTCGCTGATCTGAATCAGCCCATGTATGTGTGTTGCTAGGAATACCCCACCGCTGGCCCTCAATGAACGCGTGATGACTTTAGGCTGCGGTGTAATAAAAATATACGTATTTGGCCTTTGTCCCCGGTTTCCAGCACAGAGATCCTAAAACCCTTGGAATTTCCTGAGCAATAAGAGTGCCTTTTATTTTTTTTTATTGGTAATAAGCCCCTTTCAGCCACGCCTGAGTTTATGCTAAGGAAGTCACTCCCCTGGGCCCCCAGTCAAGCCAGACCAAGGCCGGTTTAAATGGTTGGAACCTTCATCCCGCCCCCAACTTCCAGGTCCAGAGACTCACCAAGGGCCAATGATTTTAATCAGCAGTGCCAGGTAATGGGGCCTCCATGAAGCCCCCTAGCAAACAAGGTTCTCGGAGCTTCTGCAGACACGGAGGTGCCGGGAGGGCGGTGCACTGAGACAGGGTGTGGAAGTGCCACCCCCCAGCCATACTTTGCACTAAGCATGACTTCTACTGGACGATTCCTCTTACAACACACCTGGAAGCGGATGCAAGGAAAGTGTTTTCCTGAGTTCTGTGAGTCATTCTCGTGAATTATGAAAACTGAGAAGAGGGTCGTGGGGGATCCCCCAAGTCTGTGGTTGGCGGGGCAGAAGGGTGAGTGGCCTGGCCACCCCACTGGTGGCTGGTGTCTGAAGTGGGGGCAGACTTGCGGGGCTGAGCCCTTAACCCAGGGGGTCTGCACTCACTCCAGGTCGTCAGTGTCAGAACTGAATTGGATCCTGAAAGGCCCAGTGGAGTCCGGGAAACCAAAGAAGAGTTATGTATTTTACACCAGAAATTGACACAACACTATAAACTGACTATACTTCAATAAAAATATATATACACAAAAGGGAAAAAGGAAAGGGGTTAAATGTATTTCAACTGCCCTGACAGGTTCAACGCTGGGCCCTGGGATGAAAAACCAGACCACTGAAAGATCATCCTCTCTCAACTGCATTGGGAGGGGACTTTGAGCAAGCTTCCCTGAACTAAATGGTCAGCATCCCATCGTGGCTCACTGGTTAGTGAGAGAGGTGAAGGGTGAGAAGACCCTTCATGGAAACTGTTCCTGGCACTAACTCCCCACAAAGCAGCATGCGGGCCACCGTCATCCTGAGGAATGCCCATCATGCTGCAGACACGCCTGGGTCACCAGCAGGAACCCCTTGAGAAGCCTGGGA